>NW_024070204.1:2439999-2464999 GCF_014754425.2 Oryx dammah
TATAGGACTCATGTTGAAGCTGAAACTCCAATACTTTGGCCACCTGTTGCGAAGAACTGACTCACTAGAAAAGACCCTGATGCTGGGAAAGACTGAAGGCAGGAGGAGAAGGGGATGACAGAGGGTAAGATGGTTGGATGGCATCACCGACTCAATGGACATGAGTTTGAGTAAACTCCAGGAGTTGGCGATGGACAGGGAGGCCTGGCGTGCTGCAGTCCATGGGGTCGCAAAGAGTCAGACATGACTGAGCAACTGCAATGAACTGAACTGAACTGAGTGTGTATCTGTTAATCCTAAATTCCTAATTCACCCCTGCTCTCTCTTGGGTAACCCCAGCTCTGTTCTTGATGTCCGTGGGACTATTTTTGTTCTATAGATAAGTTCATGTGTGTGATTATTATTATTATGTTTTTAGATGAAAGCTGGGCATGACAGTATCCTGTCCCCAGCCCACTGCTCAGTTTGTCTGAATGGCTTTTGGCAGCAACAGGCCTGGGGGTCCCCTCTGTCGCCCTCCCTGGCACCCCCTCCCCACGCCACTGGCTGGGTCTTCCCCTTCAAGGTCCTTGCAAGCCCTGCATCGACTGTCCGGGGATCAATAGGTTCGGTGAGGGCAGAGGAGACCCCCGAGGAGCCACACAGCTGAAGCCTCGCGAGCAGGCACTTGAGACGGAGACTGAGTAATTAAGTGCGGGCTTGTCCCCCCACCCCCAGCTCCCGGGACACAGGCCTTCTCGTTAGCGGTAAAGGGCGCCCTGGCTGGACACCGCGGTCAGGCCCCTGGGGGCCCCTCTGCCACCGCTCTGGAAGCAGGGCGCACTCCAGTCAGAGCTGGCTGGGTCAATTGGCAGCGTTTTAAGAGCCGTGGAAAAGAGGGAGCTGGCCTAGGGGTAGACACAATCCCAGATGCCAGGGATAGGGATACAAGTGTAATTCTAGACTATTAGAGTGACACACCAGATCTTTTCTGCCCCAGAACCCGAGACAGCTGAAAGGATTATGCCGGACAGGCTGTCACACAGTAAAATTTTCAGAAATCCGGTAACCCCCGCTCAGATCAGCTGAATATCTGATCTCTTGACACTGAGAAAAAAGGTGTGTTTGTTAACTGCAGAAGGATAGAGGTGAGAGGCTAGGCAGATGAAAGGGTAGGGGCTGAGGATGCCCTGGACACCCCGGGAGAGGCAGCAGACGGCGGGGGGCAGCGGGCAGGATGGAGGGGCTGGGCCTCTCGGAAGCTCACCCACTGGGGCTGGAAACCTCAGAGGGGTGGGCACGGGGAAGCCGGGGGGGCACTCTGGAAGGCCCCCGTGGCCCTCTGCCCCAGCCCATCTTATCAAAGGATACTGAGGGAAGTGATTGCACCCTGTCTGATGCTGGGAGGGCCAAGTGCCTTTGGAGCTGGAAGGAAGCAGATATTCTTCACAAGTGTTTTCTTTGAAAAGTGGAAAGCCATGCCCTGTAATGGGACTTCCACCACTTTTAATTATAAAAGAAAGCAAAGACCATTTTTATTTTGGAGGAAAAGGTGAAACAACATGTGATTCTGAGTCACAAAACCTAAGAGAAAAGCCTGCTGCTGGCTCTGTGTGATGAGTTTAGAAGGAGTCAGGTGAAGTGAAAGTCGCTAAGTCGTGTCTGACTCTTTGTGTCCCCATGAACTATACAGTCCCTGGAATTCTCCAGGCCAGGATACTGGAGTGAGTAGCCTTTCCCTTCTCCAAGGGATCTTCCCAAATCCAGGGATTGAACCCAGGTCTCCAGCATTGCAGGCCGATTCTTTACCAGCTAAGCCACAAGGGAAACTCAAGAATACTGGAGTGGGAAGCCTTTCCCTTTTCCAGAGAATCTTCCCCACCCAGGGATTGAACCCAGGTCTCCTGCATCACAGGCGGATTCTTTACCAGCTGAGCCACCAGGGAAGCCCCCTCAGAAGGGGTCAAGGTCATCGCCAAATCCCCCAGTGAGAGGTCTGGAGATCTCATACCTGCGGGGCAGCTGGGTTAGTCAAGACCTCACGCGTGGAGCTGGGGGTGTTTTCCCAGCTTGGGGAGGAGAGAGATGGGGCAGAGAGTGGGCCCAACGAGGGCTGCTGGGCGCCTGGCCTCTGAAGGCAGAAGGGAAATGGGGTGCTCCCCGGGGCCTCCCGTTTCATGCTGCAGCGGGGGGCAGGAGGACCAAGACCCAAAGCCCCTCCCAGCCACTGTCAGGACCACGGGGGGCCGCTTTCCATGACATCTCTCCCGCCTTGCCCAAGGAAACTGAGTCAGGAGTGACTCACGTTCGCAGACTGAGGTTTTATAATCCGAGACACCTTTTGCCCAGAACTCGTAAGCCTACTACAGTGATCTCCGCAAGAGGGTTCCGGGGGATAAACTCTGTTTCACCCAATAAATCTCTTCCTACATCAATTCAACCCCTGCCTTGTCCACGTTAAGGCGACTGATTAAAAGAAAATGAATAAATGAATATACTTGAGGCCAGATGTATAGGGACGCAAAACCCAAATCTGCAGTGTATTTAAAACAGCTCATTCATAGCATCCCCCACCCCAACACACACACACAGACACACACAGACACACACACACACACACACACACACACACACACACACACACTCACTCAGACACAGCGACAGAGAAAGGGAAGCTTGGCCGGCTTTGCAGCAAGTCGCCAAGATGACTGAGATAAGGCTTGCCCAACGGTGTCACAAGGTTATGGAAAAGCCGACACAATACGCTTCTCCAAACCCACCCCATCTGAAGGCCAGCTCCCGGGGACACAGAGCCCAGGGCGTGCGGGGCTGAACAAAAGCAGGCCTCTGCTAATTGACTGAAAAATCAGCCCGGGCCCCCCCGGGAGGCACGGCAGGCCGCAGCAGATGGAGGCTGCCCGGCGCGGGAGCTCAGAAGCCTCTGGAAAGCTGCTGCGGGTCTGCTGCAATTATGGGTCAGACCCTTCCGTGCCCAGCCCAGCAGCCAGCCGCGAGCAGCCATCACCCGGAGCCCTCCACCAGCCCGGGGCTCCTGGGGTGCCCCAGCTCCGGCGAGGGTGGTTGGGGGTTTGTTCTGTTTTGTTTTTTATAGACTCAGCCTCTCGGCCAAACAGATGCTTTCCTCGGCTTCCTTTGATTCCGCTGATCTGAGTTAATTTGATTTCTGCATCTCAGCCCCCAGCTCGGGGCCTGATGGTCGTGCAGCAGAAGTGGCCCGGCATTTGCTCACTGCAAATACTCGAGTCCTCGCTCACACACCCTGACCGCTCCAAGCACAGCGGTCACAACGGCCAGGAAGATTTATGCTTCTAACGAGAGAGGAACTCCTGCGGCCACCGCTGGGTTTTGCGACTTAAAAGATGTTTTAATCGTAGGGCTGCCTGGAGTCTCCAGTGCATGTGACTAAAACTAACTGCGTTGTCTCACGCAGACCGTGAGCAGAAAAGTCCTGGCTGGTTTAGAGACATGATGTGAGCTAAACTGCTGAATGAATGGCTGAAAACTGACTCTAGACTGCCCATACGCCTTTGTCTTTTATGGAAAACTAAACATCTAGTGGAATAAACGAGGCACGTTTTCCACCTCCTGTCTAATTTGGAAAAAAAAATAAAGCCGGTTTGCTTTTATCACATAATCCTTAGATTAAAAAACACCTTCGGTTTCATTTAATTTCACGGTTGTTAAAAGTGCACGTGGTAAAATTGGTAATTAAGACACAATATCTCATCTGGTACAAATGTCTTCTTTTTTGTTCCAAGTGAAGTTCCTGTAGAAGGTGCTTCATTGGTAAACCTGTCACTCCTTCACTGATGTGAAAAAAAGTCCAATCTGAGGAAAAATGAAGACTTTCAAGCCAGCCTACGTGTAGCTGCTGATTATTTTTAAATATAGGCCACACTTCTTCTGTTTGTGCATTTCTCTAGGAAATATATAGATATTCTATCACTAACAGCAACATGCAATTATTTACTTGTGTCAATAAAAATTGTATACTGTTATAACAATTTGAGAAAACAGCGTGAAAAACACCCGTAGTCTGCAAAACAAACGTTTTTAATCACTTTGTCTATTCCCTTTTATTTTTTCACACCAATTTTTAAAATAAGATTAAGTGTAGTCAACAGCTTTGTAGTAAACCCATTTCACTTACCGTTATTGCAAACCTGCTTTTTAATGTTACTGCAATTTTTATGATCATCCCTTTAATATTCTAGCAAGTGACATCCTCATAACTGACCTAGCTCTTCTGCTATTCCTGGACTTTGGGGGTTTTTACAATACCATACAATAAGATCACCCCATTTTTTAGTGTATAGATCTGTGCCAAGATTACCGCAATCATGGTGCAGGAGCGTCATATCAAACATCTCGTGTCTCTCTATCCTTTCATCGTCGCGGCTTCTCTTCACTCTGAGCCTCAGCAGTGTGACCTCTCCTCCGTCATCATGGTTTCGCCTGCTTGAGAATGTCGGAGGGATATAAACAGGATCAAACAGTAATCCTAAAAATGGCTTCTTTCACTCAGAACAACATCTCTGAGACTCACCCAAGCTGTGTGTATCACTGATGGAACACCCTCCTCTTTCCTGAGGGGCAGGGATCAGCTTTGACTTCCCTGGTGACCCGGGTGGTAAAGAATCTGCCTGTAATGCGGGAGACCCGGGTTCGGTCACTGGATCAAGGAGATCCCCTGGAGAAGGAAATGGCAACCCACTCCAGTGTTCTTGCCTGGAGAATCCCAGGGACAGAGGAGCCTGGTGGGCTGCCGTCTATGGGCTCGCACAGAGTCGGACACGACTGAGGCGACTTAGCGGCAGCAGCAGCCAGTATTCTTGTCCTGGTGGGCTGCAGTCCGGATTGTCACAAAGAGTCAGACACGACTGAGTGACTGACACTTTCGCAGGGATCGGGCTGGGGCTGCAGAGCCGGAGAATCCATCCACCTGGTGAAGGATACGCGGCTGCTTCTGCCGTTTGCCTCTCACAAGTAGAGCCGCTGTGTTTATGCACAGGCTTTTGTGCGGACATACATTTTCATTTATCTGGAATAAATACCCAAGAGTGGAGTTGCTGGCTCACGTGGTAAATATATAGTTAAGTTTACAAGAAAATGCCTAGTTGTTTTCCAGAAAGATGGTATCATTTTTATTTTTCTTTTAAATTGAAGTATATCCTTTAGTGTGTTGTGTTAGTTTTAAGTGTACAGAGATACATATATATATATATATAAAATTCTTTTTCCTGTTCAGTTCAGTTCAGTTCAGTCACTCAGTCGTGTCTGACTCTTTGCGACCCCATGAATCACAGCACACCAACCCTCCCTGTCCATCACCAACTCCCAGAGTTCACTCAGACTCATGTCCATTGAGTTGGTGATGCCATCCAGCCATCTCATCCTCTGTCGTCCCCTTCTCCTCCTGCCCCCAATCCCTCCCGGCATCAGAGTCTTTTCCAATGAGTCAACTCTTCCCATGAGGTGGCCAAAGTACTGGAGTTTCAGCTTTAGCATCAGTCCTTCCAAAGAACACCCAGGGCTGATCTCCTTCAGAATGGACTGGCTGGATCTCCTTGCAGTCCAAGGGACTCTGGTTTCTATAAAATACTGAGTAGCGTTCCCTGTGCTATATAGTAGGTCCTGGTAAGTTATCTATTTTATATATAATCATGTGTGTTCATCCCAAATTCCTAACTTATCCCTCCCCTACATTCCCCATTGGTATCTGTGTTTGTTTTCTATGTCTGTGGGTCTCTTTCTGTTTTATGTATAAATTCATTTGTATCATTTTCTAAGATTCCATATATAGATGATACCATATGAGCCTTGTATTTCTCTGCCTAACTCACTTCACTCAGTACGATGATCTCCAGGTCCATTCATGTGGCTGCAGATGGCATCCTTTCATTCTTTTTATAGCTGTGTAGTATTCATTTTTCATTACACTCAGCAACATACCCCCTGGTTCTTCCACACCATCAAAAGCACTTGAAGTGGTCATGACTTTTATTCTAGTCATGTAAGTAGATGAATGCTAGCTCACCATGGTTTTATTTTGCTTTCCACAATGGCCAAGATAGAGCACATCTTTTAATGTGCTGTTTGCTATTTCTATTTTGGGAAATGTCTGTCCAAATATTTTGCCCAATTTTAATTGGATTATTTTGCTGGTTAATTTTAAAGCTATATATATTTTTTCCCTATATTTCTAGATAGATAAATAGATGGATGATATAGATAGATATATTCGGGACAATTCTATTTTCAAATATGTGATTTACAAATATGTTTTCTCAATATGTAATTTATATATGAGTTTCTTAACCTTGTCTTTCAGAGTGAAGTTTTTTCATTTTAATGATGTCTCTTCTGTAATTTTTTTCAATAATTAGACCCTATTTGGTAAGTTGTTGATGTTCATAGTGTAGAGTTATTTGCAGTCTTCCCTTATTATCCCTCTAATGTTGTGAGGTGGTATCATCTCTTTCATTCTTGATATTGATAACTTGCACTTTTTTCTTCTTTTGTCAATCTAGCCAGAAGTTTCTCAATATTATTGATCATTTCAGAGAAGCAGCTTTCAGTTTTTTACATTTTCTCTTTTTTTTTCTGTTTTGAATTTCATGGATTTCTTTTTATTCTCTTCTCCTTATGTTTGTTTTGCTTGTGTTTTTTTTTTTTTCTGACTTCTTAAAAAAGAAGCTTGTATCTTTGATTTGAAATTCTTCTGAGTTTCTCATGCACACTTTTAATGCTATACATTCTCAAAGCACTGTTTCAAGGGCACACCAAAGATCTGATATGGCATATAATCATTTTACTTTTATTCAAAATATTTCTAATATCTCTTGATATTATTCATCCCATGGATTATTTAGAAATATGTTGGTTAATTTCTAAGTGTTTGGAAATTTTCTTGATATCATTCTCTTACTGGTTTCCTGTTTAATTCTATTATAGTTCAAAAACATATTTTGCATGATTTCAACTGTATTGAATTAATTAAGATTTGTTTTGTGATTAGGAACATGGATAACCTTGGTGAACATTACATGTGAAAAGATATGTATGATCTTCCGGAGTGAATGCTGTTTAAATCTTTAAGTCCTCTTGGCTGATGGCACTACTCAGTTCTTCCATGCACTTACTGAATTTCTGTATACAAGTCATATATGTTACAGGGAGGTGAATTTGGAGCCTCCACCTACCACTGTGCATTTGTCTACTTTCATTCTGTCAGTTTTTACTTCATGTTGTTAGATACATACAGAATTAATATTTCTATGTCTTCCCAGGGAATGTATTCACTCATCATTCTATAATGTCCCTCTTCAGGTCAGTCGCTCAGTTGTGTCCAGCTCTTTGCGACCCCATGGACTGCAGCAGGCCAGGCCTCCCTGTCCATCACCAACCCCCAGAGCTCACCCAAACTCATGTCCATCCAGTCGGTGATGCCATCCAACCCTCTCATCCTCTGTTGTCCCCTTCTCCTCCTGCCCTCAATCCCTCCCTGCATCAGGGTCTTTTCAAATGAGTCAGCTCTTTGCATCAGGTGGACAAAATATTGGAGCTTCAGCTTCAACATCAGTCCTTCCAATGAACACTCAGGACTTATCTCGTTTAGGATGGACTGGTTGGATCTCCTTGCAGTCCAAGGGACCCTCAAGAGTCTTCTCCAACAACGCAGATCAAAAGCATTAATTCTTTGGTGCTCAGGTTTCTTTATAGTCCAATTCTCACATCCATACATGACTACTGGAAAAAACATAGCTTTGACGAGATAAAACTTTGTTGACAAAGTAATGTCTCTGCTTTTTAACATTCTGTCTAGGTTGGTCATAGCTTTTCTCCCAAGGAGCAAGTGTCTTTTAATTTCACAACTGCAATCACCATCTGCAGTGATTTTGGAACCCCCCAAAATAAAGTCTGTCACTGTTTCTGTTGTTTCCCCATCTATTTGCCATGAAGTGATGGGACTGGATGCCATGATTTTAGTTTTCTGAATGTTGACATTTAAGCTAACTTTTTCACTCTCCCCTTTCACTTTCACTAATGTCCCTCTTAAAGTGAAGTCGCTTAGTCGTGTCCAACTCTTTGCAACCCCATGGACTGTAGCCTGCCAGGCTCCTCAGTCCATGGGATTTTCCAGGCAAGAATACTGGAGTGGGTTGCCATTTCCTTCTCCAGGAGATCTTCCCTGACCCAGGGATCGAACCTGGGTCTCCCGCATTGGAGGCAGACACTTTACCGTCTGAGCTACCAGGGAAGCCCTACTGTCCCTCTTAGCCCTGGTCATTTTCTTCGATCTGGAGTCTCTTTCATTTAATATTAGTATAGCCACTTGGCTTTCTTTTAATTAGTGTTTTCAAGGTGTATCTTTTCCCATCCTTTTACTTTAAATAACTCATATTATCACAGTTTAAGCGAGTTCATTATAGACAGCACATAGTTCGGTCATTTCTTTAATCTGTTGTGATAATCTCCTTACTTTTAACTGGAATATTTAGACCACTTACATTTAAGGTAATTACTGACACATTTGGATTTGGGTCTTCCATTTTTTAATTTGTTTTCTCTTTCTTCCTTTTGTTACTGTTTCTCGGTTCCATTTTTGCCTTTGTAGGGTTATTTATATTTTTGGTACCCCACCTTAGCTCCTCTGCTGTGATTCTTTAGGTCTTGGCGGTGCTGGGTCTTTGCTGCAGCAGGTGGGATCTTTGATCTCTGTTGCACATGCAAACTCGTAATTGTGGTGTGTGGGATCTGTTTCCTGACGAGGGATCAAACCTAAGCCCCCTGCATTGGGGATGTGGGATCTTAGCCACTGAACCGATAGGGAAGTCCCCATCTATTGAGTTTAACACTCTATCTATATCTATATATCTATTGATAGATACTAGAATATGTCTAGGTGTGTGTGTAACATTTTAAAGTTTTTCTAAGGACTATAATATGCATACTTCACTTTTCACAGCTTATTTAGAATCAACATTTTACCTTACACACATATAGACTATCTTCTCCTTCTGTGTTCTGGTTGTCTTATAATATTACATCAATATATATTGAAAACACCATCATGAGATGTTACAAATTTTGCTTTTGGGCATTCAACCTATTTTAAAGATCTGAACAGGAGAAGAATCAATTATATTCACTCAGACATTTACTATTTCTTTTGTTTTTCCCTTCATCCTTATATTCAAATATTCCTTCAAGTATATTTCCCCGTCTACTGAAAGGTTTCCTAGTAATTCTGTTAGAGTAGGTTTTTGGCACCAAATCCTTTCATGATTTCTCCATCTGGGAATGTCTTTATTTTGCCTTCATTGGCGAAATATCTTTCTCAGGATAGAGAATTTAGGGTTGACAGTTCCTAAAAACTTTAGAAATGGTCTACATCTTCCTCCTGCCTTCATCATTTCTGATGAAAAATCTATAGTCTTTCTAACCATATCCTAACAGACAATGTATCATTTTCAATGGTGCTTAAAACATTAAAATAAAAAAATTTTAGCTTTCAGTTTTGTTTTTTTTTTGTGATGTATCTCAAACTACCACACAATTGCACTCATCTCACACGCTAGTAAAGTAATGCTCAAAATTCTCCAAGCCAGGCTTCAGCAATACGTGAACCATGAACTCCCTGATGTTCAAGCTGGTTTTAGAAAAGGCAGAGGAACCAGAGATCAAATTGCCAATATCCACTGGATCATGGAAAAAGCAAGAGAGTTCCAGAAAAACATATATTTCTGCTTTATTGACTATGCCAAAGCCTTTGACTGTGTGGATCACAATAAACTGTGGAAAATTCTTCAAGAGATGGGGATACCAGACCACCTAACCTGCCTCTTGAGAAATCTATATGCAGGTCAGGAAGCAACAGTTAGAACTGGACATGGAACAACAGACTGGTTCCAAATAGGAAAAGGAGTATGTCAAGGCTGTATATTGTCACCCTGCTCATTTAACTTCTATGCAGAGTACATCATGAGAAACGCTGGGCTGGAAGAAACACAACCTGAAATCAAGATTGCTGGGAGAAATATCAATAACCTCAGATATGCAGATGACACCACGCTTATTGCAGAAAGTGAAGAGGAGCTAAAGAGCCTCTTGCTGAAAGTGAAGGAGGAGAGTGAAAAAGTTGGCTTAAAGCTCAACATTCAGAAAACGAAGATCATGGCATCTGGTCTCATCACTTCATGGGAAATAGATGGGGAAACAGTGGAAACAGTGTCAGACTTTATTTTGGGGGGCTCCAAAATCACTGCAGATGGTGATTGCAGCCATGAAGTTAAAAGACGCTTACTCCTTGGAAGAAAAGTTATGACCAACCTAGATAACATATTCAAAAGCAGAGACATTACTTTGCCGACTAAGGTCCGTCTAGTCAAGGCTATGGTTTTTCCTGTGGTCGTGTATGGATGTGAGAGTTGGACTGTGAAGAGGGCTGAGCACTGAAGAATTGATGCTTTTGAACTGTGGTGTTGGAGAAGACTCTTGAGAGTCCCTTGGACTGCAAGGAGATCCAACCAATCCATTCTTAAGGAGATCAGCCCTGGGATTTCTTTGGAAGGAATGATGCTAAAGCTGAAACTCCAGTACTTTGGCCACCTGATGCGAAGAGTTGACTCATTGGAAAAGACTCTGATGCTGGGAGGGATTGGGGGCAGGAGGAGAAGGGGACGACAGATGATGAGATGGCTGGATGGCATCACAGACTCAATGGACGGGAGTCTGAGTGAACTCCGGGAGATGGTGATGGACAGGGAGGCCTGGTGTGCTGCGATTCATGGGGTCGCAAAGAGTCGGACATGACTGAGCAACTGAACTGAACTGATCTTAAGATGGATTCTTTTGGTTTACCCTGTTAAGAAGTCACATAGCTTCTTCAGTCTGTAGAATTCTATATT
Source organism: Oryx dammah (assembly GCF_014754425.2). NCBI lineage: Eukaryota > Metazoa > Chordata > Mammalia > Artiodactyla > Bovidae > Oryx > Oryx dammah. The sequence goes on from NW_024070204.1 coordinate 2,450,910, forward strand.
TACTCTTTCAGTTATTTTTTTAAAAAAATTTAACCCCAAGCTCCTTCTTGTCTTCTCTAGAACTGCTCTGATTGCATAAATGTCAGTTTTTGCTATTGTTCCACAGGCCCTTGAGTCACAGGGTTTTCTTCCTCCCATAGAATCATCATTTTAAGTTTCTGTTGTACTTTTCAGTTATAAAATTTCCATTTGGTTCTTCTTTATAGCTTCCATGTATCTATTCATAGTCATTGTTTACTCATTTGTTTCAAAAGTAATTATAGTTATTAGTTGGAGCATGGTTATAATACTTGCTCTAAAGTCTTTGTCAGATAATTCCAACATCTCTACATGTTGGTGTTGGCGTCTACTGAATGACTTTACACATGACAATTGAATTCTCTGGCTCTTTCTTTGACGAGTACCTTTGCATTGCATCCTGCTTACACATTTTGAATATTATGAAATCCTGAGTAAAACTTACAGCTTATGAATAATGTTGAAAATGCTGTTTTATCAAGCAACCTGGTTAGGTGCAGGCTCCAAGACTCAATGTAGGGCTTCCCTAGTGGGCCAGTGGTTGGGAACCCACCTGCCAATTCAGGGGACATGGATTCAGTCCCTGGTCCAGGAGGGTTCCAGGTGAGTCCAGACGCTGCAGCTAGTCCTTGCACCACAACTACTGAATCTGTGTTCTAGAGCCTGTGGGCTGCAACAGGAAAAGCGGACACAAGAAGCCACACACCCCAACCAAAGAATAGCCCCCACTCTATCTGTATATATATTTGTATCAGTTCAGTTCAGTCACTCAGTCATGTCTGACTCTTTGTGACCCCATGGACTGCAGCATGTTAGGCCTCCCTGTCTATCACCAACTCCTGGAGTTTACCCAAACTCATGTCGATCGATTCAATGATGCCATCCAACCCTCTCATCCTCTATTGTCCCCTTCTCCTCCTGCCCCCAGTCCCTCCCAGCATCAGAATCTTTTCAAATGAGTCAGCTCTTTGCATCAGGTGGACAAAATATTGGAGCTTCAGCTTCAACATCAGTCCTTCCAATGAATACTCAGGACTTATCTCATTTAGGATGGACTGGTTGGATCTCCTTGCAGTCCAAGGGACCCTCAAGAGTATTCACCAACACCACAGTTCAAAAGCATCAATTCCTCAGCACTCAGCTTTATTTATAGTCCAACTCTCACATCCACACATGACTACTGGCAAAGCCATAGCTTTGACTACATGGACCTTTGTTGGCAAAGACCTCTGCTTTTTAATATGCTGTCTAAGTTGGTCATAGCTTTTCTTCCAAGGAGTAAGCATCTTTTAATTTCATGGCTGTAGTCACCATCTGCAGTGATTTTGGAGCCCACAAAAATAGTGTCTCATTGTTTTCATTGTTTCCCCATATTTGCCATGAAGTGATGGGACCAGATGCCATGATCTTTGTTTTCTGAATGTTGAGCTTTAAGCCAACTTTTTCACTTTCACTTTCATCAAGAGGCTCTTTAGTTCCTCTTCACTTTCTGCCATAAGGGTAGTGTCATCTGCATATCTGAGGTTATTGATATTTCTCCTGGCAATCTTGATTCCATCTTGTGCTTCATCCAGCCCAGCATTTCACATGATGTACTCTGCATATAAGTTAAATAAGCAGGGTGACAATATACAGCCTTGACTTACTCCTTTCCTGATTTGGAACCAGTCTGTTGTTCCATGTCTAGTTCTAACTGTTGCTTCTTGACCTGCATATATATATATATATATATATTCCTAGTATACATATTCATATACACATGAAAAGATCTTGTATGTTAGATAATAAGGCCATAGAACTGTGATCTTTGGGAGAAAAGTAGAACAAATGAGATGATACTTATTATTCAATCAGCTTTATAGATAAAGGCACAATTTGGGTTTAACAAAATAGAAAGTGAGATCTCTAGATACACAGACAAAAATACAGAAATCTGCCCTACAGTTCCCTTACACTTTGTCAAATGCAAAGACCTGAATTTACACATATACGATGAAATTCCACAAGTGTGGTAACAGTTAACTAATAAACTAAGATGCAGGCCTAGAAATTATATGATTTCTTAGTAGAGTGGGAAGTCTTTTCTAATCACTCAGAGTATACATTAGTGTTCAAAGAAGATCTTTCAAGAAGATCCATGCCTCTCAAGCAGAAAAGACACTTTAAAAGCCACAATACTCACAATAAGACAATTTATAATAAAACATATGAACTTCTGTGAGCAAAAGAAAATCATAAAACCAGGCAGAGTAAAAAGACACATTCAGTGTAGGAGAAAAACTATTATTATTAGAGCAGATTTTTCATGGAAACGCATTCAGCCAGGAGAGAATGGAATAGCATGCTTAAACTGTCCAAGTAGAATTCTCAAGCCAGAAAAAATAACTTTCAAACTAAAAAGAAATGAAATATTTTCAAAGGGACACTGACTAAGACAGATCACATGCTGAGCCATAGAATGAGTCACATTTTTAAACACTGAGATTATACGAAGTATATTCTCTGACCATGATATGGTATTTCTTCAAAATGTATATATAGAGTCAATACAATCCAAAAAATCTCCCAACAGCTGATCTTTGTAGAAACTGACCATCTGAAAATGTAAAAGTTGTGGCACAGCCAAAATAGTTTTGAAAAAAGCAGGACAAGATTTGAGCACTTATCTTACTTGACTCCAAGAATTACTACACAGTTACAGAAATTATGTGATTAGCATAAGCACAGGTATACATTAATTAAACAGAAGAGAAAATTTAATAATAGGCTAATAAAATGTCAAGTACTTTTTTGTAAAGTTATCATGGCAATTCAACAGGGAAAGAATGTTCTTTTATAAAAGTAATGCTGCAAAAACTGTATACTCATATAGCTTAAATAAAAAGAACCATAACACTTTGCTCACACCACACACAAAATTATTTCAAAATTCTTTACAGACACAAATGTAAAAGCTAAAAGTAAACATTTTTTACATGAAAATGTAGTAGGAAAAAAACTGTTAAACAGCCTCATGCTTAAATGCAGAAAACGGGAAAGGGAACTAAATGGGCTTCCTTGATGGACGTCACAGCTGCGGTCGCCCTCCCCAGGCCCCGAAACCCCGCCCAGTCACAAGTACAGTAAACACACCCCAACTGGGGCATGCGACCAGCGCTCCCCAAAGCCGGCAGGGTCACCAAAATCAGGAACAGTCTGAGAAACGGTCACAGCCAAGAGGAGCCTAAGGAAACAAGATTCCTAAATGCCATGTGGATGGGTTACTGAGGCAGACAGAGATCATTAGCAAGAAACTAAGGAAAACTTTAAAAAGTGTAGAGTTTAGTTGGGATATGGTGTAAGTACTGGTTCACTCATTGTCACAAAGGTGCCTGCTGTGCTGATGTAAGACGTGGGAAACCTCAAGACAAGGTGGGGAAGGCAAGGAAATTCCCGCGTTATCTTTGCAGTTTTTCTGTCCATCTAAATCTACTTTTATTTCTTTAAATTACGTTTATTTATTTTAATTAGAGGCTAATTACTTTACAATATTGTATTGGTTTTGCCATACATCAACATGAATCCGCCACAGGTCTACACGTGTTCCCTATCCTGAACCCCCCTCCCACCTCCCTCCCCGTACCATCCCTCTGGGTCATCCCAGTGCACCAGCCCCAAGCATCCTGTATCCTGCATCTAACCTGGACTGGCAATTCAATTTTTAAAATAAAGAACTTACTTTAAAAGTTTTCTTTAAAAATAAAATTTATCAAAATTAAAAACTTCTGCTCTTCTAGAAGCATCAGTGAGAAAATTAAAAGTCATATCAACAAGTGGGGAGAAATCTCCATGATACATTTACCTGACAGATAACTTCTGTCCAGACTAGATAAAAAACATTTACAGCTCAATAATAAGATGAGATACAACTGAATTTTAGAAAAAAGGAGGGGGTCACGATTGAGCAAGCCCTTCACCAAAGAAAAGAGGGAATAGGTCAAGGAACATGCCCCTGAGAAGGTGTTCCACATCAGCAGTCCTTAGGAAAATGCAGTTCTAAGCCACGGTGGAATCCCACTGCACAACCAATAGAATGACTGCAATTAGAGAAGACAGACTGTATCACGTTTGAGTGGGGCTGGAGCCTCTATGTAGCTGGGAGCAGTGTGGATTGGTACCATCAGTTTGTGAAGCAATTTGGTGGTTTCTTGTAAAGTTAAACACAATGGGATCCAGCCCTGGCTCAGATGGTAAAGCGTCTGCCTGCAATGCAGGAGACCTGGGTTCGATCCCTGGATTGGGAAGATCTGCTGGAGAAGGGAACGACAACCCACCCCGGTATTCTTGCCAGGAGAATTCCATGGACAGAGGAGCCTGGCAGGGTACAGCCCCTGGGGTCACAAAGAGTCGGACACAACTGAGCAACTAACAATATTACCCAGCAATTCTGCTCCTAGATATTTACCCAAGGTCTTATACACAAATGTTCATGGCAACTTTGATTATAATTGCCAAAGCCTGTAAACGACCAATATCCATCAACAGGGGGCTCAATGTCATGGTGCATCTGTACAATGGGATATTCCTTAGCAGTTAAAAGAAACAAATTGCTCACATACTCCACAACACAGATGAATGGTAAAAAGTACTTTGGTGAGCAAAAGATGTCAGGTACAAATTATAATTCCATTTAGACAATGCACAAGGAAGGAAGAATCTAACCCATGGTGACAGAAGACCCATCTGTGGTTGCTTTGGCAGAGAGACAAAAGGTGGAGAGTGACTGAGGCAGGACCCTGGGGAACTTTTTAGGAGGATAGAAATTTTCTGCATCATCAATGGGGTGGTGCTTTCATGGATGTGCACAGTTTTTCCAGCCTCATCAAAATGTACATTTTATATGTGTGTATTTTATTGTTTATAAATGATACCTCAATTAAGTTGATTTTTTTAAAAATCCATGATCCAATTGGATCAACTCTAGAAGGTAAGCAGAGAGCACATTCTAACAGAAACCAGGCTAAACCCCGGGAAGTGTTGTCAACCATGCCAGATAGTCTGTGGTCAGTGGGAAGGGCATTGGAGGAATTCCCAAGCTGTGCCAATGCCCGTGAATGACCGACAGGGTGGTCTCCTTGGGCGAAGAGGCATAGAAACCATGTTCCCAAGCTTGGAAAAGTGCAATGGAGAGCATTGAACACATACAGATGCAGAGCGAGAGCAGAGCAATGCTGCAGGGACAGGACGCCTCAGCACCGTTCCTCGGAAGTGATGCCTTCAAGCCACACTGTCGGTTGTTCTTGGGACAGGGAAACCTGAGCTACTCAGAGATGGCTGCAAACTTTAAAGTGCTGATACGTGTGCCAGAGTGAATTTCGATTCTCTGACTTTGCATCAAGGGTAATATGATCTGAGTTGTTTTAGAAAAACCAAGAAATCTCAGAACCAACTGTCAAATAACATAACTCATGTTTGAGAGGCAGCCCTCATTAAAACACACGAGGACCCTTCAGTAAATGCAGAAACATCTGCTTTATATGCCCCATCTCTAAACAAGAGTTTGAAAAGTTTCCAAAGTTAACATGGGTTTCTTTCATGCAAGCACACACACACACACACACACACACACAATGTGCACAGACAGAAAGAGATTTAAATGTGGGACTTTGTGTGTTCTCATGTCTCTACATCCTATCATATTTTAGGGAAATAAAGATAACATCAACCCTTGGGATGCTGGGGGGTCTAACTTTGAAAAGAAGAACAAGAGGCTAATCTTGCTTTCCCTAAAGGTTTTGGGCTGTTTAAGTTGAATCATTGAAACAAAATGCTCAAAAACCAGTTGTCTGAAGTGAAATGCAAAGTTTAAGTGCCAGGGCAGAGTGAGAAAGAACAAGAATCCAGGACCCCATGAGGTCTGAGAGAAGCTCCCGCCAGGCAGCCAGGCCTGGCACTCCTGCCTGGAGCTGGAGGAGGGCGGGAGGACCGGAAAGGGTGACTCTGTCCTGTACTTGGTGACCCTCTTGGATGGCCATGGAATCTCCCCAGTGTGCTAGACCTGAAAAATAGTATGTTTGTTCAGTGAAAGCATAGGTGCTGGGACAGGTTTTCAAGAGTGAAATGGAAGGGCTAAGGAGACCCAGGAAACCCTGAATACCATTTATCCCTAGATGCTTGTCTGACTGATGGCAGATCCGTGGACCCGAGTGGTTCCGAGCCCTTCTGAGCTATGTGGTCTGCTTCCAACAGAAGCAAGACTGGAGTGACAGCTCCAGGCACCCTGCTCCTTGTGGATGCTCTGTGCGCGTGGAGGCCATTGGGCCTGGCAACACACGGGTGTCCTGAGAGCAAGTGACACAGGGGACCCACCCTTCTCAACTTCTTCACCGACTGAACACTAAAGAGCAGTGCTTATCTGCGAGCCTGTGCACGCACGCATGCACACACAGACATGTACACACACGCACACGTGCACATGAGTGCACACACGCAAACACATATATGCATGCACACATGCACACATGCACACAGACATGCTCACACATGCACATGTGTGCACACGCACGCACACATGTATGCGTGTGCACATGCACACACATGTGCACATGCACACACATGTGTGCGCACACACACACACACACACATGGTTTGGAGCCCAGAACTCTATCTCCCTTTCTTCACAGTCAAACATTTGGTAAAAAGCAGACATTTTCAACTGCCTCCATCTCCTCTCCTAGAAATCCAGCTACTCCTCCTGCCCCCCAGGAACTCCCCTCTGGTCCCCGGCCACATCCTGGGTCATCCAGTGAGTGGGCACTCGCCATGGCCTTTGGGGTTCATGACCTCCCTCTTTCCTACAGCTTGGCTCATCCCTGTTTTTGCATCATGACCTTTGTGCCCCTGACCCTGCTGTCAATGCAGGTGTCATTCAGGTCACGCCCCAAGCCCAGGACCCCAGGCATCTCAGCTGCTCCCCAGCTTCAGTGCCACCCTCATTCCTGGCACTTGGCTCTCTCTCTCTGGCCCATGAGAGATGCTCACTAACACTGTCCTACTCGGTAACATGTACTCAGAGGCCCTTGTTACAGCCCAAGCCGGACATTCTGAAAGAACATTCACCTGGCTTCTCTCTCACGGTGCTTTCCTGTCCTGCCCCATCATCCCTGTTTAGGGAACGATGCTGCATCCACCCAAGGTGTACATCAGAAAGCAGGGCATCTCTTACACTCTCCATCACACCCTGTTGTTGCATAACAATGGTCAGTCACGTTCACTGAGTGCTCACTGCGGTCCAGTCCCCATGCTGAGGCAGGGCCACGGGGCTGGGCCAGCCTGGAGAGGTCCCAGTGGTGGTTTTCACGTTTTGCTCTGATATATTCCTATAATACGATTATGCTACTGGATCCATCAGCAATTCCCAGCACAGGCCTGGCATGGTGCAGGCATGCCATCGTCACCTGCGGGATGAGGGAGAAGATGGAAATCTCCCCAGGAACAGCTAGAGGAGCTCCAAGCATTTAATGTGATTCTCGTCCTGCGGTCTCCCTCTCCTCCTCCCTCCTGCTTTCGCTCACTCTCTGTCTGCCTTTCTCTCACTCTCTGTCTGCCTTTCTCTCACTCTCTGTCTGCCTTTCTCTCTGTATATATGTATATGAATATGTGTGTGAGAGAGAGAGAGAGAGAGATGCTAAATATATAAAGAAAGTCTATAGGTATGCATGTCTATTTATGTTTATTAAATGCTCGCTTATTCATCAACTATTTACTGAATGCTAACCCAAGGTAGCTAGAAGTATATTATAGAAACCCAGCGATGTTGCAATTCACTTTCAAATTTAACATTCCATGATTTCCAACTTTCAGTTGATGGTACTTTGCCTAAGAATGATCTCTAGTTAAGTGGTCTAGACGTTAACCTGATGGTCATACTTAGTAATGTATCGATTACATTTTTGAAAACCAATCTAAATTGATTAATAGTTTAGAAACGGCGGGTTGAAGTTTTTCACTGAAAAATTTAAAAAATGCACTGCAGGTCTGGATGTGGGCATCCCTTGAGAACAGAGCTCTCCTGTTTCAAAAGCCTTCAGCTCTGCCATCCAAGCCTCCAGTGTGCTGGCCCGCTCAGCAGGATGGCTCAGGTGCTGCCTTTCTGGTCCTGCAGGCCTCTGATGGGGACAAAGTTTGTGACCCACAGCTACATTTGTTTTTCTGTACTCAGTGTTTAATAAAAAAAAAAAAAAAAGAAAAAAGAACACACAAAAATCAGGTTTTCCATCCTGTTCGGAACCCATGGCAGGTCCAACCGTGCTAGGCTGCCTTTCCCACATGGTGACCATCAGCTGGAGGACACTGAGCTGAGACGCTGGTTGGCAGGTCACCTATGGGCCCTACCATGCCTTGCTGGACGACCCCGCCCTTTCACCCGCCTTTGTACATCTTTAAAGTCATGACCCCCGATCTGCTAGATGAGAAGCAGGCAGACGTGTTCTGTAAAGGCCCACCGGTAAGTTGACAGGCTTCACAAACCAGGTGATCTATGCTGCAATTGTTTAACTCTCCATTTGCAGGGCAAAAGCAGTCCCAGACAGTATGTAAATAAATGGGTGCTGCTGCAGTCACGAAAATGTTACTTAGAGACACTGAAAATGGAGTTGGATATGATTTTCACGTGTCATAAAAACTTCTTCTTTTGAATTTTTGATTCAACCGATAAAATATATATATATTAATAAAAGCATTCTTCATTCCAGGACCAGAACATGGTGAGTCACCTTTGACCTGTGAGCTGTAGTTGGTGGAACATTGGGCTAAGTAAGGCCCAGACTGTGAGAGTCAGACAGAACTGCCTTCACACCTGCCATTCACCTGCCACCGTTCGTTCGCGCAAAACCTAGGAGTGAGGATGTCGGTGGGTACACCCCCTCCCCAGCCGCCACGAACTCCACTCCTAACCCGGAACTGACGCAGACAAGACAAAGAGGAGAAATTACTAAAGAGGGTGTGAAGTCGCTAGAGATTCTGCCTGATGAGTTCCCTTGTAGCTAAGTCTCCACTGCCTGGGTGTGGGGCAGGTAGAAAGGGTCTGATGAACCTGGGGAGACGAGAAGGGAGATTGAGGAGTCTCCACACATTTGCAGGGGACACAGGCCCACGAGACTCATCCTGTGACAGGACAAGGAAGCAACCTCTCCAAGTCTACCCAGACCCTTCTTCCTGCGGCCGTTAAATGCAACTTTGTAAGATTGACTCGGAACCTGTGACAATCTCATTCATTCTGGTCTCTTCCAGCAAGATAGTAATTAAAAGACCATCTTTAAGGAGCAGTTCCCAAGGAATGTCCCTAAATTATGTTGCCAGGCCTTGGCAAGTTTAATTGTAGACATTTCTCACTTCTGTTACGCTTAAACACAGCGGAAGACAGAGCTCCACGGCTGAGTCCCTACTCCACGCGGTCTTTTTGTTTCAGGCACCCGCTGCCCTAGCGCTTCAGGCAGGAGTATCAGGCCTCCCAGACTAAGAGCTCTTACCATGACTTTGAGAGGTGAGCGACTGCAGGGCAGATTCGGCCATGGTGGGCCCAGCCCGCCGCAGACCTGCTGGCATCTGCTGCTGCCCCACGGAGAAGATCTCTACCATCGCATCAAATGTCAGGGAAGGCCACGAGCTCCTGATGGACCTAAACCTGGGTGGCAATCAGATTTTTGTAAACCTCAGTATCAATCAGATTTTTTCCTCCAGTTTTCTAAGCAAGAGTTTGAGAGACTAGAGATATGAAGCAGAATATGGTTTTAGAAGCAACATGATTTTATTCTACTCCCTGGTGGTTCAAATGGTAAAGAACCTGCCTGCCATGCAGGAGACGCAGCTTCAATCCCTGGGTCAGGAAGATCCCCTGAGGAAGGAAACGGCAACCCACTCCAGTATGCTTGCCTGGGAAAGCCTGCGGACAGAGAAACCCGGTGGGCTACAGTCCATGGAGACGCAAAGAATGGGGCACGACTGAATGACTAGCACTAATACAAAGGAAAACCAGGTATGCCAGACAGATACCTTAAGCTATACATTTTTACCTATAAGATAAATATAGAAAGAAGATTTTAGGAAATACTGTAAAATATCAATCACCTCAGATATGCAGATGACACCACGCTTATGGCAGAAAGTGAAGAGGAACTAAAAAGCCTCTTGATGAAAGTGAAAGAAGAGAGCGAAAAAGTAAGCTCAACATTCAGAAAACGAAGATCATGGCATCCGGTCCCATCACTTCATGGGAAATAGATGGGGAAACAGTAGAAACAGTATCAGACTTTATTTTGGGGGGCTCCAAAATCACTGCAGATGGTGACTGCAGCCATGAAATTAAAAGATGCTTACTCATTGGAAGAAAAGTTATGACCAACCTAGATAGCATATTCAAAAGCAGAGACATTACTTTGCTGACTAAGGTCCGTCTAGTCAAGGCTATGGTTTTTCCTGTGGTCATGTATGGGTGTGAGAGTTGGACTGTGAAGTAGGCTGAGCGCCGAAGAATTGATGCTTTTGAACTGTGGTGTTGGAGAAGACTCTTGAAAGTCCCTTGGACTGCAAGGAGATCCAACCAGTCCATTCTGAAGGAGATCAGCCCTGGGATTTCTTTGGAAGGAATGATGCTAAAGCTGAAACTCCAGTACTTTGGCCACCTGATGCGAAGAGTTGACTCATTGGAAAAGACTCTGATGCTGGGAGGGATTGGGGGCAGGAGGAGAAGGGGACGACAGATGATGAGATGGCTGGATGGCATCACAGACTCAATGGACGGGAGTCTGAGTGAACTCCGGGAGATGGTGATGGACAGGGAGGCCTGGCGTGCTGAGATTCATGGGGTTGCAAAGAGTCGGACATGACTGAGTGACTGAATGAACTGAACTAATGTGAATAAAAAGTTACTAATGCATTCTGGAAAAAACAAACCTTTAATATTCACTTCAATATTTCATAGATTCCTATAAATTGAAGCTATAAAAATATTTTAGAATAAAAGATGAAAATAGGATTTATTGAAAAGTATGATATCTACATTTCTAATGCAGAAAACTGTGGTATGTTATGTACCAATATTCGTCTCTTTTGGAGTCCATAAGGAAAACCTACCTGTAGGTATTTTATGTATTTGTACTACCTTGAGAGAGAAAAGACATCTGGTGAAATATTTTTTCACATCTAAATAAATTTAAATTAATCCTGATTCTTTTGTTGATCTGTTCACTGGGGTCGAAATGAGAAAGGGGGTGATTGAGATACGGCAGAAGGGAATTCTGCTAAGCGTGACGATGCTGCGATGCAGAAATGTGAAGGGGGTATAGGCCACGTCATCTTTCTGGACACAAGTCTTGGATCAGGTACCCATCCTTGTGGGATTGCTCGTCAAAGACATGTGCGTGGGCCCCAGGTCTCTGGAACAAGCACGGCGAAGGTCCAAGAAGGGCCTCAGTGAACCCAACTCCTGGAAACCGTTCACAGTCAGAGTCAGGTTTCTAATCCCACATATTCAACTAGATGTTTGCAGGGCCTTTTCCAACCCTGGATTTGGTTTTCTTTGGCAATTTGTTACCTCTTCTGGGATCCTTTTATTCAGCAAGTTCCTCCTGAATTGGTGTAAAACATTCTTTTAAATCTTGATATGGATTCTAAAATAGAAGATGCTTGTGTTATTAGGGCACCCCCAAAAAGGACTGTTAAGTTTGATTTCACAGTGAGATGCTATTCAGTGCTCACCTTCCTTCTGCTAACATGCATTAAATTTCTGAAAGTAAAGAGAAAAAAAAAAATCTCTTCTTTCTCACATGATTTACCCTCTGCAGAAAAACAAGATTCTCTACTGATTATGTGAACATGCAACATTTTTAGTAAACAGTAAACTATAAAAATTCAGCCACTGGTTTTGTGGACTACCCAATTTTATTGAACATTTACATTACAAGATGGAATTTAACCAGTAACTACTTACATGTGAACCTGTTTAAATATTGTGCAACATGCTGGTTATATGACATGTTAATTTAGAACATGCGCTTCTCATTGACACTTACATTCTAACAGTCAATATTATACAAATTAAATGTTTCTAAAGACATATTTTGACACACAGGCAGTATTTGTGCTGAAGGAGCTTCCCAAAGCACGGCCTGCTGCTGGCTCATGGAGTGCCCCATGTCACAAACACTTCTATTTCAATGTCTGCCGTCACAGCACCCCAATTTTCCAAATCTGAAGTCAAAAATACTTTCTGTCCTCAGCTGTCAAATGGTTTGGAAACCCAGCCTAGCAACAGGACAGGCTCAGTGTTTACTCAGCACGAGTCAGCTCTGCCTTCAAATGCATTTTGAACAAACCTCAGTTCCACAGAGACCTCTCCTGGAGGGCTTCTGGACAAAGTGCCAGGGAAGGGGCCCAGGGTATTTTAATGCCTAATGTTAGTCTTGGAGGAAACAATTATTCAAAAAAATGGACATCTTTTCTAAGTTTGAACTGAATTGATAAAAAGTTGACCGAACACATCTTGGCCTCAGCCTGGCTTTCTCCCTGGGGCAGACGTCTTGCAGGAGTCCTCACTTTATCCTTAGGGATGCTCGGATTCCAGTTCCAAGTCTACCCAGTCCTCTGTACTCATAGTTCCTCAACTGAGCAGGAACAGCAGTGCTGACTGAAGGAATCCGGGCTGAAGTAGCCATTTAAGCCCCCATCTTAGGTTTCTTTACGTGGATGTGCGTGCGTGTATGCTAAGTCTTTTGAGTCATGTCTGATCCAACTCTTTGCAACCCTTTGAACTGTAGCCCACCAGGCTCCTCTGTCCATGGGATCCTCCAGGCACGAATACTGGAGTGGGTTGCCATGCCCTCCTCCAGGGCATCTTCCCCACCCAGGGACTGAACCTGCGTTTCTCACATCTCCTGCATCGGCAGGTGGGTTCTTTAACACTAGTGCCACCTGGGATGCCCCTTACATGTAGGGATCAATGTAAATCTTTGGGGGAAGATATTAAAGGAGTTAATTAGCAACTACTATGTGGATGCTACTTAGAGATTCATATGTGCCTAGCACCTATAACAACCTGGTGAAAATTCTGCCATACGTTCAAGTTCATGTAATCTTCACCACAACAAACGTGATAGCATTGCTTTCCCATTTTGAGGATAGAGAAACTGAGGCACAGACAGATTAGCCAGCTTGCCCCAGTGAACCAACTTGCCCCATCACAGCTTGGAAGGAAGCTCTCTGTCTCACAAGCTGAATTGTGAAATATAAAGCACGCACCTTAGCCCAGGTCCCCAGCAGCCTGTGGGCCTGCAGCCTTGCATGCCTCCCTGGGTCATCTGAGCTGGATGGTAGCCTTATACCCAAGTGTAGGTCAAAGACACATAGGGCCGGCCCCTGGCAGCTTCTACTAGAATGACTATCAGTGGCCATACTTCTCTGTGAATCTGCACGATTTTCCTCAGTGTTCACCAGAATCAAAGGTGATGAGAGCTAGGATGAGAACCACCTTTCTACATGTTCAAGTCTTTGACCACAGAATCCAGATGGCCGCCTACTCTGGGCCCAGAGCCAGGTGCAGAGGCCAGTATGCTTGTCACAGCTACCAGTCACTCAGCTCTTACTGCACCCTGGGTGTTACTACAAAGGTCATGACTACACACTACACACAAGAAGCTTGGTGCCAACACCTCCATGTTGCAGAGGAGAAAGGCAAGTCCTTCACTGCCAATTCTCCCTCAGGCCAACTGGTCTACCAGACCTGACGAAGTGGGTTCCCATGCATCTGATATTATCATATCTTTCTAACAAAGAAGCACCTTTCCCATGAGGGCATTTTATGGGCTCTGCCATGGGAACAGTCCCTGAAACTGGAAAGAAAAACACAAACATAGGGCACTAATCAACAGTATAAAGCAATATGTAGTAAACTATTTGCTTTTAATATTTGCATCTACTCAACTTGTAAAGGTGTCTACATTTCTAAACACTGTATATTTAAAGGATCCTTATTGTAATAGTGAGGCAAGCCGGACTGTTACATCGGGATGTCCCTGCACGTGCATGCACACACCAAG
>NW_024070204.1:2469999-2487014 GCF_014754425.2 Oryx dammah
CCCACCACACTGTTGGGGGATGCAGAGCAGGCGTCAATCATTCCTAGGTGAGGACAGCGAGGCCTGGGGGAGGGCCAGCTAGCCTGCAGTCACGTGGTCAACCCAGGGCAGGATTAACTTCAGCACCCAGCCTGTACTTGCTCAGCTCTGATCTGTTTGTTTGGTTTTATCGAATTCAGATATCAATTGGAATTTACATTTAGATACAAAGTTTAGTATAGTCAAAGCTATGGTTTTTCCAGTAGTCATGTATGGATATGAGAGTTGGACCATAAAGAAGGCTGAATGCTGAAGAATTGATGCTTTTGAACTGTGGTGTTACAGAAGACTCTTGAGAGTCCCGTGGACTCTCCCAAGGGTCCCTCCCATTAGGAAGCTTCCATAAGCCTCTTATCCTTTATTCATCAGAGGGCAGACAGAATGAAAACCACAATCACAGAAAACTAACCAAACTGATCGCATAGACCATAGCTTTGTCTAACTCATTGAAACTATGAGCCATGCCAAGTAGGGCCACCCAAGACAGACAGGTCATGGTGGAGAGTTCTGACAAAATGTGGTCTACTGGAGAAGGGAATTGCAAACCACTTCAGTATTCTTGCCTTGAGAAGGCAATGAACAGTATGAAAAGGCAAAAAGATAGGACACTGAAAGATGAACTCCCCAGGTTGGTAGGTGCCAATATGTTACTGGAGATGACTGAAGAAATAACTTCAGAAAGAATGAAGAGATGGAGCCAAAGCAAAAACAATGCCCAGTTGTGGATGTGACTGGTGATGGAAGTAAAGTTTGATGCTATAAGACAATAAGGCATAGGAACCTGGAATGTTAGGTCCATGAATCAAGATAAACTAGAAGAGATAAAACAGGAGATGACAAGAGTGAACATCGACAATTTAGGAATCAGTGAACTAAAATGGACGGGAATGGGCAAATTTTATTCAAATGACCACTATATCTACTATTGTGGGCAAGAAATCCTTAGAAGAAATGGAGTAGCCCTCATAGTCAATGAAAGAGTTCAGAATGCAGTACTTGGGTGTGATCTCAAAAGTGACAGAATGATCTCTGTTACCAAGGAAATCATTCAATATCACAGTAATCCAAGTCTATGCCCCAACCACTAATGCCAAAGATGCTGAACAGTTTTGAACAGTTCTATGATGACCTACAAGATCTTCTAGACCAAAAAAAATGTCCTTTCATTGTAGGGGACTGGAATGCAAAACTATGAAGTCAAGAGATACGTGAAGTAAGAGGCAAGTCAGCTTTCAAGAACAAAATGAAGCAGGGCAAAGGCTCACAGTTTTGCCAGAAGAATACACTGATATGATGGATGCAAATAAATAGAGGAAAACAATAGAATGGGAAAGACTAGAGCTCTTGTCACGAAAATTAGAGATACCAAGGGAACAATTTCTGTAAAGATGGGCTCGATAAAGGATAAAAATGGTATGGACGTAACAGAAGCAGAAGATATTAAGAAGAGGTGGCAAGAATACACAGAAGAACTGTACAAAAGGATCTTCATGACCCAGATAACCACGATGGTGTGATCACTCACCTAGAGCCAGACGTCCTAAAACGCGATGTCAAGTGGGCCTTAGGAAGCATCACTATGAACAAAGCTGTGGAGGTGATGGAATTCCAGCTGAGCTATTTCACATCCTGAAAGATGATGCTGTGAAAGTGCTGCACTCAAGATGCCAGCAAATTTGGAAAACTCAGCAGTGGCCACAGGACTGGAAAAGTTCAGTTTTCATTCCAATCCCAAAGAAAGGCAATGCAAAAGAATGCTCAAACTACTGCACAATTGCAATCATCTCACACGCTAGGAAAGTAATGCTCAAAATTCTCTAAGCCAGGCTTCAGCAATACGTGAACCATGAACTTTCAGATGTTCAAGCTAGATTTAGAAAAGGCAGAGGAACCAGAGATCAAATTGCCAACATTCACTGGATCATAGGAAAAGCAAGAGAGTTCCAGAAAAAACATTTATTTCTGCTTTATTGACTATGCCAAGGGCTTTGACTCTGTGGGTCACAACAAATTATGGAAAATTCTTTAAGAGATGGGAATACCAGACCAAATTACCTGCCTCCTGAGAAATCTGTATGCATGTCAAGACACAAGAGTTAGAACCAGACATGGAACAAAAGACTGGTTTCAAATTGGGAAAGGAGTATGTCAAGGCTGTACATTGTCATCCTGCTTATTTAACTTACATGCGGAGTACATCATGCAAAATGTTGGGTTGGATGAAGCACAATCTGGATCAAGATTGCTGGGAGAAATGTCAGTAATCTCAGATATGCAGATGACACCACCCTTATGGCAGAAAGTGAAGAGGAGCTAAAGAGTCTCTTGATGAAAGTAAAAGAAGAGAGTGAAAAAAGCTGGCCTAAATCTTAACATTCAAAAAACTAAGATCATGGCATCTGGTCCCATCACTGCATAGCAAATAGATGGGGAAACAATGGAAACAGTGACACACTTTATTTTCTTGGCCTCCAAAATCACTGCAGATGGTGACTGCCGCCATGAAATGAAAAGAGCCTTGCCTCTTGGAAGAAAAGCTATGACCAACCTAGTGAAAACTGGAAGTCACTCAATCGTGTCCAACTCTTTTGTGACCCCATGGACTATAAAGTCCATGGAATTCTCCAGGCCGAAACACTGGAGGGGTAGCCTTTCCCTTCTCCAGGTGATCTTCCCAACCCAGGGATTGAACCCAGGTCTCCTGCATTGCTGGCAGATTCTTTACCAACTGAGCTATCAAGGAAGCCCTATGACCAACCTAGATAGCATATTCAAAAGCAGAGACAGCACTTTGCCAACAAATCTCCGTCTAGTCAAGGCTATGGTTTTTCCAGTGGTCATGTATGGATGTGAGAGTTGGACAATAAAGAAAGCTGAGTGCTGAAGAATAGATGCTTTTGAACTGTGGTGTTGGAGAAGACTCTTGAGAGTCCCTTGGACTGCAAGGAGATCCAACCAGTCAATCCTAAAGGAAATCAGTCCTGAATATTCATTGAAAGGATTGATGCTGAAGCTGAAGCTCCAATCCTTTGGCCACCTGATCTGAGGAACTGACTCCTTAGAAAAGACCCTGATGCTGGGAAAGATTGAAGGCAGGAGGAGAAGGGGACGACAGAGGATGAGATGGTTGGATGGCATCACCGACTCAATGGACATGAGTCTGAGCAAGCTCTGGGAGTTGGTGATGGACAGAGAGGCCTGGCGTGCTGCAGTCCACGGGGTTGCAAAGAGTCAGACACGACTGATTGACTGAACAACACAAAGCTTAGAAAGACCAGAAGGAAAAAAAATACTTATTAGAAAAAAATTTAAAAAACACAGCAGGTGAGGGATCATTCATGTTTTTTTAAAAAAAAAAATTTAAAAAGAGTTGAGCTTGCATTGCAACATGGAGGGTGAACCCGCCTGGGCCCTGCCAGGTGTGTGGATGGGGTGGATCCAGCCTGCCCGCCCAGCTACTGACCTTCACCCCTGGAGGAAGGCAGGGACCCTCCATGGGAGCCATTTCTTGCAAAGACACCTCTACTGTGCACAGGATCCGCAGTGTGGTCAGCCCAAAAGACAAATGATTCTTTTATAGAGACTCAAGAAAAAGTCGGTTCTGCTCCATCGGTCCGAGTGTTCCCTAAAGGTGTGGATGGGAAATGGAGAGGGTGAGGAGGAGTGGTGCCCACCTGGGAATCATGAGCGGGAGCAAGAGGAGGGACTCAACGAAGGGACGAAGGGACAGACGGGAAAGAGTAAACGAGAGAAGTGAGGCCCATGTACGATGAGCCACAGAGAGTCTGCTGCTCAAAGGAGCAGCAGTTTTCCGATGGAGACATAGGGCAGGCAGGATGTGGACTGCAGGGTCCATTTCGTGCTGGGAAACGAGAGAAAAGCACGTGGCCTGATGGCAGGGAGACGGGGGCAGACCTGCGTCAGGGGCCACAGTGGGTGCCCCACTCAGAGATAAGTACAAGTCACCCGTCCTCTGCTCAACCATCACTAATCAGAATCCAGGAAGCTGGAACCTCCTCCTTCTCAAGCTGGGGAGAAATCTGAACCCACAGTGCACTCCTACAGGAAACAAGACTGCTTGAAATAATCGGGAGGGGAGGCAGGAGTTGACAGCTTTGATGAACAATGGAAGGAAGGCTACTGCAGTCGGAGCACTGGACGACATCCCAGGCTGGGAGTCAGACCCTGTCTGGGAACAGGAGCCCTGGCTGGTCAAACCCTGAGAAGCCTCTGGACTTTGAGCTTCACCTCTTCTCCTGGGCAGTGAGGTCAGCAAGGCTGCTGGTACCTGAACACTCTTCACAGTGGCTTTGCTTTTTCTCCTAAGCCTTAGATCTCAAGGTTCTTGGAAAGTCTATGTTTAAACGGTCCCTATATAATTCTACCAGGTAGCTAGTTCAAGTCGCTTATGGAAAGGTTGCTTTGTTCAAGGAGCAGAGATCTGAATTCAGAAGTTACCATTTCTGTTGTAAATTACACAAACTCAACTCCTGGGACTAGACTAGGGTCCAAATTCTGGGTTTTTTTCTTTCTCCACGTGAGTTAAGATTGCCAGTACTCTGAGGCATGAAAGGGAAAAGTGAAAGTGTTAGGCATTCAGTCGTGTCTGACTCTCTGTAACCCCATAGACCGTAGCCTACCAGACTTCTCTGTCCATGGAATTCTCCAGGCAAGAATACTGGAGTGGGTGACCATTTCCTTATCAGGGGATATTCCCAACCCAAGGATCTAACCTGGGTCTCCTGCATTGCAGGCAGATTCTTTATTGTCTGGGCCACCAGGGAAGCCTTGGTCCTGCCTGAGATGAATGGGCCCTGCACTGTTCCTTGCAGTCAAGATGCACTGAATACGCTCATTAGGGCCATTTCCACCCAGATGAGGCCAAGACTGAGGGCTGAGGGTCCTCTCCCTGCTTCCCTCCACACAGTCTTCCCTGCATCTCCTTCTTAGGGGTCTTTGATTTCAAAGCCAGCTCTGCTCATCAAAGAAGGAGGGGGGGACACGGCACAGAGCAGCTAACGACTGGGGACCCTCTGAATCATAAGACCCTTCCCCCATATTCCCAGATCTCACATATCCCCCTTCAGTTTCTCTGGTAGAAGAGCAGAATGGTTAAAGTGCATTCTGGGGGAAAAAGAGGCGAACAGATGCGCCCCATCCCATCCTTCCTCCACACGCTCTGTCTTCGTTCCTGGAGAGTCTGCACAACAGAAAGGACAGCACCCACTGCAATCCAGGACGTCATCAACAGCCTCACTACGATTCTGCTTCCACCCTCCCAGCCGGGAGAGTTAGAATATAAATAGCACGGGAAAGTCCATTAGAATAATTTACTATTCATCATGAATTATAAATGACATGATGTACTGTTCACACATGTCTAATTTAAACTTAAAATTCCACCCTGTAAATTGGTTATTGAGTGTTAAAGGCATGGCCGTTTTTCCTGGGGCCAGCCTCGGGGTTCTGTCAGGGTTTCACAGCATCCAGTTTGGTTATCGGGGCGGGGTGAGGGCGTGCCGGCCAGGAGATCCCAGACGCCCGCGCCGTCAGCCTGCTGGTGGATAGCCAAAGGACTTCAGGCCATATTTCCTCCCTGAATCCAAATTAGTCTCGCAGCTGGAGAGGCCTCAGCAGCTGATAATGGCCTAACAACCTCCAGCACTAACAGATATGACCTCAGCCGCAGTGACAAGAATGCCAAACTCAATGCCTCCTCTCCAGGCAGAGCTGGGCAAGCAAATGCTGCGGCGGGAGCTGGGAGCCGCCTTGAAGAGCGAAATGTCCTAAAATGAAAGGGGTGAGGCAGGCCAGCCTGCAGCGGGATGCACTGTGCTGTCTTTGAGACGCAGTAGCTGATACCCCTCCAGGGCCCAATAAAAGAAGGACGTTTACAAGAATGCTGAAAATGATGGTGGACTTTGCCAAGCAGGTTATTCATTAAAGGAGGATTTATGAAAGAATTATGCTTCCCTGGTGACTTAGGTGGTAAAGAATCTGCGTGCAATGCTGGAGACCTGGGTTTGATTCCTGCCTTGGAAAGATCCCCCTGGAGAAGGGAATGTCTACTCCAGAGTTTTTGCCTGGAGAATCCTGTGGATGGAGGGGCCTGGCGGGCTCCATACAGTCCATGGGGGTCTCCAAGAGTCCAACATGACTGAGCGACTAACACTCATTTTTTATGAAAAAGTAGATGAATAAGAGTTATCTTGCTGTGCATCTGAAATTAACACAACACTGTGAATTGAATATGTGCTGTGCTATGCTGCGCCTAGTAGCTCAGCCATGTACAGTTCCTTGCGACCCCATGGACTGTAGCCCACCAGGCTCCTCTGCCATAGGATTCTCCAGGCAAGAATACTCGAGTGGGTTGCCATGCCCTCCTCCAGGGAATCTTCTCAACACAGGGATTGAACCCAGGTTTCCTGCACTGCAGGTGGATTAGCCAATATAAACTAAAATGTTTTTGTTTTTTAAATAAAGAGGAATTGTACTTCTGTTTCAAACCAATCACCTCGTCAATGTGGTTTCAAACCAATCACCTTGTCTGGGCACCTCAGATGCGCCAGGAAAGAGGCAGGACCCGGGATGGGAGCTCCTGCCAGAGACCCTGCCTCCATCCTCTCTGAGGACCGGCAGCATCAGGGGCTTGTCCTTTTCTGTGATGTTTGTGGAAGAGGTTCTCTTCACCCAAAGTTCACACGTCTGTGGGTCTCCAGACCCCATCAGTAGACAAGGGCTGTCTACCCGGCGCACTGGGCTGGGAACACAAAGGGACTCTCGAGGAGCTCTGTCCCCAGCCAGAGCGGGCCACAGCGACCTGGAGGCTAGCACTGGGTGGCGGACAGAGGGGCCCTCCACATGGGTGTGGCTGGATGACCTACAGCCCTGCTCCTCCAAGCCTTGCCCCTCGCTGGGAAAGTCTTCCACTCTGGGTTCACAAGAACGTTCCTTTCCTCTAAGGAAATAGTGGTTCTAGGTCCACTTTACCTTCACGAGACAACAGATACTCCTGTCTTAGACAAGTCAGCCATGGGGCAGGCCAATGCGTGTGGAGCCATCGGCCCCTGAGACTTGAGCGGAGACCCTGGAAAGTGAGAGCCCCTCCCAGCCCGTCTGCACTGTGAGACCATGTGACCTGCCCAGGCAGGGCCGACCCAATGATCTTCAGGACCCTGGGCTCCAAAAACCACACAGCACGCAATAAAGCCTTAAAAGAGAAAGGTCCTTCTCTGATGGAGAAGTCATGTCTAATGCTGGGCAGTGGTAATGCTTTGGGAAACATAAAATGATCAGAGAAGAAATTAATAGTGTTTGTGCATATATTTCTATTTTCAAAGGCAGCTCTAATGGTTTCTGCACAGAGCAATAATATTTACACATAAAAGATCTACCGATTTTAATTTCATCATGAAAACATAGGAATGCAAAATACATTTGAGAAACGCAAACAAGGTTTACTCACAAAGGACAGACAGCTGCTGCAGCGTGCAGGGCCAGCACACGGCCGGGGAGCAGAGTCGCTGTTGGGATGGACGTAAGGCAGCCAATGCTTCTGTTGGAGGTGGACACACTCGCGTGCAACACGTGTGCATACACTTACATACTCAGACACAGGAGGAGAGGGTCTAACAGCTCGGCAGCCTTCCCCATTACGCTCCCAGAATGAGGGGCCCATAAAGGCCAATCATAGAACACAGGGAGGGGTCTTGTTGGCCTTGTTCATCTTAAAAAGTTATGATTTCAATCTGAGTTGACTTCAACTGATCTTGATCATAGAGAGACTGCTCTTTCTGCAATGCCACATGAAAGCCTGGGGGCCGCTCATCGGGGCCCATGTTCCCACCGTAACATCTCCCCCGACCCTGATCCACACCCACAGCGGCCGCAGATGTGCTGATGATTTTCCTAAAGGTGACAGTTGAACCTCCACCTTCCACTCTTTTTGGTAGGACTCTGGGATGTCATCAAACACGCAGGGAAAAACTGGCCAAGTGTGTATAAATGTGAGCCTCTAATCTGAGACACATTAGACTCTCTCACAAGGACCAGCTGCAGAGTGCAATCAGACAGTAGGAAGCGCTCTCTGTGTGAGAATCCATTAACCTCCACGAAGCATTACGCGTTCATTTGTCCCATTGTAAGATGCCACTGACTCGATGGACGTGAGTCTGAGTGAACTCTGGGAGATGGTGATGGACAGGGAGGCCTGGCGTGTTGCGATTCATGAAGTCGCAAAGAGTCGGACACGACTGAGTGACTGAACTGAACTGAAGATGCCACTGACTGCACAGGACTTCTCAATGTCTCACATTTTCGACCTCACCATCAGCGGTCTTCCCTTGACCATGGGGAGAACGCGCTGTCCATCACACCAGCGTGGCAGCCTCTGCTCCCATCTGATGAAACGCACACCCACCAGGCAGGGTTTCACAAATGTTCCGGGGCTGTTCCGGGATCTCCTTCTTTCATGACAGATAAGTAAATTTCATGTCATTTTCATGTCTCTATATCCTCCAAATCTTTTATCCAAGCAAATGCCAGCACTGTCTACACTTAACGATTTTTTTCCTGCATGGGAACATCCTTGGTGGCTCAGAGAGTAAAGAATCTGCCTGCCAGCGCAGCAGACCTGGGTTCAATCCCTGGGTGGGGAAGATCCCCTGGAGGAGGAAATGGCAACCCACTCCAGTACTCTTGCCCAGAGAATCCCATGAACAGAGGAGCCTGGCAGGCTGCAGTCCATGGGGTTGCAAAGAATTGGATGTGACTGAGAGACTAAAACACTTACCAACGTACCAGGTCTTCATTGCAACTATCCTTGGAGCTGTATGCGGCTTGTGGGACTGAAATGAGAATTTCGGAAGCTAACATTTTCTTTTCTTTTGTTTGCCAAAAGCTTCATGTCTTTCAGTAGCAGTATCGCAGGGTTTGAGGGATGCAGGTATACACAGGCTTTCTGGTGAGCACGTTCCCTTTTCTTCCTCTGTGTCCCTTTAAAGAATCCTGCTGCTGCTGCTGCTGCTGCGTTGCTTCAGTCGTGTCCGACTCTGTGCAACCCCATAGTCGGCAGCCCACTAGGCTCCTCTGTCCCTGGGATTCTCCAGGCAAGAACACTGGAGTGGGTTGCCATTTCCTTCTCCAGTGCATGAAAGTGAAAAGTGAAAATGAAGTAGCTCAGTCTTGCCTGACTCTTAGCGACCCCATGGACTGCAGCTTACCAGTCTCCTCCGTCCATGGGATTTTCCAGGCAAGAGCACTGGAGTGGGGTGCCATTGCCTTCTCCTTAAAGAATCCTAATGCTCTCTTTCCTCAAACTCTTTCCATGAGCTGTGCAAGTGACCCTTCGTCCAAAATTTCAGTGTCCTCTCCAGGAGGTCAAACCAGTGAATCCTAAAGGAAATCAACCCTGAATATTCACTGGAAGGACTGATGCTGAAGCTGAAGCTCCAATCCTTTGGCCACCTGATGTGAAGATCCAACCCATTGGAAAAGACCCTGATGCTGGGCAAGATTGAGGGCAAAAGGAGGAGATGGCAGAGGATGAGATGGTTGAATGGCATTGCTGAGTCAACGGACATGAGTTTGAGTGAGCTCCGGGAGATGGTGATGGACAGGGAGGACTGGCGTGCTGCAGTCCATGGGGTCACAAGGAATCAAGAGCCGGACACAGCTTAGAGGCTGAACAACAGCAACAATTCCTGTGAGAGGCAGGATAGACCCTAGCACAAATCCTGGCTTCCCCACCTGACACAATGCCCTCAGTCCAGCTTCCAAGCACCACCTGGTCACCTGAGTCGTGAAGCCTCAGGCCTGCTTTCCAGCCCAAGGCTCACCGTGACCACGCAACCCACCACCAGGCAGAGTCTCTGCACAGAGTCCTAAGCTGCTGTTACTGATTGTCACTACTTGAGGGTCTAGAGACTTCCATGCTGGTTCCTGAGGCCAGGCCTTTGCTCCATAGGTATTCACGTGCAAAATAGACCCCAGTCCCCACACACTCAGGTAGCACACAGCATCCCACGGGAGTGGGCAGGGCTGGGGCAGCCTCTTCAGGGCAGGTGTGAGTAACTTGGGGCTCCTTTTCGGGACTGCAGCCCCACATGGGGAATGCAGATGACAGACAGACAGACAGTGCAGTGTACCTACTGCTTAGGAAGGTGACACAGAGATATAGAACACAGGGAGAGTGCGGTCCAGTATTCAGCACCCTAGAAGCCCTTGAAATCACGGGATTCATGATGCTGGCTGCATTAATTATGGAGGCCCTGTCGTTTACTCTGCACTTTTAAATATTGCATATGTAATGCACACTTCTCTGAGGCTGATTCTGAATGACACTTTCAGAGGGGTCTTATTAACACCAAGCCGTATTTGAAGAAGAAGTCATTTGTAGCAAAGAACACAAACCTGTAAGTAAATTGATTCCATTGCATTTTGAACATGTGGTGCTGATTTTAAGATACAGCAGACAATAAAGATGGTTAGAAGAAGCACACGACTGTCTGAGGCAGGCGTCATGTGGTGACAGAAGGTTTTCTGTCTGATGGAGGAAACGGGAAATCCAGTCTCCCCACAAGTGGATGCGCCATCCCACCATCCAGTGAAGCTCGGGCTTCAGACGAGGACCCCCACCTCACTGAGCCTGAATGCTAAAGACCACGGCCAAGGCCAAGGCCGGTGAAAGAGATCACATTTTAGCTGCCGTTGCATCGTTAATCCACATGCCTAAAGTCATCATCTGCTTGGTCCTTGAGAAGCTGCCTGGAGACTTAGAAAGCGCCTCTGTCCACCATCCACATAGCTGGTTCTCAGAGGCAGAGGCAGCCATGGCTCCGGAATCACCGAGCTGCGGGAGAGAGGACTTCCGACTCACAGGAGCCCAGGTCCTCCCGCAACAGCTGCAGGAGCAGCGCCTTCCGCCCACTGTCCCCACAGCTCAGGGCACAGTCCCGGGTCCTCTCTGCACCCTCAGAAGCCCTGGCCCAGCACCGGACCAACAGGCCCTCCTCACGTGAGCCTGAGGAAGCAGATGGCTCTGACCCCTGCGGGGAGACAAGCACACGTGGGACAGGTTGGCACGGCCCTATTTTGCTTGTAAGCTCGCTTCTCCCCCATGGTTAACCCACTCTCCAGTGATTAATCCACTCTCCTGCGGGTCACCTGGTCGCCTAAGGATTAATATGGTCTCTAGGGATTAACCTGCCCTCCATCTAACCATCCTTGCACTTGACTTTACATTCAGACCTCACAGTTTCTGGATTGCTCCAGATACACAATCTTCTCCTGCTATTGTATCAAGAATATTCTTTCTACAGAAAGGGCACCATTTTCGGCTCTACACAGTGACCTCAGGTCCAAAGTGAGACGACCAGCGCCCAGGAGAGCATCACGAACAAGGGCCTCCTTTTCAACACTCAGAACAGACTTCATCTGGGCACTGAATTCAGGAGACACATAAGGACGTAAGTGAAGGCACGATGCAATGACGACGGCTGCGCACCACGAAGGCTCGGACCCGGGCCACAATTGCACGGACAAGCAGCTAGTCGGTGATTCAACAGCTGTCCTATTACGGGTGTGTCAGGATCCGCACCAGTAGTTTGGAGGTGAGTGCCCTCCTGGGCTTGGCGTGCTCCCCATGGGGTACCTGTGCTGGGCTCCTCTGCTGGTCCCTGCACAAGTGGACACGCTTTTGACCATGGATGTTCTTTTGCTGGAGACCACAAGGCTGAGGCGGGGAAGACTACAGGGACCAACGCTAAGAGCGTGGTCGCACAGACTGGTTATTAGACGGTCTGATAAGGTTGCCTGTCTCAAGGTGCTGAGAACATCACCCCCAACCACAGCCAGTACAGTGAAGGTGCCACTCCACCAGGGAGTCCTCAGGGGAGTTCCAGATTATGCTGAGTCCACTCTTTTTAAGGAAACATAAAGTTATCTAAAAATGTGGGAGGAGCTTCCTCCAATGGGCTCATTCTTGTTCGTGCTTCGATGCTTAGGTCCACACAGGGTTGGCCTAGAGAAGGCAATACACGTGCGGCTCCTCTTCCTCTTCCCGGGTGAGTGAGGCCCTACCACAGATAAGGCCGTGGCAGGCAAGGCTCCGCCGGCATGAGAGCGAACGGCTTACAGAAGAGCTTGTCAAGATGAGTCACTGACAGGAGACGGGATGAGCCCCAAGTGGTCACTCAGTAAACAGAGCGTGATGGGCCCACCGAGAGGGGAGCGGGTGCTCTGACCCCTGCCCGTCTCCTCCTCTGTTCACTGTACCTGTAACCTTTCCAGGGGAAGAGCCCCCCTGCCAACCTCCTTCAGCACATTCCAGGCATGCAAGGCGCCCAATTTCAAGGCCCCCAACAGTTGCAGAAAAGAGGCGCTGACTGATGGACGGTATCAGAAATGCAGAAGGATTATTAATGACCCCACCCTCTCCGAGTGGCTGTATTCACACCTTGAAGAGTTCGAATTAACATTTCAGTTTTCAATATGATTCAAGGCAAAGCTGCAAAACCAAAGGCAAAAAGTAGGAGGACGCAAAAGAACACAGCCTTTTGAAATAATAAGTCAGGCCTGAAGAATTACAGAGGGAGCTGGAAAATCCCCAAGAGGGAGCCAGGGGAAGCTAAGATGAGCAGCAGATAGTGTAACCAAGGAGCTACTGATCAATACAGAAGCACCAGGAATGCTGCTCTGTTAGCAACTCTCGTTTCTTTCTCAGGGGGGGTTAGCATATTTTGCATAGAAGTAATTAAATTAAGAAAAGGGTTCAATGGTACCACTCGAATGCTCTGACAAACATTCTCTCCTTCTCTTTGTAATCGATTAACAGGGGCAGTCTCTCATTTTCCAAAGTGATTGAACAATTAGCCATTTCCCGTTTTGAATGACAGTCGTTACCGTTAGATTCAGCCACATGAGCTGGCCTACATTTGGCCCTCTTTGACCCACGGAAAAAATGGCAGTTTCCAATGGCTCAAATAAATACAGAGTTGGCTGCCTTCTTTAGTAAGGAAATACACATCCTGGCCAAAGATTTTGCATCCTTTACAGATAAACTTCTCCTGCAAAAAAATTAGCCTCTTCCAAGCCAAAGTCCCAGAAGTTGAGCCACTTGTGAAGCTCTTACAAACCGCTTCTCCAACACAGTCGGCAAAAGCCAAGGGGAGATTAGAAGTCAGTGGGTGTCAGAAAATGCAGGGAGTAAAAAATGAAGTCCCCAGTAAACTGGGTGAGAAGTACATTCCTTTTGATTGTTGTCTCTTGCTTTTTAATGTTCTCAGCAAACGTCTGTATCTTTCAGAGTCTCTCAAGGATTTTTAGATAAAAAGAGAGGTTTTATCTTTGCATGTCTATAAGCAGAGGAGAACTCCAGAGACCAAAACCTACAGGCAATTCAAATAAACTAAATCCGATCAAGGTAATATCAATGCCAGAATTAGAAGAAAACCCAGAGAGAATCTCAATAACAACATTAAAACAGCAGGTTTCAACTGGAATCAATAGACAGAATAAACAGAAAAAATTAAGTCACAAAGTGTTAGTAGATAAAAGCTCCTCACTCATTAAAATTCTGTTTGTCTTTGTGTCTTTTTATCAATGTACCTATATATCTATGCGAGTATATCAAAGTTTGTAATGTAAAAGAATGATGAAATAATCTAATTAATTTCTGGTGTCATTTCACATATTTCTTTCAAGTTAGAACTGCAATATTAATAATGGTTTGCAGTTTAATAAAATATCTTTATGTCCTATTAACTCCTATATCAGCCTGTTATAAAAGCCACTTTCTATCAAATAGCTGAACTTCAAAAGAGTTTTGCTTTGATCAGAAAAAGGAAAAAATCAGGTTCATTCCATTTATACTGAATAACCTCGCTCAGTTTCATAGACGGCTGTCTGGAGCTGCCCTTCACTCAGGAAAAATACTCCAATGGGCAAAAAAATTCAAAAAGGCAGAATCTGATGAGGCAACCAGGGCACATGGGAAGCTTGCTTTTTACTTGCGTGGGCAAAGGAAGCCTGGCTGCAGGGAGCCTGGCTCATGGAAGAGGGCACCTGCACAGAGACTCCCCTCCAGGTGGAGGCGACCGGCTTGCACCCGCCCAGAGCATCCGCCCGTCCTGGCCCACGTGGCAGAATTTCAGGAACGTGATTCCGTCACGGTGCCCTTCCGTCACTAAGACCCGTGAGATAATTTTGCATCCTTGCCAGGAGACAAAAGTTGTTCTCTGGCCGCCTTCCTCCATACCTTTTGATTTTTGGTTGTTGTAGTGAGAAGTCATGCCCCACGCCCACCCCAGCAGTGCCGTCAGCCGTCTTGTCCCAGCTCGGCTGTCAATCACCAGACACGTCCTCCCTCTGCCACTGCCAGTGCCTCGGCCAGACCCCAGGCCTGCAACACCCAGGTTATTCACCAAAGACGGGGCCACGGATCCCTGGAGTTAATGTAAAGGTCCAGGGTATCCTCAGTTCGTTCTTTCTAGTTTAGCAGCTGAAGTAGACATTAACTTCTAACCAGGGCATTTCATTAAGGCTTTGTTTATTTGGTGTTTTTTACCCAAAGGGGACTTCAAGCACGCTTGTTTTTCTGGGAATAAGCCCAAGTGGGTTCCTAGGAAGGTCAGCATGAGCAGGGTCCGCCCACAGTCCCCCAGTCACAGTGCTGGAGTTCACCTCTATCCCGGAGAGGGGTGAGCAGCCTGGGGTGCGGATGAGAAGGGTGGTCTGGCTTGGAGCCCCTTGGGTGGGGCCAGCTGTGCCCCAGGGATCCCATCCCTGCCCTTCCCAGCCTGGTGCCTGGCACCCAGGAGGTGCCAGCTCAACGTCTCCTGGAAGAGCGAATGGCAGGTGCAAACAGAGTTCGGGCGGGATCATCTCTGAACAGCTTCTACTAAGCTGATGGATCCCTGTCTCCTCGCACGGAGGCTAGGTCCTGCTCTGTGAGCCTGGACATGAGACACAGAGCTGCCCTTTCATCTGGGCTCCCCTGGGGGTTCACACAGGTAAGAGTCTGCCTGCAATGCCGGAGACTCCGTTTCCACCCCTGGGTTGGGAAGATCCCCTGGAGAAGCGAATGGCAACCCACTCCAGCATTCTTGCCTGGAGAATCCCATGGGGTTCCAAAGAGTTGGACACGACTGAGCAGCTAACACTTTCACTTTCTTTGCCTTTTCATCTGGGAAGGAGGCAAGGTGCCCAGCGAGGGCTCCTTCTTCTCAGAAGTGAGTGGCTGCCACCTCCCAGCCCCTGGAGAGAGCTTGCCTTGGCCTTCGGGTCCCTATAGAAAGGGGTGTCCCGGTGACAACCATGTTCTCCTTGGACTCACAGTGGACACCCCATGTTTTAGACACAAACACACACTTGTCCTTCTGCCCGCTCCCAGGTGCCCCCATCCCCTGAGTCCAGCTCTTCTGCAGCCCAGGCAGGTAAAGGGTTCACCTCCTACAAACAGAAAGGAGTTGGACCTAATGAGATGAGGCTGGGTGGCAAGAACCCGCCCTGAATTCCTGAGAGAGTGAAACCGCAGCGTGTCACCCTCACCACGAACAGTATGTTCCCAGGAAAAAGCCACTCATGAAAACATCAGTCCGAAAAATGACCTCAGGAAAAAAACCAGGCTGTTGAGATACTTACTGTGGACGGAAGACTCGGGGGGGGGGGTGGGGAGCTGTCCTTTATTCTCAAGCTCACAGGCGGTGAAGAATCCGCCTGCAGTGTGGGAGACCTGGGTTCGATCCCGGGCTGGGATGATCCCCTGGAGGAGGGCATGGCTACTCACTCCAGTGTTCTTGCCTTGGAGAATTCCATGGACAGAGGAGCCTGGCAGGCTACAGTCCACGGGGTCACAAAGAATCAGACATGACCGAGCGACTAACAGATAAACACAAGCATGCTCAGTCACTTCAGTCGTGCCCAGCTCCTTGGGATGCTATGGACTGGAGCCCACCAGGCTCCTCTGCCCGCGGGCTTCTGTAGGCAAGAACATTGGATATCATGTTGTAATCTCATTCATATTGAAGCTTGACTTCAGAGTCCATCTAGTGTGATCAGGATGCTTTCGCTGCAGGCCCTGCAGGTTCTAGGGTGCCAGCTCCGGGCACCCGGGGTGAACTCCCCCCGCCGCCCGTCAGCATCTCTGGCCACGAGCACAGCCTCTGCTCACTGCGGCTGCAGCTGGTCCGGGTGTGCCCAACGGTCGTGTCCACCTGTGTTCAGGAAGAAGTAGGTCGTCCCCTGTTCACACAAACTCGGGCCGTGTCTGAGTACCTTCCCACAAACCTTAACCTGGTCCTGTAAACAGTAGCATCTTATCCAAGCTGACTCTTCCAGGACACCTTTTGTCCTCTCAGTCTCTTTTAACCCTGACCAGTCTGTTGAAATATCTCTACTAGTTTGGCACCGTTCCTACACGTCGTCTCCAGCACTGAGCATATGGGAAAGAAGACGCTCAGAGGGCAGGGTAAGAGCTAGAAGTAAGAGCAGGGAGAGACGAGACTTGGTTAGCATCTTTGCACTGTCAGTACTTTGGGTATAATTTAGGAATAATTTTGCATATAGTAATTTTTTTCCACTCGTGGATGACTTGTGTAAGAAAATGGAGACCCCTTTAGTTTATCACAGAGGTTCTCACATCAAGGTGATTCGGGACCTTAGGGCAAATGTTTGGGGACATTCTATTACTCCCAACTCCCAGCAGGGCCAATCCATCGTGTGTGCTCAGTCGCTTCAGCCGTCGTGTCTGACTCTGCGACCCCATGGACTATAGCCCTCCAGGCTCCTCTGTCCATGGAATTCTCCAGGCGAGAATACTGGAGAGGGTTGCCATTTCCTCCTCCAGGTGATCTTCCCGATCCAGGGCTCAAACCTGGGTCTCCTGCACTGCAGTCAGATTGTTTACCACTGAGTCACTGGGGAAGCCCCAGGCAAAGCCGTGGATGCTGCTGAATATCCCATAATGCACAGGGAAGCCC
>NW_024070204.1:2487024-2494049 GCF_014754425.2 Oryx dammah
CAAAGCCGTGGATGCTGCTGAATATCCCATAATGCACAGGGAAGCCCTGGGCAAAGCCATGGATGCTGCTGAATATCCCATAATGCACAGGGAAGCCCCGGGCAAAGCCATGGATGCTGCTGAATATCCCATAATGCACAGGGAAGCCCCGGGCAAAGCCATGGATACTGCTAAATATCTCATAATGTACAGGGCGGCCCCCACACAAAGAACCAAAAAGACCACGTGTGGATCGAGCTGAAGCTGAGAAACACTCCTCCACCAACTGAAACCCAAAAACTCTAGACCCAAAGGGCAGGGCCCTCAGAGGTGGTGGCCCACACTGGGGTCTGGGAGGGATTGCTCTGCCCTACCAGCACCCCCAACCCCTGAGTGGTCCCTGCTTCCTCACCCCACAAAACCTGCCTGAAGATCCAGCCCATCTACTTGAGCTCCTGAGTCTACACTGAGGTTTCCAACGTGGGTGGCCATTCATGAGAAAATGCTGGACTCCTCCACGGGGTTCAACGGCTTCCAGGGGACCTGTGTGGGTCATCGTCTGCAACTCCAGAAAGGTTAGCAGGGTGATCGCTAACGAATCCTGGAATTGGATGCTGTCAGGGTTCTTAGCAGCCAGATGTGTCTTAGGGCATCCACCTCCACATCCTCATTGCTGAGGCCTGGCGAGATGATGCCACGATTCTAGGTTACAGGTCTGGTCATCACAACACCAGGGGAAGTCCACCCCACTTCCTCCGCAGGCCTTCATGGCCAGTTTTAGCGAGAACTGACGTAAAGCTCTTTGAGAGTTGAGATCAGAACTGTATTTATTCTGCAGTGGGTTTATGTTTCATTGGAAAATATTTGCCTCATTTCTGCTGCATGGTGGATGCCTCGGGGAGACTTCTATTTGCTTCCATGAGCAGTGAGACAATATTCCGACCAATTTCCCCCAAAGGAAGCCAGTGAGTGAAAGTTGCTCAGTCGTGTCTGTCTCTTGGTGACCCCATGGACCATACAGTCCATGGAATTCTCCACCACGATACTGGAGTGGGGAGCCTTTCCCTTCTCCAGGGGATCCTCCCAACCCAGGGACTGAACCCAGGTCTCCCGCATTGCAGGCGGATTCTTTACCAGCTGAGCCACAGGGGAAGCCAAAAGACTTCATAAAACTGGCGGGAGTTGGGGAACTGGGGAGACCCTTACCTCACCATCTCAGCAGACCTTCCAGCTCTCCGTGAGAACCGGTTCGTTCCTTTGGTCCCAGTGCTCTCCTCCAGAGCTTTTCAGCGGTGGGTGAAGCAGGCACTCAGACCTTGCCATCCGCAGCTCGGCTTCCCCGGTCCCTCTACGCTATCTCCAGCCAGATCAAAGTATCATCACGCCATGGGCTGAGCTCAGTGCCAAAGAAAACTCGGCGGGGATGGGTGCAGCCCATCGGAGCCAAATTCTGCATGTGACATGAATTAACTAAAGGAAGTTCCGTCAAAAAGAAAACAGTGGCAAAGATTTTCAAAACAGGCTTCTCAACCCGGTGGGGATTAAGTGAAACGGATCCTTCATGATGGAGGGCTTATCTTCTGAGAGACGATGTGACGACCGAGTTTGGTTCCCGGTTGGGACTCGGTGTCTACAGCCCTTTGTCCTGGGAGCAGGTCCGCTCGGTGAAGGCGCGGGCGTGGCTCACACGAGGATCGTGAATGTCTGTGCTATCTGAGCAGAGCCTTTCCTGGTGGCTTCTCAGATGTGTTCAGGACCATTCATGAGATGAGAGGAAATCTGGATGAGGAGATGGAAAGACACCACTCTTTTCCTGTTTCTATAGGATATTAAGAAAACAGGCATCCGGGGGAGGGGGACACCCAGTGCTCTATGCGCAGATCAAGCAAAGAAAGATGGGCCAGCCAGAAGTGACTCGGCAGAAAGTGGTTGCTACTAGAATCTCCCTGAATTGGTTCTTCCTACTGAAAAAAAAAAGGCTTATTCACATAACGAATGTACTTTGTAACATACTTTACCCGCAATGCTAAGGTGGAGAACACAGGGAAATATTTAAATACCGTGCGATAACCACAAGAGCGTCTATTTCTCTTCTAACCCACCCGCGGTACTCTCGTGAAGGCTGAGCTGATGCAGAAACACTGGCCCAGGTCACAGAGGCATCTCCTTGTGGGACTCAGAGTCAGCACCACTGGGAGGGGCGGGTGCCCCGCGGGGAGCCCACAGCAGTCCAGCTCCTCACTTCTCAGGCTTTGTTCGTCTCACCGACTCCTGAGTGTGGGCTCCACAGGGAGACATTTCGAAGTTCTTTAGTCTTCAGGGACTGATTACGGGTGCACGGGGGCTCTGCTCACAGGTTCAGTCTGGCTCCTGGAGTTCCCGTTACAGATTCTGTATGCTAGTTAGTCCTCCTCTCTCTCCTAAAGGCAAGTCCTGGTGCAAAGACCGTGTAAGCACTTTGGACTCGGAGGGCCTGGTGCTGCCCGTCTCCGCAGCCAGCCACCCAGAAAGCAAAAGCAGGAGGGAGGCGGGTCCTTGCCACAAGCTGCTCCCCTTGATGCCCAGGTGGTGAGGAATGAGGGCAGGAGCCCTGAGTGGAGACCGTCAGCTCCGCAAGCCCCCTGCTTGTTATGGGGGTGGCGGCTGTCTCCAGAGCAGGCACTGATGCAATCCCAAATTCTCCTCTGTTCAGCTGTTGCCCACCCCCAGAAGTAGCCTCAAAGGGTCAAAATGCCCATGTGGATCAAGGGATGAATTTTTATGCAAAGTTTAAGTGACTGGACTTCAACCCTGGGTGCTGGTTTGCAGAGCAGTGGGGAAACCTTCCTGGGGTTCAGAGACTATGCTGCCACCGACGTTTCCCAGGTGCTGAGTTAGACTATCAAACAAGAAATTCACTGATAACATAGCTGGAAAAAATAAAATTCGTGGTTATCCATCCAAGATCTGGGAACGTTTTCCAAACCAGCTGTGATCAGGGACAAGGACATCCCCAAGTCAGAATAAACTTTCTCCCAAGCCAGTTTCATCTTCTCGTGAAAAGTCCACATGCCTGCTCAGTTCACACTAGGAATGTTTTTAAGTGAATTGGAAAGGAAGTAACACTTGGGCAGGAGGGATGTGAGACCAGCCAGGGGGTGGCTGGCAGGCTGGGGGTGCCTCGTTAGCAAACGAGCTGCTTCTTAGGGTGAAAGGGGCTTCTGCCTGCTTCGCTACTGAACAAATTAGAACCTTAATTAGATTAAAATGCATACATTTTTACTTTAATTTCTTCCTGTATTTGAAGGAAAAGTCCCCAACTCACAGAGCCTGCCTCCTTTCTCCTTTGCTTCCACCTATTTCCATCTCAGGACCTTGTCCCCAAGCCACAGAGGGTAGATAGCCCTTATCAGATCGCCCGGAGTCTTGGAAAGTTCGAGTTGGAAGAGACCTTCATATTAATTGAACCCAAACCCCTCTTCTCACCAGTGAGTAGAATGGGGCTCAGACATTTCCAGTGACTCCCCAACTTCTGAGACAGAAATCCCACTCTGGATCTTGTCCCAGCCACAGGGGCCTCACTGATCCATGACCCCCAGGGCGTTTGTCCCCTGCAGCTTGCTACCTGGCCCTAGACTCTCATCCACCTCGCTAGTGTATCAGAGAAAACAAAGATAGTGATAGTCACTAAGTCGTGTCCAACTCTTTGCGACCCCGTGGACTGCAGCCCATCAGACTCCTGGGTCCATGGGATTCTCCAGGCAAGAGTACTGGAGGAGCTTGCATTGCCCTCCTCCAGGGAGTCTTCCCGACCCAGGGACCGACCCCAGGAGCATTTGTCTCTAACAGGGGGCCGTCTTCCAAGTGATGGGCCACGTCAACGTGACACAAGAAATCGGGGGCTGGAGGAGCCCCTGTGCACTTTGCTCTGGGCATCCAAGGATGAGGAAGAGGAATCCAAGAGGCTTCCCCGGGAGCTTGGGCGGTGACGCCCTCTCCCCTGCTCACCGAGGGCTCTGTGTGTGACGATGGGGGCTGAGGGGTGAGAGGCTCCCCCTCAGTGCATGGTGCGCGTTTCGCAGACGTGTGTAGACGCCTTCTCTTCTGGACGAGAGCCCTTAACACGTGACTACGTGAGGCTGTGGCTCAGAGGCACGGGGTCCCCTGCTCTCGCACCGACGCCCCTCCCCGACGTGGGGGTCCCCAGCCTCCTCGTGGTCAGACGTGGCACAGCAGCATCAGCTCAGAGCGGACCCCTTCCTCCTGGCCCTCAGGGGGCAGCTGCCCGGCTCCAGCCTTGACACTTCTGCTCTGGAGGGAATCCCACTCTGACACCGCCTTTCAGCCTCTTCAGCAATGAGCTGCGGGCCCTGCAGGGTCCTGCTGCAACCTAAGGGGTCAATCAGACCACAGCGCCCACTGCTGAGCCCGCCTACCAGAGGGCCCTAGGTCGACACCCCAATGCCCGCCCCCCATCACCCACCGCACACCCCTGCCACCAGCTCCCTCATCTGGGAAGCGTCTCTGGCTCCACTCAGAGAGGACCTGGGGGCCTCTGGTCACAAGCAAGCGTGCCACACCCAGCTCCCTGAACCCACCGGCCATTAAGACCTCAGGAGGCATTCCCAGCCGTGATCAGACGAGAGGGACCTGCATGGCTTCAGAGAGGGGTCCAGGCCAGGGCTGGGCACTAACAGGAGAGGGGCAAAGGCAGCCCCTATGGGGGTTTTCTGACCCGTGACATGGGCGTGGGGGTGGCATCAGAGAGCTGGCCAGGCACCGAGGCCTCCAGGGCCTTAGGGGCACTCACATCTCTGAGGACGTGAAGTGAGTCCAGCCTGGCCAGGCCCTGCTGGTCCCCCCGCCCAACTCAGAAGGCAGCCCTGTTGACTTTCTGTGTGATCTTGCCGAGGGAAGCATGGGACAGGACATGACCGGGTCCCAGCTCAGAGGGGAAGAAAGCAAAGGGGCACTCAGCACAGGGACCCCCAAGGCCTGCCTCCTGCCTGGACACGCAGACCCCTGGGGGGCAGGTGCAAGCTACAGTCCACCCGGGGCCTGGTCGAGCGCCTGTCATAGGGCAGGGGGTGGGTGAGCATCCCCAAGGAGCTCTGCAGAGTGGGGGGTGGGGCAGGAAAGACAGGCCAGCGTCACATCCACTGATAAACGCCAATAAATATGCAAATGGAGGTTCTAGAAATGCTCTTCTTCCTTTCCAATTCAATTCCAGTAACCCAGGGGGTGAGTCGCTATAAATTAGAGAAGAGTGTGACTTGTAAATAGCATTTTTTTCTGACATCCCTAAAGCACTGCTGGATCTTCGGAGCTTGTAAATTGTTGATGTATATGAGTTTATATAACCACTCTGTAGTTAATAAGAATGATCCTCCAATTAAAATAAATAAATTTATTTTTTTTTTTTAAAAAGAATGATCCTCAGAGCAGTACCGGAATTGGGGTGTGTTTTCGAGCTCCTGAATGTCGCAATCTGGGGTTATGGGGGCTGCGGGCTGTTGCTTGGTCATGCCCCTACCCTTGGGAGCAGAGCGGGTGAGGTCTATAGCGGGCGCAGCCCAAGCGAGTATCACCCACATCGGCCGCCCTGCCCGAAATCCCCAGAAAGGCGGACCCAGAGCTGTACTTACCCACTGCTGGGCGCGGTGCTCCAGGCCAGGAGTTCAGAGCACTCAAGACCCGGCCCGGCTCAGGGAAGATGGGCCTGATGGAGTGGGGTGCGCCTGCTGCCGGCACAGAGACACGGGTGGGTGGTGGAGACTGCTGGGGCTCCAGGACGGAGCCAGCCCCCACTCAGGACGATGGGCGCAGAGGAGGTAGAGGATTCCAGGGGTCACCAGCGGTCATGGAATGGGCATTGACTAAACGGGAATAACCTGGGTGATGGCCAAACCCTCAGCAGGGTCACAGGTCAGACCTAGGAGTGGCCAGGCTCTTCAGGACAGCTGGGAGGAAAGGCTTTGCTTGATGTCTACCTGGGGTCCACCCTCCCACAGCCGTAAACGGGGAGGGGTCTGTCCACCTGGGTCCACCCACATCTATAAATGGGTCTTGCAAGAGAAAGGAAGCGGCCGTGCCCTCTGGCATGCTTACCGCTGACCCGGGCGGGAGCCTCCGCAGGTTCTCCTCCTCTGGGGGTCCTGGAGCCGGCCACCGGCTTCCTCCGAGCGCCTCTGCGGACACTGCTCTTCCAGAACCGCGCAAGCAGACGCCACCCGGCCCGACCTGCATCCCAGAAAGTCCTGAATCAACACAAGGCCGCTTGTTCCTAAGGCTGCCCGTGGGCTACAAGTCAGAGCCGCGGGGGAGAGGCTTCACGCCCGGAGCCACCCACCCGCGCCGCGTGTTCTGCTCAGCACACCAGACTGTTTCAGCGCACGGCAGGAAAGATAGCTGATGCTTGCAGGACAGGAGCAAACTCACAGACAGCTGACAGGCACACAGCGTGCACACACACACAACCATGCCCCCCCACACACCTGCAAAGAGCACGTCCACACACAGAAGACACACACACACGCATGAGCACATATACATACCTGCAAACACACACACACACGCACAGAGCACACACACACAGCACACCCACACACAGACGCCTGCACACACACAGAGCACACACATACATATACACACAGCACACCCACACACACAGAGCACACACCCACACACATCCACACACCTTCACACAGCACACCCACGCACACAGCACACCCACACGCACACACACACACACCCACACCCACCTCTTTATCCCCTTTCCTTAAGAATGGGATACACACACACTGAGAACAATATTAGCAACCTAACCAACCCGAGCTTTAAGAACATCCTACTGTGCCCAGGGCAGATTTGTTTCAGGGATGCAAAAAGGGTCTGAGTCTAGAGTGAAAGGTAGAAGCTGTGTGCAAACAGTGATAACGTTCTACAAACACTGCTGAATTTAAAACTTTTTTGAAAACATTAAAACGTTAGAAGAGAGTTCTTTAATGTCATCTATATACTTACCTCTGTATCTTTATGTGTGCCCCTGTGTGTCTGTGTGCCTGTGT
>NW_024070204.1:2494149-2534027 GCF_014754425.2 Oryx dammah
GTCTGTGTGCCTGTGTCTGTGTGTCTGTGTGCCTGTGTGTCTGTGTGTCTGTGTGTCTGTGTGTCTGTGTCTGTGTGTCTGTGTGTCTGTGTCTGTGTGTCTGTGTGCCTGTGTGCCTGTGTGTCTGTGTGTCTGTGTGTCTGTGTGTCTGTGTGCCTGTGTCTGTGTGACTGTGTGTCTGTGTGTCTGTGTCTGTGTGTCTGTGTGTCTGTGTGTCTGTGTGTCTGTGTGTCTGTGTGCCTGTGTCCCTCTGTGTGTGTGTGTGTATATGTGCACACATGTCTGTCCCTGTGTCCCTGTGTCCCTGTGTGTGTGGTGTGTGTGCACGTGTATGTGTGTGTGTCCCTGTGTATGCACGTGTGTGTGTATGCCTGAGTGAGTGTGGCTGTTTGATCAGTGTCTCATCACACATGCAGCCCTGTGGACATAAATCAGAAACCATCCGATCTGATGGCCCCAGCCCACCGTCGTCACTGCCCACCCAGGAGAGCACCAGGGCCAGACACGCCCACCCCGGGACTGTGCTGGTGACACGTGCCGCTCCTGTGCAAGTGATTCCATCCGCTTCAGTCTCAAAAGCGTCCTGAGTTCATTGATAAATTATGTAATCACCCCACCTAAGACATGAAATAAAAATAAATCTACTGCATTGCTAATAATTGGCCAAACATATTTATTTCTGATGTTAAGATATCAGGAAAAATTAAGGAAGTCAAAGAAAAAAAGATTAGAATTCATAAGAAAGTTCAAGCTCTAAATACACGCATAAATACATGTTGGCCATCAATAATTAGGTAAAAACACAGTGGATTAAAGATCCCAGCCCCAGTTAACAACAAAACTGCAAAATACAAGCAAATGTTAGAGACACGAAGGGAGATGGGGTCCAGTCGCTCAATCGTGTCCGACTCTGCGACCCCACGGACTGTAGCCCGCCGGGCTCCACTATCCATGGGATTTCCCAGGCAGAACACTGGAGCGGGTGGCCGTTTCCTCCTCCAAGGGATCCTCCTGACCCAGGGACTGAACCCAGGCCTCCTACATTGCAGGCGGACGCTTCACCGTCTGAACCACCAGGGAAGCCCTGAAAGAATAGTGAAGATAACCTACATTTTTAGGGAGATTTCCATTTTTCTGGATGAAACCCTCCGTATTAGAAAGTTGTCCAAGCTAGTCTATAAATTAGATTTTAGCCTCACAGAAAATAGCCTAAATTTACTTGAAAAGTTGTTTTTAAACTTCTAGAAGAGCAAAAGCAGAGAATACTCAAGAAAGTTCCACAGCATTTATTACAGCTGAGTCTTGCCCTAAAACCCTTGCCACAGACAGTCCGTCCCGCAACCCTGTCGCTGTCTCATTTTGTGGATCAGGACTCCGGGGCCCAGAGGGGTTCCTCCACACGTCAGTGCCCATGAACAGTGCTGACAGCCGCACCCCAAAAAGGTGCTGCCCAGAGGGCGCTGAGCCCCAGAGCTGCTCGTGGAGGGACAGGGACGAAGGATCTGTCCCCGGGATCTGTCCACGCTACCACCCACCTCTGCTCTGCAGGCAAACAGGACCTGCTGCCACGATCTCGGGGTGCAGGGGTTTTCTGGGGCCGCATAAACAGCCACCTGAAGCTCAGAGCATCGCCGACAGGCACCAGCCAGACTCTGGGCTGTGGTCAAGGTGTGGGCGGCTGGCTTCGCTACCGGGGGCTCTGGTGAGCACGCCCTTCCCAGCACAGCCTGCAGGCAGGATTCAGTGCCCGTGGTCACAGAGCCGAAGACCTCGGTGCTGGGGGCTGCTCCCAAGCCGCCCGCACCCGGCCCTCCAGGTCAGCCCCGGGGTCCTCCTGAGGCCAGTCCATCTCTGGCTCAAAAGTCTGACCGCTGGGCCAGTGACCAGCTGGAGAAGGCTCTCGGGCTTTTCGAGGGCTGGTGGCTGAGCTTGGGCCCACCTGCCAACCCTCCTCTCTTCATGTGACAACCCAGCCGCAGTACGAAATCCATCCAGTTTCTGGTCCTGGGGACCCGAAAGGGAGCAGTCTTGGGTGTGGCGGGGACAGTCTGGGAATTCTGAGCGCCAGGTACATGAAGAGGTGAATTCCTGCGTAAACCAAGTCTGCACACGTCTATCACGTGTCTTCTTCTTGTTGCTCAGTCGTGTTCAACTCTGCAGCCCCACAGACTACAGCACGCCAGGCTTCTCTGTCCTTCGGCCTCTCCCAGAGTTTGCTCCAGCTCATGTCTGTCGGGTCAGTGGGAAGGTCCTTTATCGAAACCAGAAACCAGGGTTGATCCTGGGAGGCTCTGAAGGTTTCTCACTGAGACACCATGTCTGGAGCGGGCGCTCCATGCTGCTTATCTCAGTGTTAGGAACCGTGACCTCTAAGACCCCCACATGCCTCCCACCTTGTGGACCATTTGGGCCGAGCAGAGACCCTCCCGCCTGGATTGGGTCCCTCGACTCAGGGGCCACTCTGGAAAGCAGCCAGCAGGAACAGTAGAGGCCCCCTGCAGGCTGGTCAGCCAGGCAGGAACCTGGGGAGTCCAGGGTGGTGGGACTCCAGGGGTGGGGGCGGGGCAGACTTCCCGGTGTGGGTCCTGAACTTGGAACCCCAAAGGCTCTGCCTGCACCCGCCCCTCTCCAGGCAGCCTCCGAGTGAGACCATCGTGGGCACCATCGGAAGCCCCCCTCTTCCCAAGCCACTCCTGCTCCCCCCACACGGCCCTCCACATCAGCCCCGGGTCCTCCTGAGGCCAGTCCTTCTCCGGCTCAAAACTCTGATCGCAGGGCCTGCGAGAAGAGGACCCGCATCCCAGGGCCGACGAGGGGGGTGGTTATGTGCTGAAGAGGAAGCCTTCAGGGGGCACCCCAGCCCACCTGCCTCACCACGTGAGGTCGGGAGTTTAGGGTGCCTCCTGGAACTGCACGCAGATGGTTAGTGTGGAATTGTGTGCGTTTTCTGTGTACACAACTGTATACATTTCTTTGGGACTTTCAGAAACTGTGACTGTCTCCTCCGACCTCCAGCAGACAAGAAGATAGACTCTTATTTTGGCATGTCTCTAAAGCCGACAGCAGACTCCGTCATGGCGCCGCCCTACGCACCTCACCTCCCTCCAGTCTCCAGTCCAGACTCCCACCTCCCACGGAACCAGCTTCTAGGCTCATGGGGACAGGCGGGGGGGGGGGGGGGGGGGCCAGGACCCCAGATTGCTCTACTTTGCACCCTGGACAGAGCTCCTGCAGAAAGGGAATCACTCCTGGGAGCACCCTCCAAGTAAAGAAAGGGGAGTTGGAGGCATCGGGATCCTGGAAAGCAGCTGGTTTGGAGTCCGGGCTCCTCCATCCGTGTGGACAGCGTGAAGGAACAGCTCAGGCAACCCCAGGCTGCACATCGGGACTGTGGTCTCCTCTCATGTTGGAGGCCTGACCTTTGGGTTGAAATGCACACCAGGTAATGGGCTCCTGCTTCCCTGGACGCAGAATAACTTTGTGTCCGATTTAATTAAAGTGAGCCCAGTCCTGTTCCTCTTGCCTTTTCTCTCAGACAGTGTTTTTCTTCTAATTGGGGCTTAGGACACCGCCCCACCACCACCACCCCCCCCCCCCCCCCCGCTCAACTCCCCAGGCAAGATGCCTTGGGCTGCAGAGAGTGGCCACTCCCGACAAACTGACGGGCTCTCCCAGGAGGAGACGCAGCCCCACGGGTTCATCCAGAGGGGCTCCAGGAAGTCCCTCCCGTCTCGGCGTGGAGAGATTTGAGGTTTATCTGCAGGAGGACTCTGGTGTCCTCAAACCATCCAAGAGCCGTAACTCAAGACGGCCTGCATCGGCCTGTGCAGACGTGCCAAGTCCCCCCGAATCTCATCGCCAAGGTGTCCCCTGTCTCCAGGCGTCCCTGCAGACGTGTGCCCTGGGGAGCTCCAAACAGGGTGGGTGGAATGGGGCAGACCCACCCTGGATCCGGAAGACG
Source organism: Oryx dammah (assembly GCF_014754425.2). Taxonomy (NCBI): domain Eukaryota; kingdom Metazoa; phylum Chordata; class Mammalia; order Artiodactyla; family Bovidae; genus Oryx; species Oryx dammah. The sequence continues at coordinate 2,498,111 of NW_024070204.1, forward strand.
CGTCGAGATTCAGGTTTTGCGTTTCTGTCTGACTCCAGTGTGTGTTTGAGGCAGGCGGGTGTGGGCCGACCCGTTTATCATCCTAAGGAAATCTTTCAGGGATTCTGAGCTGCCTGAGCTGCCAGCAGTCAGAGTGCATCCCGTCACACAAGGCTGCGGCCAGGAAGCTAAGCCAGACTCTTGTATCGTGGGATGCTGGGGTCCCCCAGGCCTGGGATCAGGCCGCGCTCTCCCGCGGGAACCCCCAAGGCGCCCACCTGCTTCCTGCTTTCCGGGGTCAGCTCTGCCCCACCCTGCAGTCGTCCACGGCACCCCTTGGGCCCACAGTCCAGCGGCTGGCGCGAGGCGCACGGGCCCCGTCCCGTTCCCCAGACGCGTGCCGGTCAAGACGGAAGGTAGTTCTCTTCTTGACTCAAGACAAATGGCCCTCCGCCGTCTACCCTGGGTTGTGGAGCCACAGCTGTTTTCGTTTTATCTTGCGTCTGGGATTTCAGCAAGGTCGTGTAATTTTCGCATTTTCCCAAATTGAGCGGTTTTAGTTCCTACTCCTGCCGCACGGCCACATCACAGGAGCAGTCTGGGCTCTCTTGGAAGGGCAGCGCTTTCGAGTTTTGAAAGACAGCTTCACTTGAAAAGGAGCTCTGCAACCCATTTTCTGGGTCTCGCGCGTTCCGGATACTCAGGCCCGCCTCCTCATCAGTCATACTTGCGTTTTCCATGTGACTCGAGGATAAATGGCCTTAATAAATCCCATTATCCTGAAGAACAATAAAAATAACAGGTTGCTGACACTGGAGCCATGATAAATAACATTTTATTATTATTTTTTTTTATTTTGCCGCGTCACAATCATCTCTTTCTCCCGCCGGCTCTTGATGGACTGTCTCCCTGCAAACCTGGCCAGGGACACTGGGCACCCCCCGCCAACTCCTCGGGGAGACAGACAGACCAGGACCCCATCTTCAGACATCAGCAAGCCTGAAGGCAACCATCCCCTGCGGTCAGGGACAGACCCCAATGCTCCAACCACGAGCCTGGACAGTCCCAGCCTTGCAGGCATTCCATCCCTCCGTCTCCTTAGCAGAAGAATCTGGAATCCTGGATTTCTGCACCCACAGTCTGATCTGCTCGATTATCAGAGGCCCAAGCCTGGAAACCAAGTGTTGCTCAAACTCGAGCTACGAGAGCAGCGTGGAGGGCACCAGAACAATCTCATAAACGCCGAGGCTCTCTCGGGAGTTCTGGCCAGCACGCTCAGGTGATGGCTTGCTCCACCAGCGTCCTCAGGAGGAGGTGACTTGTTCGTAACCTGACTGTCACACCCTTCACTTGCCTTTATCTGGCCCTCAGAGTAGAAGGACGCAGCCATGAGAAGGTGCTGGAAAAATGCTCCGTTAGGAAGTATACCCTCCTCAGTGGCCCAAGTTCTAGACAGGTGGGGGGCGGGGGAGATGAGGTTTCGGTTGAAAACCTGCAAATCCAGTCACCAGCCTGTCTTCCTGAAGCCACACGTGAGCGCAACCATAACCTAACGCCTTCCTTTCCCTAAAATCACCCTCAGCTGTTCTGGGGAGTTTGCATCCCCCAGCCCCCTCGCTCACATCCCCTAAGGAGCCCTCCTGCTCACATGTCTGATCTGAGCAGGTTCACGGTCAGCGTTTCCTGGAGAAACTCTCTCCCTTTCATTTATAACAATGCTTACAGACCCCCCCTACCCCTCCTCCCAGGCTTTTTGCCTTTGCTCCAGTCTGGAGAGGATCCAAGCTTCACAGTCAAGGGCTAAGGCTCTGGCGAGTCTTCTGGAATTTCTCTGCCCTCTCCCTCACTCCACACCCAGTCTGGCGTCTGTATCTCAGGCCTGTGTCCCACCTCAGCAGCCAGCTCCCTGGGTTCACACGTGCTCAGAAACATCCCTGGTCTCTGAAAGCGACCACAGCCACCCCTGCACTTAGCCTGCCCTCTGCTGCTCAAACAGGTTAGGCCGTGATCACAAAACCCGCGTTGCCTATCCCTCAGGGCTCTGGAGGCTGGACGTCCAAGGACAAGGTGCAGGCAGGTTCGGGTCCTGGGGAAAGCTCTCCTATAGATAGCACCCTCATACTGGGAAGGGAGCTCCCGCCTCTCCTTAGAAGGGCACTGGTCCCATGATGGTGCCCCACCCTCATGACGTCACGGAAGCCCACCGGTGCCCAGAGGCCTCCCTCCAGACACCGTCACGCTGGGGGCCTAGGACTTCTCTTAATTCCTGTGAGCTCATCAGCACTTCAGTTCATTCATGGGAGTTGAGGGGGTGGGGCGGGGTGGCGGGAGACTGACATTCTTCTCCCTGAAGACACAGGAGTCCCCAGGCAGCTTCCCCCTGAACTCCCATAGGTTCCTGGGTCCCGTCTTCCATCCAGCCCACAGCCTCCTCCTGTGACCATCCCAGTGTCCTCATTCTAAACCACCCCACCTATTGCGGCAGGCAACTTTCCACAGAGGTTCAAAGGCTTTATACATCTAGACACTCCAAGCTCCCCAGGTGGCTCTAGTGATAAAGACCCTGCCTGCCAATGCAGCAGACGTAAGAGACGCAGTTTCGATCCCTGAGTCAGGAAGAACCCCTGGAGGAGGGCATGGCGACCCACTCCAGTATTCTTGCCTAGAGAATCCCATGGACAGAGGAGCCTGGAGGGTCACAGTCCATGGGGCTGCAAAGAGTCAGACACAACTGAAGGGACTCAGCACGCACAAAGGCAGATGCCTCTAAGTGGCGTGTGGGCCTTCCAGACCTGACCCACAGCTGCCAAGACCAGCACGTCACCTACCCATCTCACCTGGTCACAGGCTAGACTGCTGTCCTCACGGCTGCTTCTCCCAGCATCTGTCCTGCTCGGACACGCTCTCCTCTGGACACACACCCTCCACCTGCTCACTCACTGCACATCAGAGCATCGGAGCACGTTCGGGGGTTCCGGGGGTCCGGGTCACGTGCAGACTTAACGACGTGGAGAGGATGCAAGCCACGGGGATTCACCCCCACAGAGAGGAGCCTGACGTGGTCTCAAATGACCGGGGTCGTCCAAACACCGCCAACAGGAGGAGCAGAGTCGGACAGGATGCTGGAGGGGCGGGCTGAACCAGGTGCGGTTCAAAGGCAGGTGATCACATGGATACTCTCCTTCCAGGGAGGCTGAGCGTGTGGGTCCCTGAATTGCAGCCCTCCTGCAGGGCAAGGCTGTGGGGCCTGCCTGCGTCTGTCCATCCGGCCAGCTAGCCCTGGAGCTGCAGCTGCGTGGACCCCTGCCTTTCCCGTCCTGCACCCCGCAGTGCTCGAGGAAGCCCCGCTCAGATGGAGCTCACCAAGTTATGAAGGGGGGACGAGTAGTCATTTCACGGCGATAAGGGCCCCGTCAGGGGGACAGTGCACCTTCCCAGGCTGGCCCCCTTGCCTTCTGGGGGCTACGGTGGGTCCGGCCATTCACTTGTCCGCTCCGCGCTCCTGCCCGTGAAATGGGGCTAGACAGTCGCATGGCAGCGCCGGCCTGCAGCCTTATGCGGGGCTAGCCAGGATCTTCCTCTTGTCTTCATCCTGAACCGGAAACTCATCCAGACTAAAGTCTGCAACACGGATAAACAGGCCATCTGTGGATGAGACGGGGAGGGGACAGGCAGCCACGTGCCTGTGGAGACACTGATGGGCCAGCCGAACCCCAGTGGAGGCTCCACCAAACGTCTCCCTGCCAGCAGTTTCAGCCAACCCGGGCCTTGTCTCCCCGGGGGGTGAAGATGGCTGTTACGGTTGAAGTTGTCTGAAGCTACAAGGACGGACAAGCACGTGATCCTCGGGGCGTTGCAAACCCCAAGAACCAGGTCTGAATTTGGTGCTTAGTTTACCTACAGCTGGGCTTCCCTGGGGGCTCTGTGGGTAAGGAGTCCACCTGCAGTGCAAGAGACACAGCAGATCTGGTCCGGCCCCTGGGTTGGCACGATCCCCTGCAGGAGGGCATGGCCACCCATTCCAGTATTCCTGCCTGGAGAATCCCACGGACGGAGGAGGCTGGAGGCTACAGGTCGCAGAGTCGGGCACGACTGAACGACTGTGCATGCTTCCTACAGCTGTGGGGTGGAGGGTCTTCAGAGCTGGGGGCCACAGGATGGCAGCTGACCCCTGGGTGAGGACGTAGCCTGTGCTGCAGGGTAAAGACACACATACACCTGGACGTTGGGGCTGCGGCGGGGTCAGTCGTTCTGGCTGGAAGGATGCCTCAGCTTTGCCTGAACAGTGACATCCACCACTGTGGCCAGCTTCGGGGACGTGGCACTCGGTTTCCCAGGGGACCCCTCCCTTAGAGGGCCTCACACATGGTTTGATGCCAATCTGTTGCCATCTTGAAATTCTTAGTAATTTTTGGACCAGGGTCCCCAGAATTTCAGTTTCCCCTGAGCCCTGTGAATGATGTAAATGGCCCTGCCCACCGCAAACAGGGTCCCCAAAGGATTCTGTGGTGTCGTTTGTCTGGAAAAAGGGATGCCATTATTTGGAGGAAAAGAGAGACTTTGTGGGATTGAAAGAGTGCACAACCCCAGAATATTCCTGTGGAAAAGCTCCCACTCGGAGTTACTGATGCAAGCTGAATTGCGTGAGGGCTGGGTTTCATTGGCACAGCGCCCTGGTTCTTCTCTTTACCTACACCAAGGGCTGAGCACGTGGGCCTCTGGACCAGCATCAAGCAGGCCTAGATGATAGCCTCTGTCCCTGCGGGTGCCAGCAACCACTTGGCGAGAAGAGAGACATTTGAATTGTGATAAAGACTCTCTTCTTTAAATACTGGGTCAAAAGCTCATGTTTCTTATAAGGATTGAGAAAAGAAATCAGTGGGTCCATAAAACCATGATCGGATTCTAGGCCTGTTAACGGATGTAGAATTTTTTCTGAGTCCCCCAACGCTTGTGATTCTTCTGATTGAACCGGACTTGCATGTACATGCTTGCTAAAATAAACTTCCTGAGCTTCTCCACAAAGCACATCACCGTGGGAAAAGAAAAAAAAAAGAATAAAAACCAAGGGAAGAAGGGACAGCCTGGATATTCTAGGAGGCAGGAAAACAGGGCCAGGCTGACTTTCATGATATTAGATCAAAGGAGAGGGGACCGGAGGAGATGTGGCAAATAGCCGTCGAGGCAGAATTTAGGTTTCCAGCGACACCTACCTCTCAGGGACCGGGAATTCTTAGCCATTTTAACAGTCTTCAGTCCTAGATTCCCCAAAGGGCTCAGATGTTGGGAAGGCTGAGTGTTTAGCGGGGGAAAGGATAGAAGTCTTTCCTTTGTACTCAACAGGAACTCTGGAACCGAGAACCGTGATTTAGAAGCTAGAACGTACACAGTCCTATAGGGGTCCGTCTGCCCATTCGGAGGGTCGGGAACCAAGGGTGGAGCGCAGATGGACCTCCAGCCTCCCTCGTTCGTTAGGGTTGCCACAGGAGGATGCCCGCGTGGGGGGACAGCAGAGGTGCCTGCTAGTTGGAAGGGCACCACGCTCTGTTCAGGCAGCCTGCCTTTCGCTGGAGCTCAGCGCCTCGGGGGCTGGCCCAGGGTCTGCACACACAGCCTAGCCTCCTTACGGACACCGGGGCATGTGGCAGCTGGAGAGAAAGCCGGGGTGGGCGGCCTGCAGCTCTTTTCGTGCATTTTCCTGGTTGATTATCAGCCAATCTGGAAAGAATCCACCCCTGTGTTCACAAGCATACTAAGAAAACAACCCATTTTATTCTGACTTAGAGGAGACGCAAATGCATAACTTAACTATTCACAGGGCATTCAGACCCTCCAAGCCAGGAAATGGACGGTGGGTCCCCCTGGGATCAGTGGCTGATGCACAATCAGCTTTGATAGTTTACGCACTTGGGGATTCCCCCTGGGGAACTGACAGACACAGTGAGTTTCGAAAGGACAGGATTCAAACTAGCAAGAGAATGTTTAACAGCACTAAGGGGAAAGATTAAAAAAAAAAAAAAAAAACTTAGGGAAATAGTCAGCTTGCAGGCTTCAGAGAAAGGCTGCGTTCTTGCAGGAGACACCCAGAGAGGTTGAAATGCAAAGCCCAGTGGCGGGGGAAGAAAGCCAGCCCTTGTGAGCAGGAGAGGAAGCCTCTTGGGCCCCCCAGAGCAAGTCCCATTTAAGGAAAATCATAGCACTGAGGGAAAGCTCAGGGCAAGAGCAGAACGGGACGAGGGGTCGACAGAGGATGAGATGGCTGGATGGCATCACCAACTTGATGGACATGAGTTTGAACAACTCCAGGAGTTGGTGAAGGACAGGGAAGCCTGGCGTGCTGCAGTTCACTGGGTCACAAAGAGTCGGACACAACCAAACGCAGCACAGTCTCATTAGCCTCAGGTGAGAGCGAAGCGGCAGAGACAGAGAGCAAGGTGAAGTGGCGTAATACGAGATCCCGTAACGGCACGTGGGACCAGAAGCCTGGCTTGAGATCCAGGGGCCCTTCTGGTGAACCCCAGGAGGCCTGGCTACACAAGGCCCTTACCTCCACGGGTGATAGTTGGCCAGGAGCCCAGTGAATGAGTGACCGCTCACTCCTGGGCCCCTGAGGGGAAGGGTCTGTATCATGCCCAAGACCAGCACCTCCAAGGAAAAGGTTTCAGGGTCGATGTCCAAAACGAGGGGCAGCCAGGTGAGCTGAGGCAGGTGTGACATTTTCAGTTCCCGGCGTGTAGGCGCGGGGGGCAAAACCTCAGTGCTGACGTCAGGAGGAGCGAAGAGACATCGCAATGGGTGGCCTGGCAAAGCTCATATCCATGTCAGGGCAACTCATCAAAGAGCCTGTAGAAAGCAACAGGGCAACCAGCACTCGGCTGGTCATTCACGAAGTGTTGGTTGAAAATGGTCACAATTTAAAATTGCGTGGGCAAAGCTCAACCAGGATGACAAGGCAGTCGTCTACTCAAGGGACCCCAGCTTAGCCGCTGAGATAAGAGACCTGAGACAGAAGCATCCACAGCAACCAACCAAGGACACAGATGCTTGTCTAAAAACGTGCTCAGCGGTCACCAAGCCCTGATGGCTGGGGCAAGGGGCAGACGAAGAGACGGGCCTGCAATGAGCATCAGGCTCGAGAGGAAACACTGAACTACCACAGCCGATGTTGTGATAATCCTGAAATGCATCCTGAGATACAGGCACACTGGCCATCTTCGGGAATACTGAACTGCTTACAAACGAATCGCAATTTTCAGCAAGGTCTCTGGCATCAGAGAACCTGAGTTTAAATCCCGGATTCTTCTTAGATTAGCCATGAGACCCTTGGACTTTAAATTAGGGTTGAAAAAAAAAAATCTTGAGAGGTGCCGTGGACAAAAAGGGTAAAAGTGTGAGAAGTACTTTGCGCTGTTTTGGGGCAGAAGTTAAGCATTCGGTAAGGCATTGTTGCTGCTGCTGCTAAGTCACTTCAGTCGTGTCCGACTCTCTGCGACCCCATAGACGGGCAGCCCACCAGTCTCCCCTGTCCCTGGGATTCTCCAGGCAAGAACCCTGGAGTGGGTTGCCATTTCCTTCTCCAATGCAGGAAAGTGAAAAATGAAAGTGAAGTCTCTCAGAGTATTGTTATTGTTGCTGTTATACAGGCTAGAATACTGGAGTGGGTAGCCATTCCCTTCTCCAGGGGCATCTTCCCAACCCAGGGATCAAACCCTGGTCTTCCGCATTGCAGGCAGACTCTTTACCATCTGAGCATTCCCTGGTGACCCAGTGGATAAGACTCTGCACTTCCATTGCAAGGGGCACAGGTTTGACCCCTGGTGAGGGGAGTAAGCTCCCACATTTCATGAGTGCAGCCAAAAAAAAAAAAATTCACTGGGTGGCTGGTGGCTCAGACAGTAAAGAGTTTGCCTGCAATGCAAACTCAATCTCTGGGTCAGGAAGATCCCCTAGAGAAAAGAATGGCAACCCTCTTCAGTATTCTTGCCTGGAGAATCCCATGGACAGAGGAGCCTGGTGGGATTCAGTCCATGGGGTCACAAAGAGTCAGACACGACTGAGCACAAAACAGCCCAGCTCAGGGTTATTCTCGGAACCAAGAAACAGGACAGCATCTCATCTAATGTCCTGTTTCACTGACCCATCAGCTCAAACTTCCTTGCTGCCACGCTTCTACTGAGACTTCCCAGAGCTGTCTCTCTACCCGGTAGAAGAAGCAACAGGAGAAGAAAAAAAAATGCTGCTTTTATTAGACAATGTAAACCAGAGACATCAATTTGCTGACAAAGGTCCATCTAGTCAAAGCCATGGTATTCCAGCAGTCATGTATGGATGTGAGAGTTGGACGATAAAGAAAGCTGAGCGCCAAAGAATTGATGCTTTTCAACTGTGGTGCTGGAGAAGACTCTTGAGAGTTCCTTCAACAGAAAGGAGATCAAACCAGTCAATCCTGAAGGAAATCAATCATAAATAATCACTGGAAGGGCTGATGCTGAAGCTGAAGCTCCAATACTTTGGCCACCTGATGGGAAGAGCTGACTCATTGGAAAAGACCCTGATGCTGGGAAAGATTGAGGGCAGGAGGAGAAGGTGGACGACAGAGGATGAGATGGTGGGATGGCATCACTGACTCAATGGACATGGGTTTGGGTGGGCTCTGGGAGTTGGTGATGGACAGGGAGGCCTGGCGGGCTGCAGTCCATGGGGTCGCAAAGAGTCGGACAACAACAAGAGAGTATGTCACTCAAGTCCCAGACCTGGAGCAAAGGCTGTTTTTTGATTTCTGTTTAAAAATAAAGTCATGGTTCAGAAGAGATATAAGAAACCTGCCCAAGCTCACAGAGTTAGGAAAGAACAAAAGTAACAGAAAAGCACTTGGGTCTGGTCCTCTCTGCATCTCCGATCAGACCGGGCTCCTATCTCCTCCAAGAAAGGCCCCAGCCCTGTCTCTCCTGAGCCATCACTGCCGCCCTGATAGATAGCTAGACACTCCTCCTCTCTCCTCCCCTCACCCACCCGGGACTGAGAGGGGCTCAGAGCTCCTTCCAGCCCTCGGGATGCAGGGTGGCCTTGGCCTGGCTCATTTGTCCTGCGCCATCTGCAACCTTCTCTTCTACCACCCCGGGTTCACCTCTCTCAGTGACAGACCCCACAGCTAGTTCTCATGTTCCAGATACCTCCACCGTCCTCTGAGCCTCTGCACGTGACTCCCCAACCGGAAAGTCCTTCAAGGTCGCCAGCGCGGCTGACTGCTCACAGCCACAGCCGGGTGTCCTGGCCTGGCCCGTGAGAGGCCCGCTGAGGGGAGGGGAGTCAGCTGAGGCAAGGCGCTGCACGCAGCGGTGGCCCCGTCACCCCCGCAGCTCTGCTGGGTGTGGTCCTTGCTGCGTTCTGCGCTCCAGGCCCCCTCACCCTCTGCCTGCCCTGGACCCGGCTGTGCCTGGCTGTGGGTCAGCATTTGAGAACATCAGTGCGGATGCTGAAAGGGAATGTTGGGGGGTCCCAGAGCTCGGGGACCCTGCCTCAGTCACTCCTATTCTGTGCATCTCAGCTGGAAACACAGAGGGTCAAGACGCCGTTGGGAGGACACTGGAGCGGGGAGCAACTCCCTCATCCATTCCTACGAGGACCAACACAGACTCTGAGCTCCGAGTCAGCTGTCACTCCCAGGTCAGGACCGAGAGGGTGCGGTGAGCCTGGTCCAGGAGGGAAAGCCCTTACACGCACCCTGGGCTGGGCCACAGCTCGGGCCGGGGGGCGGCGCGGAGCTGGTCACCTGGGTGGGGACAGCCGCTCAGTCGGTGCCTTTGTTTTAGTAACAGGCACCTTCCACGATGGTTACTCCTCGAATGTGTCTACCGTCCGCGTCGTTTTACGGTTAAAGGGAAAATTTCTGTGGGTGAAGTTTTGTTTAGCAAATTTATAACTGAACTTGCCTCTGCTTGTTTTGTTCTTCCCTCTTAGGAAACCACGTCCCCAGGTAAGAGAAGCTGCAGAGGAGAAGAACCCAGTGGAAGGGGGTGGGGGGTCGGGGGTGCTTCTGCAGAAAAGCGATCACACCCAGAAAGACGGATTAATGTGAATTTCACTTGCCTGCAGTGGCAACAGTGTCGGCCTCCACCGCTGCACCTGCTTGTACGGTTCAAATTAAAGCCCGAAACCCAGCAAATCCCACTTCACAACGGCTTTCCGTGCTGGAGCCTGTGAATTAAAGGGCTCCCTTGTTTGAGCGGATTATTTTCCCGCCTCTGCCAGCTTCAAAGAAACGGGGGTCTCCCCTCACTCACTGTCTATTGATCCTCCATCAGGCGCCTTTGTTTTGGGTTCCTACTGAAACAAAGACAAACAGACACGTTTTAAGCACTTTCATGTATGGCTTTGTCTCAGTTTAGAATTCTCACTGTGCTGCTACTTCCTGTTACAAAGATTACCAGGCAGTTGGGGGAAAATCGAGGAATTACCATAAATTCTCTTTGCTAAATACCAACACTTTCAGGCAAATTATCTCAATTGTAAAATACTTCGGCATCTCCAGTAATTATACGCAATTAACACCCCACCGTTGCTTTCCCTTCCCTTGTTAATTTATAATCGAGTACCTGCACTCAGGAAAACGAAAAGATTAGCCAGCAGTGGAAATCAAAGGCATCTCTCAACGCCGCCAAAATAAAGCCAAACATTTATCCCACTCATTGGGCACTTCAGATTTCAGGCGAAATTTTTTCATACTCTCCTGCTCTTTAATGAACTATAAAAGAATCTGAAGAGTAATTCCTTGAAGACAGAATGTTCTCAGGCTCTTTGTAAACACACCAGGAGAGTTTCTGCCCTTGCCGGCTCTCCTCCAGGGCATGACTCAGGTACCTGGGCTGGGATTCGTGAGTTTCTCTCTGGGCCACGTTGCACTGCTTTAAAAAAAAAAAAAAAACAAAACTTTTTGTTTTGTATTGGGGTATAGCGGCTTATAAACAATGCTGTGACAATTTCAGGTGAACAGCAAAGGGATCAGCCACACATACGCCTGTACCCATTCTCCCCCGAGCTCCCGTCCCACCCGGGCCTCCACACAACACTGAGCGGAGTTCCGTGTGCGGTCCAGAAGGTCCTCGTCACCTGTCAATTCACACTGCGCTGATTCTGACCTGCATCCCGTCCTCCCAGGGGCAGAAGGGAGTCTGCATCTAACCTTCTGATCAGTCAGTCAACCTGCAGCTGTCCCAGTGCCAGGCACCCCAGGAACCTGCCTGCGCCTGGCCCAAGGAGACCCCTCTTCTCCCCACCTCCCACTGCCCTCCCCAGCAGTGACCTGGGCTCTGACTCTAGGGGCTTGCCCTGGGACCTGCAAAAGCTCCCCTTGGGCAGAGCTCCTGCCCCCAGACCCAAAGCCCGAGCTCTGTGTAAGTAACAGTAATTTATGGGAGCTGAGAGAGTGATTCCCTCGTGAACATTCATCCGCAACCAACTATACCAACAGGGGCTTCCCAAAGACAGAGGAGACTGGCAGGCTGCAGGCCGTGGGGTCGCAAGAGTCGGATGCGACTGAGCGACTAACCCGCCACAGGTGGTGCCGTGGTAAAGAATCCGCCTGCAGAGCAGGAGACGCAGCTCGATCCCCGGGTCGGAAGAAGCCCTGGAGCAGGAAATGGTAACCCACTCCAGTATTCTTGCCTGGAAAACCCCACGGGTGGAGGAGCCTGGTGGGCTGTGGTCCATGGGGTCACAGAGTCAGGCATGACTGAACCCACATGCATCCCAGAAAAGAGAGAGCCTTCTTCAGGAAACTCAGAAGAACCCAGCCCACACCTGCCAGGATTCACGGACAACCAAAAGGCCAGACTTTCCAGACAGAGCGCCTCTCGGGACGAAGACTTCCAGCGCGGAAAACCAGAAGCTTCTGGGCAAATCTGACAAGTCGGTCACCCTCACATACCTTGCGGTTCAATTGTCCACGTGACCTGACTGGGCTTGTGTGGCTCAGCTGTGACCCCTGCCCTGAGGGCAGTGAGCCGCCAGTCCTGGCCTGGTCTGCACCCCAGCCGCCTTGATCCAGCCTGTTAGGAGGCCCTGGTGTCCAACCCTGCTCCAGACAAGCCCCCGTGTTGGCGAACAGTCTCACGTCCTCAAGCTCCGCCATCCAGCGCTTATCAATAAACTCATAGGATCTTCCTTATCAGCCGCTCATCACCAACCAGTGTCAGAGTCCATCAAAGGGGCAATTCTCCCAGTGGCAGTAGGAGAGAAACTCGTCTGGGCTGAGCTTATGTTTCTCGGGAGAAATGTATTAATACTTCCATAAATATCCTTTTCTGCAGTATTTGAGCTTCAGGGGGGGTGTGGAGGAGGGACCTGTGGAATTGCTGTTCTGCCTCACTGCAAGCAGGCTCAGGTGCAGGGCACTGCCCACCTTGAGTCTGCCCTCCCAGGACGCGCATCACTGTTCATGCCCCCTGGCCTTGGGGCTGCCTGTCTCCGAGGGGCACCTACCCACCCCCTCCAAGGAACACGTGGGGAGCTCAGCCGCCCCTCCCAGCCCTGAGGGACTTAGTGACTTCAGGGCACCCAGGGGCATTCAAAGCACCCATGCCTGCTGGGCTGCTGCCCAAGGGAAGGGGGAGCGAAGCACCAGCTCCTCACCCCACTCCCCAAACGGTCCTCTGCTGGAATGTGAGCTCAACAGATTTCCAGAAGCAGGTGGGAAGCATTTCCTCATCGGAAGCCACATCCCATGGCTCGTCTTTGAGATCCTTGACGTGAGGGTTTATCAATGTTCTCAAATTGAAGTTGTAATGAAAAAATAAAAACAAAAAGCCAAACCGCCTGCCTGGACACGAGCCTCAGCCTGACTGCTGCCCGTGGTCCGTCTGGAAAAGGACTGCAGACCCTAGAGTGAGCCGCTCACCCCTGCTGACCTGGCAGGGTCTCCGTCCTCCTCGGGGTCGGGACTCTCTAAATGGGGCAGCGAATCTCAAAGGGTAAAGTTTTGGTAATGACTGTATTGTAATAATACATAGCAACTTTTCCCATTAAGTTATTTTTACCATGTCTCAAGAACGTCCCCATAGCTCAAATGGTAAAGAATATTCCTGCAATGCAGGAGACCAGGGCTTGATCCCTGGGTCGGGAAGATCCCCTGGAGGAGGGCATGGCAACACACTCCGGTATTCTTGCCTGGAGAATCCCATGGACAGAGGAGCCTGGCAGGCTGCACTCTGTGGCGCTGCAAAGCCGGACGCAACTGAGTGACTAACAAAAGGCCTAGAGAGGTCACGATCACCACAACTCTCATCAGTGAAACTACGCAGCAGAACCCTTCAGAAATGGGGCGTGTGGCTAAATACAGGTCACGTCAACATGACCTGTGTCTTCAGTGAGGTCGAGGCCTGGACGTTTCTCGGTGGCATCAAGACACAGGATGACCCTGAACCCAAGCGGGAGCCACGCTCTCGTCTCTGAGTGATGTCTCTGCCCCAGGTTGAGGATGCTCCCAGGCTCTCACCCTGAAGAAGTGAGGTGTTGGACCGACAAATCGGCTAGAAACTAGAGTTACCAAGAGCTGGCAGGGCCCGGAGAGACCCAGCGCCCGTGTCTGTGACTCCAGGTGTTCCTTCCCAGCCCACCGCCGGGGCGTGGCCTAGAGCCTCGCCCCAGAACTTCCTGCCACCCTGAAGATGTCCTGTATCTACACCGCCCGCTGGACCAACCGTTAGTCTCAAGGGGCTGCTGAGCACTTGACTTGTGCCTGGTGAAACTGAGGAACTCCATTCGGAGTCGGACTGTAGCTACACTTAGATTTAAGAGCACACAGGGCAAGCAGCTGCCGTTCTGCAGAGCACAGCTTCTATACTGAGCAGTCGGAGCTAAAGATTAAAAAAAAAAAAAATTTGCAGTAAAAGAAATACAGAAGGAACCAGTAACTTATGTTTTAACCTAGCACATATTTGCAACATTTCTTTTGCTTTTTTCCATTGAAATACTCAGTGTTGTTGAGTATGTGGAGAGATGGCCCCACTATAAAGCAGTAAAGCTTGTACATATCGGTATGTGTCTGTTGCTGTTCAGTGGCTCAGACTGAAAGTGTCTGACTCTTTGCAACCCCATGGACTGCAGCACGCCAGGCTTCCCTATCCTTCACCACCTCCCAGACTTCGCTCATACTCATCTCCATTGAGTCAGTGATGTCATCCAACCATCTAATCCTCTGTCGCCCTCTTCTCCTTCTTAAATATATATTTGGGGAGGATACAATTGGAATTATTTAGGAAAAACCTTTAAAAAGTATATATTCTTTTTCCCAGGGATTTCATTCCTAGAGATCTACCCTAAAGACCTAACTGAGTTCTCAAAGTTTATGGTACACGATTATAAATAATTATTCAGAACTATTTAAAAATCCCAAACGAATGTAGTGCCCCAAATAGAGAAATGATTAAATGGATTAAATTTATCCAGTAGGATAAATTACAATCCAATATCCAGAAAGTAAAATGATATACTACTAAGAACAGTACATGATATCGGGAAATGTTTATGATAGAATTTCAGTGGAAACATCTGGATACCAAGCACTATATAAAATGACTCTCACTCTATTTGTGTCTGTATTTGCATCCCCGAAAATATTGTCTGGGGTCATACCCGAGTGGAAGAATTATTTCCCTTCTACAATTTTCTATATTCTCTTCAATATGTCTAAATTGTTTTTACTGAAAGAAAAAGACAAAAATCAATGGCATGAATTCATTTAGTCCCCCAATGTGTCATTCGAACGTGGGCATTTGGAATCTTAAATGGCACCCAGGGAGCGGAGGAAATGGCTCTCATCACTTACGGTTTGGTCACACCATTAGGGTCCCACTTAGGTGCGTTCCTAGCAGGGAAATTAATTGACTGTTGGTTTAAAGTGTCGATCCCTCCCGGACCTTCTGTCCCTTGCCTAGCCGTGTGCAGCTCTGCACCGTGTTCCCTGGAAACTGTTTCCAAGAGGGAGATGGCAAAGACCCTGACGCTGCGGAAGACTCAACTATTTAAAACAATAATAGCTGTGAAACAATCAAATGCAAAAGCCTGGTGACAGGCGTTGATGGACTTCGAGCAGGAGCTGCCTGACGCCTTTGGTGCCTCGCAGCAAGGCCCACTTGGGAGCTCTGAGAGGAGGAGGTAAGTGCTCCCTGGTGGATCTGGGTCCTTCCAGAGCTTCTGGTCTGATTGGGCCTGCGATGTGAGATGAGCCGGGTGGCTGGGAGAGACAGCACAGTCTTAATTCCTCGCCCCGAGGAGGGCCAGGCAACACCTCCAGAACTGAACTCTATGCAAACTGGTGATGACTAACTTAGTGAATCATGTCGAATTTCAAACTTGATTTTATTTTATTTTTTTATCAGCTCCTGGATAATTGCAGGGCAGGAGATGCCCAACTGACATCACGCCCCAGGCATCCGCCTGTCTTGCCACAGCCTCGCCTGCCAAGATAGGTGTCAAGATGACGTGGCTTCACCCAGGAGTGGTCCCCCTCTCCCCTGTCAAAACCTGCCGGCTCCCCACTGATGGCAGAAAGCATCTTCTCTCTCCGCTCCATCAGCCGCCACTCCCAATGGAGAGTAAACAGCCTCCCAGTCAAGAATCAATGGAAAGGACTTTAAAAGAAGTAGTGACCCTCCGATCTCACCTCGACATTCTTGTTTTGACACTACCGGTATCTGTTATTTTTAGAAACCCACCAAGTCGAAATTATCAGCCAAGTAAAGTCTAAATCACAGACTGCATTCCCCCTCCCTCCCTCTACTGAACTACTTGTGGAGGAAGGTGCCAGTTCTAAAAATAAACAAAGGATGAGTCATCCAGTGCGCTCCATCTGTGGACCAAGTCAGGTGCCAGTCAGAGATGAAGCCCGGGGCTCCCCTGACCCCGCTGACTTCCGCTCCATCACACGGCCCACACCCGGATGGTGAACTCAGCTCTGTGCATCCATGCTTGGAAGCAGATTTCACACCAGCATCAGAACCTGTCCTATTGCAGAGTCTAACTTGAAGAGATGGATGTTTAGTAAGTCTGTGGTGCCTCCATATTAAAGATTCTGCAAGATGGTAGCCAAGGTGGTACAGTGGTAAAGAATCTGCCTGCCAGTGCAAGAGACCTCGAGAGACAGGAAGTTCCATCCCTGGGTGGGGAAGAACCCCAGAGAAGGAAATGGCAGCCCACGCCAGTATTCTTGACCGGAGAATCCCATGGACAGAGGAGCCTGGCAGGTTATGGTCCATGGGGTCACAAAGAGTCAGACACGACTGAAGCGAGTTGCACGACACACACGTGTACATGCATAGGTGAATCTCTTCGTTGTGCATCTGACTCTGACAAAGACTGTAAATCAATTATACTCCAGGATGAAATAAACATCTTTAAAAAGCAAACGCAGATCCCACTGGTGCTATTCCAGGGCAGTTTTACCTCACATAGAGAGGACAATTCCAGATGAAAACGAAGGGACAGCAGGAGCTAGTTGCAGAGTGTGGACCTGGGTTTTGAACCACTTCGTGTGGGCCATGATCTCGGCAATCCGTCCAGATTTTGAATGCCAGCGTTCGGGGGCTGTTGGTATCTTTCACTGTCCCTGACTCTGACTCTTTTAAGTATGTGCATTGGTGTCTTCAGGATAAGTTGTAGGTAATTATTTATTTTTCAAATATATTCATGATTGCCCTCATTTAAATATTAAGCTTCCATATGTATTTTAAATCAATTCATTTACATTACAGACACACACATTTTCTTTTCAAATTGAAATCTCTACTCCACGGAGGCAAGCACACCCATAATATGGTATCCTCTGTGGGCAGAATTAATGGGTCAAGGTGGGAGGGGCTGGAGGAAAACTGTCTTTTTTGGAGAACACGGTGCATCCCCGAAGCCCAGATTGGTGCCGAATGCTCTGTCATTCTTGGTGCTTGATTCATGTTTAATCTTCGTCCTTATCCCCTTGAAACAGTGGTGGGTAAATGGAAAGAAGGGATATTAATTAAAAGCATGCATGAAAGTTGCTTCAGTCGTTTCCAACTCTTTGCAGCCCCGAGGACTGCAGCCCGCCAGGCTCCTGTGTCCATGGGATTCTCCAGGCAAGAACACTGGAGTGGGTTACCATGTCCATCTCCAAGGAATCTTCCCAACCCAGGGATCGAACTCAAGTCTCTTATGCCTCCTGCGTTGGCTGGTGGCTCTTTACCACTCATTAAAAGCAAATCAACATAAGAACTAGCTATTGTGCATGAAGCATTACTCAAGGATAAAGCCGAAGGGAGGGGGCAAGCTCTCTGCCCAGAGTGATGGTGGAGGGCATTGGCAGACTGTGACATGCCCTTGGGTGGCCCTGGCGTCCCCGCCACCTTGGGAAAGCCACACGGATGTAGCGCATCAGGGACGGTGAGAATCCACGGGCTCCAGGTACCAACAGCTGCCACTGCTCGTGCCCTTTGGTCACCCGAGGGCACCATCTCCTACTTCAGTGCAGCCCAGGGCCCCTGACTTGACGGGACGCTGTAAGCAGCTCAGAGGCACTTCCGAATTCCCGGATGAAAGCAGCTGCAGAAACTCAGAGCGTAATTAGCTGTGGTGAAGTTAGGAAGGTCTGCGCTTGGCAACGGCAACTGAAGCAGGTTTGAAAGGGCTCCCCTTTCCTCTCGTGTCCTTAATGAGGGGAGCTTTAATTACACGACATTAAAATCTGGCAGCTTTATCCTCTCGAATTTGATCGGTTGTAATTCAGACAGCTTTGGTGCCAGTTCTCAAAGGATGTCTTTCTAGTTCGCCAGCCTGAGCGCTGAAGTCTAGGATGATATGTAAGACAAACACGTTGATTTTTAGCTTGGAAAAGAGGACATTCAATGAAGCTCCATAAAATCATGACGGGCATGAAAAGAGTTAAAAGAAAACTTTCCTCTGAGTTCAGTCTGATTTGGATACTCATAAAAATAAGACTAAGTCCTTGCGTACCTGGTGGGTGGCAGACGGAAGCAGATGCTCTGAGGTCTGGGCTCAGGGCGCGGGGGCGCAGGGGTGGGGGGCTGTCCCAGTGCTCTCCTCACGGGGGGGGAGCCCGGTCCTCGTCTCGGAGACTGTCTGTGTCACCGTGCAGAAACCTGGGAGCTGCAAGGAGTCGTCTCCCCCTCCCACACCACGCCTCCAGGCTGCGGGGTCCACGTGGCCCAGTTCGGGGAGTTTGCCCAAGACTGTCTCCACCAAGAGGAGGAGAAGTAGGCGCGAAGGCCTGTCACGGGCTAGACGGCGGCCACCAGCAGATGCGCCCACGTCCTAGCCTCGGGAAGCAGGACGGTGGACTCATTCGGGAAAGGGTCTTGGCAGATTTGAGAACGTCACTTTAGTCGACTCATGGACGCCCACGGGAAGCCAGCATTCTGGACTATCTGGTTGGTGCCTACGTCCAGCAGCAAGTGTCCTCACGAGAAGCAGAAGAGAGACACAGACACGGAGGAGGAGGCCCCGTGGCGCGGGGGCAGAAGCCCAGGAGTGCCTGGAGCCCGTGGCTGGGTGGGGCAGGAAGGGTCAGCCCCCAGAACCTGCGGAGGGAGCGTGACCCTGAGACACTGCGACCCCAGGCTTCGCCCCAGCCTGTGGGGGACAGAGGTCTGCTGTTTCAAGCCCCCCAAGTTTGTGGTGCTGTTAGTGCTGCAGGGACCCTCTCTGGGTCCTGGGCCCCTGGGCACCTGCTGAGCAGCTCTCTGAGGGCTGGACTGTTGGGGGGACAAGAGTCCCCTGCCAGTTCCCTCAATCCCAGACGCTCCACCTTCCTGGGCCTCGGGTGCGGGTCGAGCTGAGATGGACCACTGACCATTCCTCCGGGCTGCCCAGACCGGTCCCTTCTCCACGTGACGCCTGCATGCCGGCCCCAGACAGGCCACGTCCCCCCAGGGCCCCTGATGACCCTGCCCATGTTGGAGCTGCTGCATTTTCCGGACCCCGAGCCCCGGCTAGGTTTGCCAGAACTCAGGCTGGGGCTCTGTTAACCTCTGTGACACCATGGCCTCTCTGTCTGCCCCGAAACCTGCTTCGGGAAAGACGGCACATGCCCTCGTCACCTTGTGCCTAACACTGGGCCAGAGGCCCACAGTGGTGAGTCTCGGAGGCGTGAGCTTCCAACAGGGCCGTATAAAGCCCCGTTCATCACGTGCTCCTAAGTGCTCCATGAAGCCCCTGGTCAGGTTTGGAAGGACTGGCCGAGTGCAAGTCCTCGTTCAGGATTCTAATGTGGGCAGGACACGCTCCACTTGGGTCCTGAGTTACCGAATTCACGGCTGTGGGAGGGTGTCCCTGTGGACCCGACCAGGAACCTGCTTACTCTCTGCTTGTCCTGTCCCTGACTCCGGACTCACAGCAAGTGGGAGACGGTACCCAGAAACCAGTCCATCTTTCCTGATTGTGGTTCATCGGTGATGTTCAGTGAAGAGACAAAATAAAAATATGAGGTGACTACCCCTTCCAATAAAGGAATTCCAGAATGTTCCATGCACCCCCAAATAAGATTCTGGAGGACAATATGGCAACCACAAAGAAATTCAGAAATACATGTTTCATCCTCTTTGAGCCCCTTAGTGTTAAGGTATACATATCACAGAGTCGAGGTGCCCCGGAGCCATTGTTTTCTCAAGTCAATTGCATTGAGGTCATATTGTTTGACCCTAAAACTGACCCTTTAAGGGTGTGGCTGCAGGTGACTAAGGCAATTATGAAGGTCATTAATTCTGTCCCGTGCCTCCCACACAGGAGCTGGTTACCCCTCAGGTGTGGAAAGGCACACAGCCTGCCCTGAAGACAGAAGTAGAATTCTCCTGGAACGGCTTTTGTGAATTTATCATCAAAATATACCCCTCAGCTACAGACACCCAAGTCAGTTTGCAGGAGGACAGCAGCCCTGCTGGCTGAGAATAAACAGGAGGGCGGAAGGAATGATAACAACCCCAGAAACTGAAACAAAGAAATAATGGGTAGAAGCACAATGCAAATCACCCCATTTGCATTTCAGACGGCGACTCCAGCAAAAGTCTGTGAAGAATGTTAAGGCTTGAATTAGACTTTAAAATACACGGCCCACGTTTGAAAGGAATAATAATAATAAAGCAGTTTTCCTAAATGAATGGGCTGCTGACTGACCTCCTCTCGAATGTGACCGGTGATCTGGGCACTCTGTCCACACGGGCTCGGCGGGGCGCCTGCCACATGTACACAGTGTGGCCCACAGGGATGCCGAGGCCAGGGCCCGGGGGCGCCCTGCCGCCCTCTGCCCTCAGGGTTCTGGGTGCTGCCCTGCTCTGGATCCTGCGGGGAGAGTGGCCTGAGGTGGGTCCTGGTCACTGGGCCGCTGTCCCCTCTGCTGGGCCCAGCTGCCTCCAGCAGCCAGCCCTCAGCGTCCCCGCGGGCATACCCACCGCCTGATCACTCAGGACCAGTCTCTTCCTTATGGTCCCGGGCCCTCTCCACCCACAAGGCCCCAAAGCAGAGGTGCGTCTGGGTCGCACCTTCAGCGTGTCAGTGTCCACTCTATATGTGTGATCCTGCGGTCCTGGGGGCCCGCCGGTGGCCTCGGGGGCTGGCCCAGGACCCCAGGGCAGCAGCAGGACCCCGTGGTTCTCAGGGTGGCCCCTGTGCACCAGTACTTTCTGCCCATCCCCGCCCTGGAGTGAGGGCTCCCCCAGGTTCATTCTGTCCTCAGTGCCCTTTGCCCTTTCACCCAGCCCACCCCAGGGCAGACAGCAGTAGGGGACAGCCAGCCCCCCGGAGGGTGTGGGGGGCTCCCAGATCACCAGGGGCCCTGGCTTCCCCACGAGGAGTCACCCCCAGTGCTCAGGGGGTTCCCCCGTCATCACCGTGGAGGAGACCTGGGCACTTTCGCAACAGCAGTCCCAGCAGAAGTGCAAGCACATCCAGCCTGGAGAGACCCGTGCCCGGCCGGAGCTGCCTGCGCCAGACTGTGCCGCAGCCCCTCAGGTGGCGGTTGTGCAGTCGCCCAGTCGTGTCCAACTCTTTGCGACCCCATGGGCGGCAGCACGCCAGACTTCCCTGTCCTTCACTGTCTCCTGGAGTTTGCTCAGACTCATGCCCATTGAGTCTGTGATGCCATCCAACCATCTCATCCTCTGTCATCCCCTTCTCCTCCCACCTTCAATCTTCCCCAGCATCAAGATCTTTTCCGATGAGTCAATTCTTCGCATCAGGTGGCCAAAGGATGGAGCTTCAGCTTCAGCATCAGTCCTTCCAATGAATATTCAGGACTGATCTCCTTTACGATGGACTGGTTGGATGTCCTTGCAGTTCAAGGGCCTCTCAAGAGTCTTCTCCAGCACCACAGTTTAATAGCACCAGTTCTTTGGCACTCAGTCTTCTTTATGGTCCAACTCTTATATCCGCACATGACTACCGGAAAAACCCCACAGCCCGATGTGGCTAATAACTGACTAAACACCACTGAAATGCCCCTTAATTGGGAGGTAATTCAATCAACTCTGGGATCCTGAGCAATGGTGTCTGAGCCGCAGGGAGGATCTGTGCATGCTGCCATGGAAACGATAAGGAAGACGTCTAAGATGAACCTGAGTTACAGACGGTTGTCAAAGTGGGCCTGCGTCATGTGGACACACAGGCACGTGGGTAGGTGTACACACACCTGTCTGTGAGTGTGCAGAGGGGCAGGAAGGGTGACCCAGGGCTGGGAGAACAGGTGCCTCTGAGAGGAGCAGACTGGACAGCGGGTGGGGCTGTCAAGGGGCGTTTTATTTTATACAAAAAACCTTTACTGACAAGAATATGTGTATGTTACTCCGCCTGTAACTGAGCAAGACCCTACGAGGCCCTCCTGGAATGGTTCCCCAGCCATGTTCTCAGCCTGCTTTTTATGTATAGAAAAAAAAAAAAAAAAACTTTAGTCAAAGAATAAAATCAAAGACATCACTTTGCTGACAAAGGTCTGTATAGTCAAAGCTATGGTTTTTCCAGTAGTTATATACGGATGTGAGAGTTGAGTCATAAAGAATGCTAAGCACTGAAGAACTGATGCTTTCAAACTGTGGTGTTGGAGAAGCCTCTTGAGAGTCCCATGGACTGCAAGGAGATTCAACCAGTCAATCCTAAAGGAAATAAGTCCTGAACATTCATTGGCAGGACTGATGCTGAGGCTAAGGCTCCAATACCTTGGCCACTTGATGCAAAGAGCTGTCTCATTGAAAAAGACCCTGATGCTGGAAAAGATTGAAGGCAGGAAGAGAAGGGGGTAGCAGAGGATGAGATGGTTGGATGCCATCACCAACTCAATGGACATGAGTTTGAGTAAACTCCGGGAGATGGTGAAGGACAGGGAAGTCTGGCGTGCTGCAGTCCATGGGGTCACAAAGAGTCAGACACGACCGAGTGATTGAACAACAACAGCAACGAATACAGGGTTGATGAAAAAGACCGAATTGAAGGTGGACAGCTTAATGAGGCGTCGGGCCGGCTGCCAGGATATGAACTACATCAGGCAGGAAGGGATTCTCTGCTAGCATCGCAGAGACGGGAAGAGCAGCAGGCACCCTGAAGGCTGCCCAGTGAGGATGAGGCCCCTGCAGCTGGGAATCGGGCTCTGCAACTTGGCTGAGATCTGGATGAGAAACGCAGGTCTGGGAGGCCAGTGGTGAAAGCCCAGGGTCTGGGGGAGGGTCTCCACTGAGGGTGCCTAGACTGAGAGAAGGGGCAGGGCACAGCTCATGAGGGCACTGAGGTGGGCAGAAGAAGAGATGAAGGGCAAAGTGAACAGACAGGGAGCAAACAGAAATAGAAGAGCCTGGGGGCTAGTGACAGCGGGTGTGCAGGCCAGCCATCCGCACAGACTTCAGGGTCTGTAGGATATCGCAGTGAGGTTCACGGAAGCTGAAGGGCCAGACCGTGCATCCAGGACACGTTTCCATGAGTGTGTTTTTCATAAAATATGTGTTTTCCAGCCTGGGGGGCGGGGAAGGTGGGAGGTGGGAGGGGAGTTCAAGAGGGAGAGGACATATGCATGCTGCTGCTGCTGCTGAGTCGCGTCAGTCGTGTCTGACTCTGTGCGACCCCATAGACGGCAGCCCACCAGGCTCCCCGTCCCCGGGATTCTCCAGGCAAGAACACTGCAGTGGGTTGCCATTTCCTTCTCCAATGCATGAAAGTGAAAAGTGAAAGTGAAGTCGCTCAGTCGTGTCCGACTCTTCGAGACCCCATGGACTGCAGCCTACCAGGCTCCTCCATCCATGGGATTTTCCAGGCAAGAGTACTGGAGTGGGCTGCCATTGCCTTCTCCGGACATATGCATACCTATGGCTAATTCAGGTTGCTGTATGGCAGAAATCAACCCAATATTGTAAAGCAATTATTCTTCCATTAAACATAAACAATTTTTTCTAAATGTGTGTTTTCAACCAAATCCCAAACAGATCTATTTAGAATTCAATTGTGGACCCACCTCCATATCTAATAAATCAGAAGTTTCCTAGGCAAGAGCCACACATTTTAACATGCTTTCCAAGGAATTCTGAAGTTTTGGAATTGCAAGGTAATATATGGGTTTTCCAGCTGGATGTTAAATGCCAAGGAATGAAAGATGAGCTTGGAAAGGAGAAGACAAGTCTGGGCTCAGACTATGGATTGGAAAGTGGAAGCAATCGAAGTAATAAATGATAGATGCAGACAAAAGCCAAAGCTCGCATTGTGCCAGGAATCCTCTCTCCTCTAGAGGAAACACTCAATTGCATTAAAATAGACCTTCCAAGAGATAGGAGAAGAGCCACAGCTCCTTAGCTCCTTCCAGCTCCAGTAAAGACATTCCAAGCCCGAAGGCTGACATAAGTGTGCTAAGGAAGTGAGCCCCTTCACTCTGTAGTCACGAGGGGACCAAGGAAACTTCAGCAGGGCAGTAAAATGAAGGTCACTGCTGGTGAAATCACCCCAGCACCACAGAAAGATGGCCCTTGGACAAGCTAAGGGCTTGAACTGTGGCGGGATGTGGCTGGTTCTGAAAGACTTTCAGGAGACAGAAGTCACAGTACATGGATTCAGGCAGCCATGGGGAAAAGGAGAGTGAGTTATCAGAGGAGGGAACACATTTGGAGGTGGACAGACTAATGGGTGGGGGGTGGGGGGAGGTGACGAGTAAAGGATGATTCTTCCAGGCAAGAAAGTCAATATCTATTTTAATAAAGTTCTGGGAAGCTCACAGGTTTGTATTTCAGGTGGGCGGGAGTAAGGCTTAGAGAGGTGGTTTCTCCTCGGATGGCTTGGCTTGATGATAAAATTAAATAGGGAATTCAAGGGGCAGGGAAGAATTTGCAGAAAGTCAGCAACCATCAAATTCTTGAAGTAAATCCACTGTGGTCTCACAGTGCTCCAACATGGCGTAGAATGAGACTTGAGAAGCGGAAGCTTTCATCCTTATGCGAGGATACAAATCTCCAGGCTTGGACAGGGAGACTTAACACACACACACACACTGTTCTACAAAATCACATCTCTTCTGATAAGAGGAAATCTTCCTGTGGGGATGAGGGTTCACACCAGGGTTCCAGTGGAGCTTCTTTTATTTAACTTCTTACATAACCTGGTTACATTGTGATATAATGAAGTTAGGCACCAGCAGCCTGGAAATTGGCCACAGACTTGATGAGCTTGTAAACTACCCAACTGTTAAGGAAACTGCAACCATAGCTTTTCTGCTCGCTTCCTCTGTCCAGATAAAACCAAGTTAACTCCTGGAAGCCTGGAGGGGTTTATCCCCCAGTGAAGACATCAAGAGGCACTGATAAAATGGACTAACTGGCACTGAGTTTGCTCCATGCAGATGCTAACCAACGGTACGCTTTCTGTGGAATATCTGCGTTAGGGAGTCAGGAAGAAGACCATCTAGAGAGTATGGCTCTTTCCCTGTGATACGGAGGGACTCCACCGCGTGTCAGTCAGCAGTTTTGTGACACAACACACACGTGGAAGGATCGTTATCCCACTTTACGACCCCTCTGTTTATCTCCCCTAGTGATGAAACTGTTAACTCAGTCTTTGGGTAATGGCCTGAAAGTTTTCATGCCAAGGGAAGGCTTCCAAGTCAATCGTTTCCATCTGTCAGTGAGGAAATATCAATAATATCATTAATAATGATAATAATGGTAATTGCTTTTATAGGACAGCATTATTTTCCCCTTACATTTGTGTCACTCCAGATTTCTGTTTTAACTTAACATTTCATACATCATGAGAAATCAATGAAATTCTTCAATACCCTGTCATAAAAGGTATGATTGCACATTCTGGATATGTAGAGAAAACCCTAGTGAGTCCAGACAGAGCAAGGAGCTGAGTGAATACGTGAGGTTTCATAACCAATCAGAAATTCATACATCTTCTGATCCCGTGAAGATAAGAGGATCCAAAACTGAGGATCACACACTTCAGTGATTCCTGATGTTCGCATTAAGGCAAAAAACCTCTTTGTTCAGACTAAATCTTCTCTGGAAATCTAAGATGTAAGATGAAGGAGCAGAACTGTTCTGCCTGGAGGCATGAGCAGGAAGGAGGACCAGTCATCCCCCGTCACTTTACCGAGTGGACTCCTCATGGACAGCAGGGCGGTGGGAGGTGGGCCGTCTCCTTATCTACCCACAGGGGCACTCCGGTGCTTTGCTCTCAGGGTAGGTACCAGTATGGCAGCCACCTTGGCTGAGAGGTTCTCAGCTCTATATCTCTGTCCTACACAGGTTCTTGGTTCTCCTCTGACACATTTAAGGGTCTCCTTCTTCCCTTCAGACCTGCCATACCTCCTCAGGGCCCAGTTATTGTTCAGTCCCTGAGGCATGTCCAGCTCTTTGTGACCCCGTGGACTGTAGCATGCCAGGCCTCCCTGTCCACCATCAACTCCCACAGCTTACTCCAGCTCATGTTCATTGCCTTGGTGATGCCATCCAACCATCTCATCGCCTGCAGTCTTTCCCAGCATCAGGGTCTTTTCCAATGAGTCAGTTCTTCGCATCAAGTTGCCAAACGATTGGAGCCTTAGCTTCAGCATCAGTCCTTCCAATGAGTATTCATGGTTGACTTCCTTTAGGATTGACTGGTTTGATCCCTTTGCTGTACAAGGGACTCTCAAAAGTCTTCTCCAACACCACAATTCAGAGCATCAATTCCTAGGTGCTCAGCTTTCTTTATGGTCCAGCTCTCACATCCATACATGGACTACAGGAAAAATCAGAGCTTTGACTATCTGTACCTTTGTTGGCAAAGTGATGTCTTTGTTTTTTAATACACTGCCTAGGTTTGTCACAGCTTTTCATGGCCCAGAACACAGTCCAAACTCATCATGTGCTTCTGAAACCCACTCTGCTGCAGCCCAACTTCCCAGCGTGTCCCTGACGGTGCCAGCTGCAGCCGGTGTGCTCACAGCTTCTGAGACCTGCTGTGTGCCCTTGGGAACACCCTCTGCTCACATGCTTTACCCATCTCAAACCAAGTCACCTTTCAGACCTGGTTCCAGTGGTAGGTCGCTGAATCCTTTCCTCACTGCCAGAGTCAGTAGCCTCTTCCTTTGATTCCTATGTCTGGGTCCCTGGCATGAGCCCAGGCCTACTGTGGGAGCAGAAATCACCTAGTTGTTTGGCTAGAGGAGAGTTAACATGACAAGTTCTGTTAGAGCCGGGGTTTCCCTGGTGGCTCAGCCATAAAGAATCCTCCACCGACAATGGAGGAAATGTGGGTTCCATCCCTGGATGGGGAGGATCCCACGGGGAAGGCAATGTTACCACCTTCCAGCGTTCTTGCCTGGACAATCTCATGGACTGAGGAGCCCAGTGGGTTGTGGTCCATGGGGTCGCGAAAGAGGCAGAGCCACGTAGCGACTCAAGAGCAGCAGGAGGCGGCTGAGCTGTTCTCCCCCCACTCAACGCCCAGATTCCCGTGCTGAGTTCCTGACCCTCATCCCCGCAGAATGAGACCCGATTTGGAAACAGAGTCCTCGCAGCTGTAGTGAGTTGAAATGAGGTCACGCTTGAGTGTGTATGAACCCTAATCCAGTATGACTGGTGTCCTTGTGAGAAGCAGGGATTTGGACCCAGAAATGCACACGGAGTGAAAACCACATGAAGGTGAAGGTGGAAAGAAGGGTGATACTTCTCAAGCCAATGGACCCCAGAGATGACCCGGGACCCCCCCACCCCCGCCGAGGGTAGGAGAGGGGCCTGGGGCAGTTCTCCCTTACCAGCTCAGCAGGAGCCAGGCCCACCACGGCTCGACCTGGGCCTTCAATCTCCAGACTGGGAGAGAAGCCGCTTCTGCCGTGTTAACCTCCCAGTCTGGACCATTTGTTACAGCTGCACTAGCAAGCACTAGTTAATGGAGAAGGTGAAAGCAGGAGGGCTCCCCAGAGGCAGGTGTGGAAAATAGGAAACAGAAAGAAGGTAGAGACAGTACAGTTCAAAGAGCCCCACCAGCAGGACCCAGGACCTCTGGATCGGAGACGCTGGTCACCGGCTCTGGCTCTCAAGGAGACGTGACTGTCTGGTTCTGTGACGCTAGAAGCCCGAACACTGGACTCAGCTGATGCTACAGGAAGGAACCACTGCCATGGGGTGAAAAGTGCCCGGGAGGGTGATGAGAGACACAGGAAGTGATCCGGGAAGGCTCCTTCCCTCCTACAGGATCCACCCCCCTACACACACACCACCACCACCACCACACCGCCAAGCATTTTCTGTTGGCAGAGTCTAAGGGAAAGATACTAGCAGTGCAGACATGGGGCTTGCAGAGCTCAGCATCACAGCGCCAAACATAAAGGGGGATTCGGAGCTGAGATCCTGACGCTAAAGAACTGGGAGCTCCCTCTTGGCACTTCTTCCTGCCTTGCAGAGGAAGGAGTTTCACCAAACTGTCAGCCTCCCCTGAGACACTTAGGTGATCAGGACAGCTGTCTCCTTTATCTTAGCATCCCCCGCAGCACATGACGCTGTCCGTTTCTTAATGTGGCTCCTCCACAAGTGCCTGTTAGGAGGATAAATGAAAAAAAAAAAAAAAAGGTAGAAACGAAGGACGATGGAGGGAGGAAGGAGCCAGGAGCATCCCAAGTTGCCTGCTGGTGGTCTTGAGACAGGATCGGTGGACCCAGGTGCAGAGGCTCCCTCAGGGTTTGGGAGGAGAGGGTGGGAAGGAGGTCACATCCGGAGATCAGAGAGTCCGTCTGTCCTGTCACACTGTCGAACTGTGTGCTGAGGTTCTAATCCTGGATTTATTACACACTGGCTAAGTGACCTTAGACACACCACTTAGCTCAACTCTAGAGATAATGTCACACGGTCCGCAGCCTGTAAAATGATCGCCAGAGCTCTCCCAACACCCCGCCGCCTTGCTGATGATGCATCTGCTGGCAGAGAGGTGCGGCTGCTGATAAAAGATGGAATGGGGCTCAAATTTTCCATTTTTTTGGCAATTCCTTCCCGACCACAGACTGATGTCTACGCCCTAACCCTCAACCTTAGGGGCCCCAGCAGATTCGAGTCAGAGGCTTAACTACTGTGCATTCTTTGCCTCTTTAGTGAAATCTGGGAAACAGGGCTTAAGTGATACCTTTGAAATTTTCCTGAGATAATTGACCGGGAGGCAGGGGGACTGCATCTATGGCGCGGAGCCTCCTAGAGCCACTGGACGGCCTCGGAGGGATGGAGACAAGGCAGATATCACTACTGGCTTAGAATAAAATTCACTTTCTCAAACATGCTTGCTTCAAAACTTCTTGTCTAGAGAGTTTAACCCTGTTACATGAAAGTCCTCTTATAGTTGAGATGGACAGAGTGGCCAACTTTAACCTCTGATAATAACCAACATTGAGAAGGGTTCATACAGGGAATATAATACCCTACTGAACATTACACATTTTTGTTTTAGTTTTAATGAAGATGTTCTTGTTCTTTACAAAATTGAGGAGGTAGCAACTCTGGAGCTTCTTCCAGGATTTTTCTGCCTCCAAAGTAAAGGATGTATTGTTGTGTCAGAAGTGGGCAGGGCTCCAACTAATGAACCCTGATGCTGTTTGGAGTGGGAGGTGGCTGGGTGGCTGTGGGTGGTGTTCTGAGTTGAATTGCATTCCCTCAAAAGGCCTAAGCCCGTAACACCTCGGAAGGTGACAGTATTTGCAGATGGGCCTTTAAATTAAGATGTGATTCTTTTAAAATGACGGAGGAGGAAATGGCAACCCACTCCAGTATTTTTGCCTGGAAAGTCCCATGGACAGAGGAGCCTGGTGGGCTACAGTCCATGGGGTCACAAAAATTATCGACTCTCATTCACTCATCTTTTAAAATGAGCTCCTTAGGGTGGGTCGTCATCCAATCTGACCAGTAACCCTAAAAAAGAGAAACCTTGCAGAGGACCAGCAGGACCAGAAAGGAAGCCATCTGCAAGCGAGGGGGAGAGAGATCAAACCTGCAGACAGCTTGACCTTGGACTTCCGGCCCCTAGAACTGTGAGAAGATACACTTCCCTTGTTGAAATCACAGGCTGCAGGTTCTTGTTGTGGTTGCCGGGGCAGCTTAAGATAGGTGGCAGGATTCAGAAGGTCTCTTCCAAACTAGCTTCTGCCATCAGCTGCATCTGAGAGGCAGTGGTCACTGGCCAAGAGGGAGTTAATCCTCCCTTTCTTCAAAGAGAGGTTGGGGAGGACCAGCCCTTCCCTGCAGCTCTCCATCCTGAAAGTGGGTCTTTCTGGCAAGCTTTGTGTCCATGCACAGACAGTCCCTTAGTAAAACACAACAATATTCCCCACGCAAGAGGCTGAGCTGCTCCACCTCTGACCATTGACGGCCATCCCAGGTTGAATCAGGGGCTAGGATTAGCCTGCCAGTCACTCAGTTTATTGCCAAGAGGGTGGACCACAGGCCACGTGCTTTTGCTTGCCTGCAGCTGGTGGCGTGGATGGTCTGTCCGGGACCTGGGAGCCTTCCTCAGCTGGAGAGCATTAAGAGGGTCTCTAACAGCAGGGGCTCGGGGAGGGCAGGCACGCAGGAATCAGAGAAGGGGACCTTCCTGACCTGGGGCTCTGGCCACAGTGGCCTCCTCCTCGGTCACGGTGGTGCTGTGCTCCCTGGGCCAAAGGGTCCTCTGCAGGAGTGTCTGGGAGAAGAAAACCCCTCCTGAGCTTCTTCCTTCTCTCAGCACCTCATTCCCACCTTGCATCCACACTCACTCAGCACCTCGGGCAGCCTGGGGCCTCTCTGTGCGGTTTTTCTTGCCAGGGGTGAAGAGGAGGGGGCGGTGGCAGACAGGCAGACAGATGCCCTGAACTCCAGAGAATCCCTGGGCACCCTTACAGTGCAAGGGATGTCCGTGCAAGAGCAGGCAAAGGTCCCCCTGCTCTGGGGCTTTTTAAGGCTCCCCCCTCAGACCATTCAGGCTTCTCTGGTAGATCAGTGGTAAAGAATCTGCCGCAATGAAGGAGACTGGGAGATGTGGGTTCTATCCCTGGGCTGGGAAGGTCACCCTGGAGGAGGAAACGGCAACCCAGTCCAGTACTCTCGCCTGGGAACTCCTTCAAGCATTCATACCCCCGGTTTTGCTCTTCTGTGAGAATGGTCCTAGAAGATGCTGGTGGTCTTTGCCTATCTTCAGAACTTTCCAGAAACGGTCTCCTGAACTCCCAGAGTCCTCTGTGGGGTACTTTTGTTGAATGCCTCTTGAATGAATAGATTTTTAACCTATCAGCCAGTGACTTCTGGTCCACACATTATGCATGAAAATTTCTACCCAGACTCTTGTATGGACCTGTATTTATCAACTGGTATTTTACAAAGGTATTTCTAGTAGGTAGGTTTTATCTTTAATAACATAAGTGATTGAGGGCTGAGAGGGACTCATGGGAGATGGAATACTCTTTGGTCTAAATTTCAAACATTTTGGAAAGAGCCCAACATAAATATGCCATTTAGTATTTTCCTTCTTCCATTGCTCACAAACCATTTTCTTTGAGGGTTTTACTAGCAAATCGTCTTTGGATTTGCTCAGATCTGAGGAATGTATTATCATCCCTAAGCTATTATCTCACGTCTTTTCTGGTTGTTATTGTCAGTTGTTATTTGGAAGAATATGTGAAATAAATTTATAACTAAGTTTAAAATATGTATTCATGTAGATCTATTTCTTAGGAAGAGAGATGCTACTGTAACCATAACTTAACATGATTAAGTTTATAATTTATTAATAACCACTATCAGTTGCTAAAGCATCAGTTTTAAAATGCACAGCTGTGATAAAAATAAGAGACTAAAAAAGTTAATAATTCTTATCAAAGTTTTTTATTTTTTCTCATAAGCCTATTCTTACTTACTTGAACACTATATCATTAATACTTAATTATGTGATAACAGTGCCCAAATCTACAATTAAATATTTGGTTAATGACCCATGAATGAAAATAACAGTGGTCAACCAGGTGGATTTCATATATGTTCAGCTGGAGACACATCCCCTTCAGAGCCCACCGGAAAGGGTGGCACAGTTTGGAGTCATCTGCTCTTGCAAAATGAGAGGGGATGAAATCTTCCCATTATTTAGGAATTAGGGGTTAAGATCACAGTCCGGGGCATTGGAGCTTCCCTTCCTCTAACGTTCGATGACCTCAGAAAGCCTTCCTGTCACTAGTATGGAGGTTTAGGCACCCAGAGAAGCTGGGCCGGAGTTTTCCTGAAGGAGATGTACCACTTCATTGCAAATATGAATCATAAAGTGAGCCATAATAGGCAGCTGTCATCTGGCACACACACAAAACTATTGAAAAATAAAATACATTTAAAAATAGATGTGTATGAGGAAAGGGGTTAGAGGATATTAATTTCGAAGGGGCTCTGCCTGCATAACAGAACTAAGCCTCTGTTTGGCTACCGGGAGCTTCCGCCCTCCCCTCCGCCTTCCCGAGATGCTCTCAGGGTGTGCTAGAGTGCTACAGTAACCATTGCACACTGTCAGAGTGAAAACACAAGCCTCACTACACGATTGCTTTATACTGTAATGTCCTTATAGCACAAGTTCTTATCAGAGGTCTGCACCCCACTTGGCAAACAAGACGTTCTACCTTTTAAACAAATAATTCATTAGGTAATTAAATTCAAGTGAGATTACTCTAATTAAATACACACTGCTGTTGAATCATAATTTCTATGTGGTCTAGTTAAAGATGAACAATCTCTTATTCCCGATCCAAAAAAAAAAAAAAATCTTTAAAATAATTCCCTGGTGGCTGGGTAGAATAATTCACACTCATTGCACAGAGGTCATTTCAAGAAGAGAAACGAGCAGGACCTGGGAGTTGGGGTGGGGGTTCTCCCGTCTGGAGATTCCCAAAGTCCTGGCTGTTGGCCGTGGGTTCTATGAAAGGGTTGCGGAACCCCGCGGGAAGTGGCAATGAGCTTTCTCCAGCGCTGGGTCCGTGCACGCGCTCCCACACCCACCCGGGCATCCGGGGCGCGAGCCTGACTCAGGGTGCCCGGCGCCCACCAGGCCCCACGGCACGCGGGTGGCCGGCGCTGGCGCGGGGAGCCCAGGATTCCAGCGAAATGGAAAGTCACTTTGTCCCGCGCGCAGAGCTGCACCCGACTCTCCCTCAAATAGCATGAGGAGCCGCCGCCACGGAGGCGCTCCGAGGG
Organism: Oryx dammah; assembly: GCF_014754425.2. Taxonomy (NCBI): domain Eukaryota; kingdom Metazoa; phylum Chordata; class Mammalia; order Artiodactyla; family Bovidae; genus Oryx; species Oryx dammah. Next base: position 2,530,762 of record NW_024070204.1, read on the forward strand.
CGCAGGAGTCCCCGATGGCTTTGATCTGCGCCTCTTGGCTGCCGAGAGCTGACAGTCCGCCCGGCTTTCATTTGTCAGACACACGCTTCCCCGTGTTCCCGAGCAGGCAGCTACACCTGTACTTCGAGAATTTACATCGCCGTGCTCCGGGATGGCATTGATTTGGGACGGGTGAGCTACAAACACAAACTAATTAAAAACTGCATAATGGCGCCCTACAGGAACACGGGAGAAAAACAAATAAATACAAGTGCAGCTGGCGCGGGCGATCACACCTCTGCCCCCGAGCAACCGTCTGGTGGCATCAAATTATAAAGCCTGCAAACCCTCACACCGTTGCGGTGGATGGGGTTGGAGGCATAATGGAAATGATCTGGTTAATTAAGGGGAGGTTTATAAACTATTGACATGTGCGCACACGCATGTAATTCGCTTCCTCCGACACTCCAGGCCGAGCCCCTGTGGTCCGTGTCTCCACCGGGGGAAACGGAGGCCGGCTCAGGAGGCTCACGGCGCTCGGGGCGCCAAGGCCCCCTCCATCCAGACACGCGCTCTACATTCTTATGGGGCTTGGCCCCGAGCATCTGGCCGTCCACCGCCCTTGCTGCAAGGCGATTTTTCTCCCCGGGTTTTCCTGGAATCTACCCCGCCGGCCCCACTGGGCTTGTCGTGCCGAGGCAGGCGCGCAAATCTCGCCGCGGGGTCTTGGCAGTCCCGAGCACTCAGGACGTTTGCTGGGTGCTACTCTAGGCCGGGAGGCACCAGGGCTAACCTTCCGTGGGGCTCCGCGTGGGTCTGGGCTTGGAGTCGCCGGAGCGCGCAGGCCCAGCCCGAAGGGATCCAGGCCGAGCGCACATCCTGCGGAATCGCAGTAGCCCGACCAACCCGGCTGGCTCCGGGCTGGAGCCCTTGGGCTCCAGGGTGAGAGCCGGACGCTCCTGAGAGGGTTTCGGCTGCCCGGGGACTGTTTGACACTCGCCTCGCTGTCGCTAAGCCGAGGTGGCTTTCCGGCTGGATCCTGCTGGAGAAAGGTCCTAAGTGTTGACCAGGGTTTCATCCATCAAGGTGCAAGGTTTGGGGCGGGGGACTGGACGCGGGGGCAGGGTGCCGCCAGGGTCAGGCCGTCCGGCCGGCCTCCGATCCGAGCTGCGGCCTCGAGAGGCAGCCCCGGTATCTGCAAATCAAATATGGGCCTTTTGGAAAGGCAGGAGACGAGGCCGAGGCGCCGCCCGCTGTGCCCGAGTAGGTCTAAGTGGCCCCGGCCTTGGCGACAAAGGCAGGTCCGTGAGGGCTCGGGGACTGGACTGGGTCGCCTGGAGCTTCCTCCTCTTCCTCAGAGACCTAGGTCTGCAAGGCTGGAGGTTTATTTCCGAGGGAATAAAATTGTAAATGATGCTATTTGGTAGACAGTCTCATTCTTAATGTAAACAGAGGGTGCGGTGGGCAGCGGTAGGGAAGGGAGCTGGAGGAACTTTTATGGGGGTTTGGGGAAAGAAAAAGCACAGGATATACTTTAGGTGGGTGATAGCAATTCCCTCCAGTTAGAAAACCCGCTCCTCCTCCACCCACCCCCCCCCCCCGCAATAATGAAACGGAGCAAATGAACTTTCCGCTTAGTTGGTTCAAACGCGCATTTTTCACCCATCACCCCAGGCCCGCACCCTCCCGGTAAGCGGCCTGGGAATCTTTCACCTCGCCCACCAGTCACCTCTCTCCGGAGCCGAGACTGCATACGCGGGCCCTGCACACGCGTGGGTGCCTCCTGAGGCTCACGTCCTAGCCCGGAGGGGAGCCAAGAGTCCGGGCTCTCCAGCCAAAGGGAGCTCTGCGGGGTGATGGAAGCCAGTCGCCTCGGGTCCCTCAGAGGGTGGGGGGCCTTACTGAGCACAGGGCTCCGGGACCCAGCCTGCCAGAGCTCCGATTCGACCTCGCAGCGACCCCTAGGTCCGGCTTTGCACGGCTCCCAGGCCCTGTCTCTGGCTCAGGGCAGACTGGGCGGCGACCGGCTGGGGGAAGGCCCTGTCCCTGCGGGTCCCGCTGGACCAGGCATCCAGCCTCCCTGAGCTACCCCAGGGGCGGCGGTGACGGTGGCTGAGGTTCTGCGAAGCGGGGCTCTCCCTGCTCGGGCCCAGAGCAGCCGGGCTGGGAGCTGTGGTTTCTGAGGGCGGGACAGCTGGCGCCCCACTGCCCGCATCCCCCAACCCCAGCCTCTGGTGCAGGGCCAGGGTTGTCCTGTGGATGGCCTGGATGTCGGAAGAGCTGGGCTGGCCTCTTGGGGAAAGTTCTGGCTCCATTAGTGCTTAGTGAAGTCAGCCCCAAGGAGGTTTTGGGCAGAGGGCCACTCTCCTGGTTCAGGCACCCTGGGCCTTCCTGGGCTCTACTTCACCACTTGACGTTAAAAATTAGAGGGCCAGTGGCAAGACACTGAGCCAGGAAGTTCTTGATCTTTCTCTGCTCCCCTCTTGATTGGACACACTTCTTAATTTTTTTAAATTTATTTTTTGTGTACATTGCTTCCAAGTTTCCATGTGCCAGTGTTGGGGGTCCCCCTGTACCCCTGGACCAAGGAGAAAGGGAAGGGGTGGTGGCCAGACTTACCAGACTCCATTAGGATCCTGTGCCTGGCCCTCAGGGAGGCCTACAGGGACCCTCAGGCACCTTGCCGGGGCTCCCTGGCGGCCAGTCCACAGGCCTTCTTAGTCCCATTTCCCCCAGAACCGCCTTACCCCCAGGAACCATTTCTGGTGGGCCCTTCCCACTCACCTCCCAGGTGCGTTCAGGAACCTGAATCGCTCCAGGACCAGAGAGGAGCTGATGCAGATACAGCCAGAGCATGGAGGGTGGCACTGCTGGGCCCCGTGGGGGTCAGGACAAGGCTGTCCTGTCTTCCATCTTCCCCAGGCTGGGATGGCTATGGTGGGATGGGCCCACACAGCTGCAGGTAGGGCTGGGAAGAAGGCGATTCACCCTGTGGCTCAATCTTGACACCGGGAGTTTCTCTGGGCATACATTCCATCCGGCTCTTCAGGTCTCACAAGAGGCCTTATCTTACCCGTTTACACCTGTCACCCTGAAATGTGACACGTTTGCTAAAGAAGACAGTGGCTAAGGCCCATTGGTTTGTTTTGGGTGTTGGCAAGTGAGAGGGGGGTTGGGGAGTGCGGGCTGGGGGGCTGGGTCGGGGCAGGAGGAAGCTGTGGTCACGGGCTTCCCAGAGCAGGAGCGCCCCCCTGCCCGCTGCCCTCCCACCCCCAGAAGCTGTCACC
>NW_024070204.1:2534427-2551955 GCF_014754425.2 Oryx dammah
GCGGGGCACCACGTGCTCGGCGGGAGGGGCGGGAGCGGCGGGCGAGGGCGGGCGGCGGGGAGGGGGCGGGCGGGGAGCCGGGGGCGGGGCCAGCGCTCAAGGGGATGCCAATCAAAGCATCAACTTCAAATTGTGTCTGAAAGCCGCGCCGCCGAGCGGAGGGCGGCCGCCGCAGTCGGCGCGCGATCGCGGAGCCGGGCACAGCCGGGAGCCGGGCCCCAGCGAGCACCGGGCCGAGGAGCGGCCACCGGCCCCCGCCTCCGGGCCGGCCCGAGCGCGCCCGGCCGGCGGCCCGCTGCCCCCCAACCCCGACACCGGCCTTCCCCAGCCCCGCGCCTACCCTCCCCCGCCTCTTTGATACTTGCCCGCCGCCGCCGCCGCCGACTCCGCGGACATGTCCTTTCCGCAGCTGGGCTACCCGCAGTACCTGAGCGCCGCGGGGCCTGGCGCCTACGGCGGCGAGCGCCCGGGGGTGCTGGCTGCGGCCGCAGCCGCCGCGGCCGCCGCCTCGTCGGGCCGGCCGGGGGCGGCGGAGCTGGGCGCGGGAGCGGGGGCGGCCGCGGTCACCTCGGTGCTGGGCATGTACGCGGCGGCCGGCCCCTACGCGGGCGCGCCCAACTACAGCGCCTTCCTGCCCTACGCCGCCGACCTCAGCCTCTTCTCGCAGATGGTGAGTGCTCCCGGTCCACTCTCACGCGCTGCCCTCCGGCGGCGCGATCCGGGCGCCCGGGGCGAGGGTGGGGGGCCCGGGCGGGGAGAGCGAGCGGCCCAGTCCGGCTGGGCGGCGGCGGCGGGGAGCGCAGAGAGGCCGTGCCGGTAACGGCCCGGCCGGTGGGCCTGGGGAAGCGGGGAGATGGGAGGCCTGGGCCGCGCGGGGGGGTCCCGGCGGGAGTCGGGAGGCCCACGGAGCAGGCCCGGGGCCAGCGGACCGCGCTGAAGGTCGGGACAAACTCGTGCCCGACGCCCCGGATTCGGTGGTGGCGGCGGGGCAGGCGGGCCCCGTTTACCCGGCCGCCCCTTCCCGGGCCGCGGGCCCCGCTGCGCGACCTTTTCAGCTTTTGGGACGGGCCCGGAGACTCGATTTTCTCCCTCTCGGGCAGAACTCGTGTGGTTGTATCCCGTGCACCCGAGGGAACCTTTTAAAGAAATAGAGGCGGTCAGAATAAGGCTAACAATGGAGATCGGACGGGCCGAGGGGGTCTCCAAGGCCTGAGTGCAAATTTGAAATTTAAAAAACAAAAAAGGCGAAATAATTGTTGGCGTCTGAAACGGTGTTTGCTTTGACTTCCGTAAGTTGTCAAAGTTCTCGTTTCATTTGCACCGAAAAGAAAAGCCCTTTTCCCCTTGCGTTAAGTAATGGAGGATTAAAAAGAACCGTGTCACTGGGCGTAAAGTAAATGCTGTCCTCGCAGCCTCCTGTCCCAGTGGGTGTCAGACGCGGGGGTGGGGCGGGGAGTGCGCTGCAGAGGGAACGCTCCGCAGGGCCGTTGGTCTAAGGGATCCGTTTCCCTAAGGTCTGCCTGCGAAGTCTAGTTTAAAACTTCGGACTGCTGGGGACTGCACGCCGGGCGCAGGGGTCGGGAGGCAGCCCCCTCCTGCTCTGCTGCCCGCAGGGTCATGCCATTTGCAGGCAACCCCTCCCCCCCCCGCAGGTCTCCCCACTCCACGAAGAAGAGACAGAAAATAAACACCCGGCAACTGTACAGGAGCAAGGCGGCCGGCGTGTTTTGCTGGAACTTTTCTTGTAGTTTTGAAAAGAAAGCCTATTTCTCTGAAAGCGACCCCAGCTGCCGTTTAGCTCGGTTGCTCTGGAAAAAAATAAGCTCCCATTTTGTTCTGGCGGCGGGGATGCCGGCGAAGCGATGAGAGATTTACAAGGTATCCTTTCAAAGAGAATTCCCAGCAGAAAGGCGGCCGAAATGTCTTCCTTACAGTTACAACCAAAATAATTAGAAACGTGCAAAGGACGTTTTGCAAAGATTAGGCAGAAAACGAAATCTGGCCAGAGAAACGTTGTCTGTGTGGCTTCGACCACCGAACTAAATAATCCAAGAAATCTGCTTTTTGCAACTTTCTCAGTCGGAGGTTCCCCCACCGCCTGTTTACCAAAAACATCACCTCCACCTCTGCTAACACAACTCGACAGTTTTTACATGGATAATAAATATATATTTAACAAAATTTGAATACAGTTATGTGCCATTTGGGAAACCTGCCTGTGTTTGTGCAGGACGGTGGGGGCCCTGCGGTGAGGACCCGCTCCCATTGTATTGTGGTTGGAAACAGAGATGCTTATTATTTTTTGTTAATGGCAAATTATATAGAAATCCGCCCCCCCCCCCAACCGCCAAAGGTATGTGTGAGTGTGTGCGTGTGTTTCCTCCGGACTCCTGTCCCTTCTTGGAAAGAAAGCCTAAATCCAAACTGAAATTATAGGCCTAGGTTTTCCAAGCCCTTACTGTTGGGGATTTGGAAGTCAAAAGATAAAATTGTGAGTGAATGTCTGTCTGGGCAATTTATGGTAATAATGAGGCCTAATGAGGTTGTTAGAAAGATAAAATGTTATTTACCAAAAAACCTGATGGGATAATTTGACTTGCTGTGTTTTACTACCGATGATAAAAAGAATATTGATTGCAAATAAATCACCGCCTCTAAACGCCTGCAAACAGTTTGTGCTTGCTAGCTCCTGATCAAAGTCAAACTTGAGAGGGGGCCGCGGAAGCGGTTCTGCTTCGCGCAGCCAGCGCTCGGGGCCTCGCGTTAATGTTTTACCGGATAAGCCCTCTTTTTGTATTTAAAAAAAACAAACGGTGTTTTTGTTATTGTTGTCGATCACTGTCGGGATTAAAATTTTAAATTGCCTGTCACCCTCTATAGACCTTTAAGTGCGGGTGAGCCATTCTATGCAGATTTAACGGGAGCTAAAAGGAGTGTGCTTTCATTTTAAATTGCTGGCGGATTTGGATTCTCGGAAAACCCGGGACGGTTTATTTTGTTTGACCCCCTCAGGGTCGAAGAGAGGGGGGGCCTGGGCTCTCGGTCCTCCGAGTTTGGAGAAACTGTTTTATCAGCCCAGTTAAAAGGTTTTCCCCTCGAGCGAGTGTGAGATAAACTTGGAAATCCGGGCTTCTGGAGTGGTTGTGGGAGGTGGGGGTGGAGGCAGTGAGGGCAGCCTAGGGAAATTCTGGGGGCCCCCGGCGCCCGCTGTGGTCTTCGGAGCACATTGCGAGGATTCTGGAACTTTTCTTGAGAGACAAAAAAAAAAAAAAAAAGTCTCGGTGATTGGCGGAAGCGCGGCTTCTGGGGGCGGTTTGTGACCTGACCCCCTCTTCCAACCCGGGTGGTGCATTAGGGTCGGCTTCCTGCTCCGGAGCAGGCTGGACTGTCTGCCCCCGGCTCGCGCAGTTTCGGGACTCACCTCTCTCTGTCTCTCTCTCTCTGCCGCTTTTCCCCTCCTCCCTCGCTGGGCCTTGTGGCTGCAGGGTTCACAGTATGAGCTCAAGGACAACCCCGGGGTGCACCCCGCCACCTTCGCGGCCCACACGGCGCCCGCCTACTACCCCTACGGGCAGTTCCAGTATGGGGACCCCGGGCGGCCGAAGAACGCCACGCGGGAGAGCACCAGCACACTCAAGGCCTGGCTCAACGAGCACCGCAAGAACCCCTACCCCACCAAGGGCGAGAAGATCATGCTGGCCATCATCACCAAGATGACGCTCACGCAGGTCTCCACCTGGTTCGCCAACGCGCGCCGGCGCCTCAAGAAGGAGAACAAGGTGACGTGGGGCGCTCGCAGCAAGGACCAGGAGGACGGTGCTCTCTTCGGAAGCGACACCGAGGGGGACCCGGAGAAGGCCGAAGATGACGAAGAGATCGACCTGGAGAGCATCGACATCGACGAGCACGACGGCGACCAGAGCAACGAGGACGAGGAGGACAAAGCCGAGGCGCCGCGCGCGCCCGACGCACCCACGGCCCTCGCACGGGACCAGGGCTCGCCGCTGGCGGCCGCCGACGCACTCAAGCCCCCAGACTCGCCCCTGGGCCTGGCCAAGGAGCTCCCGGAGCCCGGCAGCACGCGCCTGCTGAGCCCCGGCGCTGCGGCGGCGGGCGGCCTGCAGGGCGCGCCGAACAGCAAGCCCAAGATCTGGTCGCTGGCCGAGACGGCCACCAGCCCCGACGGTGCGCCCAAGGCCTCGCCGCCGCCGCCTTCCGGCCACCCTGGCGGCGCGCACGGGCCCCACGCAGGCGCGCCGCTGCAGCACCCCGCCTTCCTGCCCAGCCACGGACTGTACACCTGCCACATCGGCAAGCTCTCCAACTGGACCAGCGGCGCGCTCCTCGCACAGGGCTCGCTGCTCAACGTGCGCTCCTTCCTGGGCGTGGGCGCGCCGCACGGCCCGCACCTGTCGGCGCCGCCCCCGCCGCAGCCACCCGTCCCCGTGGCCGCGGGGGTGCTCCATGGCGACAAGGCCTCGGCCCGTAGCAGCCCCTCGCTCCCAGGTATGGCACCCAGGGGCGTCCGCCCTGCCCCAGGCCAGGAATCTGGGAACCAGGGCGAGCCAGGGGGGCAGAGGGGAGCACTAGCCGGGGAGGGGACTGGGGCCAGGGGAACATTGACTAAGGGGTGGGGTGGAGGAGGGGATCAGTGGCCCGGTGGTGGCAGCGGGAGGGGATGTACAGGGGAGCACTGGCCCGGGGAGGATGGCGTGGAGGGGATCACCGGCCAGGAGGGGCGTTGGCTGGGGGCACTGACTGCCCGGGAGGGTGGGATCCGGTGGCTACTGGGCTGGGGTTGAGCCATGATTCCTGTCTGAAGTAGAGGAGGGAGACCAAGGCCCTAGGCTCCCCGAGAGAGCCGTGCTCACTGGCCTGCCCTGGGAGCTTGGGGGTGTTTCTGGAGGCACTTTCCAGGGGCGGGGAGGGGGGAGGCCCAGCGCCTCTCCGAGGCACCCCTCCCCTGTTTGGGTCCTAAGGTCGGTATCTCCCCATCCCTCCCAGAGAGAGAGCTCCTCCCCAGACCGGACTCGCCGGCGCAGCAGTTGAAGTCGCCCTTCCAGCCGGTGCGCGACAAGTGAGTGCCCGTGGGCCTTTACAGCCGGGCGGGGGCCGAGGGGTGGGGGTCGGGGGTCGGGGTCGCGCAGCCCATGTGGACCTCGCTAACGCATTGATCCACCGGCCCCGCGGTGCCCCGGCCGGCTGGCGGACTCCACCCGGGTTTCTCCCGAGCCGGGAGCCGCGCTGGGCCGGCGACCCCGCACCCCCTCTCTGGGCTCTCGGCGGGCAGAGTCCCCCGGCCGGGTTCCAGCTTCCGTCCACTGACAGCGCTGTTCTTCTCTCGCTGTTTCCCGCCCCCCCGCAGCTCGCTGGCCACGCCGGAAGGGACGCCGCGGATTCTAGCAGCGCTCCCGTCGGCCTGATCCAGGGTCGTCTCTGACTTTCCCCGGGGGGAGGGGGGAGATGTTTGGGAGGGAAGGGATGAGGGAGGAATTAAGACAAATATTTCAGACCGGTGCAAAGGACAGATTTGGCCACGAAGTCGAGGACTCTCCCATCCATCGCTTTCTGCAGCAAGGGGCTCGTCCGACCGGAGCTCCGCATTCAGGCAGCCCGGGCGGCCTGTGCCCGCGGCTCGGTGGCTGTCACCGTGCTCCGGGTGACTATCGGTTCGGTAAATGCCCCCACTACATTCTTGTGTCTCCCCCCCCTTCCTGTATATAGAGTGATTTCAGATTGTAAATAGCGCGTCAGCGAACTTGTCTAAATCATATATTTTTGTCTAATAAACTAAGCGAAATGGTGGCCCCTGCTGCTGCTACTGCTGTGTGTGGCTGGGCGTCACCGCGGGCGTCCTCAACCCTGGAATCCGAAATCCTGGCGGGGGGCTTCTACTCCCCCTGGCTGGGGAAAGGGGCCCCTGGGGAGTTTCCGCCCCCGAGGCTGGTACTTCTCAGCCTTTCCGAGGCTGTTGAATTTGTTAATGTTACCAGGGCAGTTTCTGTTTGGCAGTTCAGTTCAGAGTTATCTGGGCATGCCTTTCTCAGGAAGGACATAAATGAGTTCGATTTTAGGCAGTTTATGAAACGATTTTTTTTTTTTAAGTGGGAAACGATGGGGCGGGGGAATGAAAAGAATTTTCAATCCTGTCCCCAAAGGAGAACTTCCTATTTGAAATCAATTTATAACCAGTTGTCTGAGCGGTGCACTGTGGCGTCAGGGCATTTCGTGGGTAGAATGAGGACATAATGGAGTATGAAATTTTGCTTTCAGTTTATTTTTTAGTTATTTGTCTAAATCACACTTGGATACATTGGAAGTTTCTTTTTTTTTTTTTTTTTTAAACATTCCTGCTGGCAGGCCAGGGAGGCAGCTAGGTAGTTCTCTGGGCTTGAGCGAGGGGCCTGCTATGAGGGCGGCGGGGGTGGGGGTGGGGGGACAGTGACAAAGAGGGGAGCGGGCTTTGGTCTCCCAGGGACGCCCCTTTAAACTCAGGCGCCCTGCCCTGAGCACACCCAGGGAGCCAAGGAGCCAATATCGCCCAGATGGCCGCCGCGCTCGGGAGGCAGCCGGAGTGATGGTAGGAAACAAAGCGGGTGGAGCTTGGATGCGCGGGTGAGAGCCGGCCGGGCGCCTGGGGGGCCGCAGCGGTCAGGGCTGGGCGCTCGGAGCAGGGCGCGCAACCTGCGCTTCCAGAGGGTGCCGGACACTCGGCATTGAATTCGTTAGCGCCGAGAAAGCAAACGTTTATAAAACCGCCCTCGAGGATGGAGGGAGGCCACGGGGTTAGCCGGCCCCCTGGGGCCAAGGCCGAGTCCCTGGTGCCGGGCTGAACATTCCCAACCCCCAGCCAGGCCCCCGTATTCGCCCTGGAGACCTCTGGGACCCGCTGTCCCCGGGGCTGCTTTCCACAGCTAGGATCGCGGCTGAGGGGACGAAACAGGCGTGGTGCTGTTCCTCTGCGGCGGCGGAAGGGGCGCTGGCGCAGCGAACGAACGCGGGGGCGCAAACCCCTGGCCGCCCCCCTGGCCCCCGGCGCCGCGTCCTCTCCAGCGTGTCCCCGCCCCCAGCCCCCATCAGGCTAAAGGAAGAGGCTCCCGCCGGGCCCCCCGGGCTGAAAGGAGCGCGAAGGGGGCGAACACACGTGTTGGGGGGTGGGTGAGTGCCTGGGTGGGGAGCAGGGGGCGGCCGGGGGCTGAGCCTCGGAGCCGAGGGGCCTCCGCGGTCGAGCCGCGTCCGGTCCCTACCGACGTGCTCGAGGCGCCCTCTATGGGTTGCAAGCGGGAAGGGGGGCTGATGGAGGTGTCCGTCCTGGGGGTCCTTGGCTTTGGGGCTCTGCTATGGGCGCCAGGCTCGAATGATGGTGCAGGGCTTTCTCTGTGTTCTAGAGCCCCGCCTGGTTGTTTGAAATTGAGAGGCGCATGCGGTGCTGGGCTTGCTGGGTAGGCTGATGGCATGGGGTTGGTGGGGGGTGGACGGTGGGTTGGTGAGCCAGGAATCCCCTCCGGCCTTTGCCAGGAATCCCCACTGGGCTTTGTGAATCGGCAGAGGAGCTCTGACCTGTTCTCCTTGCTAGGACTTGAAGGGTCAGCCGGGCCCTCGGCTCTCAGTCCAGAGTCCTTGGGCAGAGCCTTGGGCCCACTCTTTGACCTCTGGGAAGCAGGGTATCCAATCCTGTGTCTGGGGAGGGGGCACACCTACCGACATCGGAGGAGGGGTGCTCTGCCCCTCTGATGAGGATTGGAGCTCCCAGTCCACAGACAGCTTGCTCTCCAGGTGGGCAAGGTGTTTGGGGAAGCTCCTGACGCCTCTGGGAGGCTGCAGGTGGGACTCGGGTGGGCCCTGGAATCCTCTGCTTCTGGCCCAGCTCCACCCTTTTCAAAGAGGCTGGTGCATGCCTGCGTCTCTGCTTTCAATCCATATTTCCATTCTTTATTTCTCTCCAATACACTTGGGACCCCTGGGCCACACTGCCCACCAGGGGTTCTGATGCGGCCCAGAAGTTGTGAAGGGTCTGTGCTCCCCTCCTAGGGACTGAAGCTCCCACCAAAGAAATCAGGTCGCCAGCCTCAGAGTTATATTTTTCCTCCAGTGAAGAGCTAGACATGAATTTTTAATCGAGCGTTGAAAGGCATTTTTGTCCTTTGTGGGCTATTTGTTTACATCTCTCCAGCGCCTGCAGCCACCTAAGGGCGTGTGCGCCGAGGGTGTGCGGTTCCCACGGGGAGGTCCTGAAGTACCTGGGAATGGGCCTAGACACCCCCTTTTGCCTTTAAAGCCAAAGTAGAAGTGTTTCTGGAACTTCCCGTGTGTTCAGAGGCGCTCTCTCCTGCCTTCCTCCCACCCCTGCCCAGGACAGTTTTGTAGGCTGACAGTTGTCTTATCAGGAGACCAAACCTGAACATGTAAGGGTGATGGACGTCCGCTGGATGAAGGCTGGCAACTTGGCCTCCCTCCTCCACAGGCACCAGGGTTCCCACAGAAAGGACCCCCCACCCCCACCCCCACAAGTCCGAACAGCTCACTTCTGTCTTTCTTGGGTCTTATTTGAGGGAAGAAAAGAAAGAACAAATCTGATTCCCAGACCTCTCTCTGCTCCAGACCGGCAGCAGTGTTGGGAGATGGTCCCAGGTGCGATTTTCTAGACCAGCCCCCTCTCCCCATTCCTGGTTTGAGGACTTGGGGAGCGAGTTGCGAGCCATGTCTGAACTGATGGCCTGCTGGTCTCTGAGATCGTTCCCACCACCCTTCCTTCCCTCCCTCCCTCGATCAATTATATTCACCACCAGCACATTTATCTCGCCTGCGATAGGAGAATTCATATTCATATCTTGGTTTTAGAGGCCTGACACTGATTAATGTAATACTCACTGTGACTCCAAGGGGCCGCCACCCGATGAGTCATGCCCTATAAAGTTTCAGTTGTCCTTGTCGATGGGACTCGGCCAGGATGCTCAGAAGCCAGAGGAGGAGGGAGGAGAGGGAGACAGTGAGGTCAGGGTGGGCCCTGGTCCTCTCCCCAGATGCCGGGGCCTTGGGGGCCTGAGAACCCCCTCCTGAGCCAAGCCCTCTTTCTGGTCCTGGCCCTGGGGTTCCCTTCCCTTCCCCATGCCAGCGGGCCCGAGGTTGCCAGGTGGCCGAGGCAGGGTCAGGCTGGGGCTGCGAAAGTGGTGGGGCTACCCGTGCGCTAGTAGGAGCAGGGTTTTGCTTCTGGGGCATCCCAGCTGGAGGTGGGGAAAAGGGGGGAAGGAAGCCAAGTCCAGGGAGGGTTGCTGGTGGGGGCAGCTTGGCACAGGTTTGGGGTATACAGACGGCAGGGGCTTGGAAGACCTGACCAGCCTCTGGCGCTCTGCTCAGGGCCTGGACCGCTGGGGCCCCAGTCCCAGTACCACCAAGAGCCAGACAGAGGAGGCTCTGGTACCCACCACTGAGCACGTGGCCTGCGCCTTGTGGGCCTGTGAGGCACCAGGCCCCGGGGAGCCTCCTGCCTCACCTCTCCACCCCCCATCCCCCACCAGGATGCGGCTCCAGGTTTGGGTGGCGGGGGGTGGGGAGGTGGTTGGTGTGTCCGGGTTGAGTGGCCAGGGGGCACAGCTAGGAAGTAGAGCGGGTGAAACCTGGGGTGGTGACTACCCCGCCACCTTGAGGGGTCCCCTGAGTGTATGTGGAAGGAACCGGGGCCCCGGGAAGGGTCTCCTGGGCAAGGCCGTCCACCCGGGGCTGGGTGGTCGAGAGTCTGCTGGGGACAGGAGCCTGCAGGTCCGCAAAGGGTGCCGCCCTAGTCTGAGCTCCCAGGTGCCAGACCTCAGAAGGTCCTCCTCCGGGGACCGATGGCCCAGCTCCTGAAGCTGGACGTGACCCCTCTCCCTCCCAGGATGGACATCTGAACACGGGCCCCCCTAGGGGTAGTGCGGGGGGCGGGGGTGGTCAGAGGGCCTGGCCGACCTGGCTGCACAGTGCTTTTAGAGACCCCGGAACTATTTTACTTTCTTTTCAAATAAAAAGTGTTTCTTTTTTCGGTGGAGGAAAACGTGTCAACAGATACAATCCATGGATTCATCTTTAAAATCCAGCAGCCCTCACGCCGCTTTATTTATCACGTATGTTCCGTAGAGGAACAGGCCCAGGGCCCCTGCAAGTCACCCTGCGCAGAGGTCCCAGAGGGCCCCAGGAATGGCCGAAAAGTCTGGAACTGCCTTAAGCGGGAGGTCAGAGGAGGAGGGGGGCCTGAGCCAGTGGCAGGGGAGTGGGCGGCTGGCGGCCTGGGGAGGGAGGTCCCTGGGCTTGCTGGGCCTCAGGGCTGCCGCTCCCCGCCCCCCCCCAGCACCCCCTGCCGGCCTCCTCGGGCGGGGCGCAAGGGCAGCTCTTTCTGTGGCTGCCGTTTGGTTTCTGCAGACGCCGCGGGTGTCTCTGATCCCCTAATCCATTTATCCAGCGTCCTGAGCACTGGCTCAATGCAGGGACACAATGGCGTGGCTGCACCAGGGGGCTGGGGTGGAGGGCGGTGCACCCCGGCACCCCTCCCCCCCACCCCACCGTCCCCACCGTCCCCAGGGTCCCCTGCAGTGGTGGGAATGACCTGAGAGGGTTTACATCTTCTAAACTGAAGGGCTTTTATTCTTAATTCCTTCTACTTGAAGCTGCCCTTTCCGATGGGATGATGCTGCGGGTTCCTCTGCTCGGGGAGGGGCTCAGGCGGGCCAGGGCTTGGGGGGGATGGGGCGGGGTTGGCCGAGAAGGGTGGGAGCCAGGCGAGCTGGTCACTTGCAGCCTGTCCTCCCTGCCTCTTCCTGTTTGCTTGTTTGTCGCTGCTGTGCCCTGGCTTGTTACTGAATTTTAAACGTATGCTTAATTGCTGGGTCCTCCGATCGCTGTGGCAGTCTCTGAAAATATTAAATACATCTGCGAGACGGTGGGCACCAGAAATTAAAAAAGGTGCGGGCTGCGCTGAATGCTAAGAAGATCTCACAATGAAGTGATTAACATTTTTATGAATAAAATTAATCACGCATTAACTCTGCGGGCACAGTACATCTGAAAGCCAAATGTGGCCCCACCAGCCCCCTTTCTTACACCGGAGAACTTCTGAGGCCTCCTGGGCCCAGGGCAAACATCCAGCCATTAGGAATCTCGGAATATTTATGAGAGGATGTGTCAATAACAGCTATCTGAATTTGAGGCAAGGGAAAGAGAAACTCCGAAAATACCACCACCGCCAACCATATAACGGCCAGATTAAAAAAAGCAGCCGGCATTTTTTTTTTTTCTCCTTTAGCAAACGCTTGGTCAAAACTGGCCTTTTCCATGCTTGGCTATTTCTGTGGGGTTGTGTGGACTTGGGCCCGAGTGCAGCAGGCGGTGATGGGGGCAGGCGGACGCAAGTGCTGAGATCCCGGCAGTGATGGGTTCCCCTCCCGAGAGCCCTGATCCAGGGGGTCAAGGTGCCCGGGGACATGGATGGAGCCCATGGCGGACCTCTGTGTTATTAAAATTTCCAGCCTCGCAGATAATCAAGCACAATTTCTCGTGTGCCTGTCTGCCTGCTCTTCCATTCTGATCCCTTGCCGCTGTGGTTTTGGGATTATTCCAGCAGGCTGTACAAAGGGAAGCAAAGGCATCTGCAGTGTCGCTCTGCAGCCCTGGTGACCCAGCAGCCTTGCCAGTTTGTTGGGGCTCCCAGCTCATGTGTGGAGCAGAAGGTGGAATCAAAGCCACGCGTCTCCTCCCCTCTGCGCCGTCCTCTTTCACCGCTGTGGCGAATCTCTCCCAGCTCCATGAACCAATGAAGCAACGGCCCCTGTTTGAGCTGATATATTAATATTTACTGAGGATTTGCCAGGTCGGGGCTAAGTGTCAGCAGATCGCTGGGGCTGTCCTGCGGGAATAATTAAACAAGTCTCGCCACACTCCATCCTCCTAACATCTTTATTAATCTTTTTCGTTTTCCCCTTCCCCCTCCTGAAAGAGTACATTGAAATTGCTTTTGCAACCTTGGAGAAAGGTTCAGACTAAGTAACGGGGAAAAAGACGGTGTGGGCGATGGGCGGGTCTCCAGACCCTCCCCTGGCAGGTGTCTGAGGGGAGGGAGGTCCTGGTGGCTGGCCCAGCCGTGGTGGTTTTCACCTGCCTGGTCTGACCCATTTATCCTGAACAATCTGCCGGAGACAATCCTACCATTTCCGAGATGCGGGCCACACCCCGGCCATGCCTCGTCGTCCACTCTGCAGAGCAAGGGGCCACCGGTGGTGGCTTCCGGGTGTCTGCCTTTTTCCGAGTGATTATAGGTTACACTTAGAACAAGTTGGACAATTGTCTTTAATAAGCTTCATAATTAGTGTCGGGACGCCTCATTACAACTCATCGCCTGTAGCAGTCCTGGGCCAAACAGCCCTTCTGCAATCTGATTTATTTTTTATCAGGCAGCAGGGCTGTCTGGAGTTTGTGTTTGTATAATGGGGGCCTGCACCAGGCCCCCAGTGTAAAAATACCACCAGGAAATTAATTGCTTCTGTGTGGATCCACCACAGATGTGTCCTGTTGCTCAGGATGGTATATTTTTGACTTTGCTATCCTGGGGTGAGTAGTGAAAAAAAAAAATGAAAACCAGCAATGCAAACATATTAGCATCACTGTAGATTCGGTGTGGCATAATTGAAAACACGGGGTTTCAGGGGAGGATGTGCAGGGAGAGGTCAAGTGTCTGGAAAGATTTTCTTTTTTTTTTTCTTCCTGTTCTCTTTCACAATTTTATTGATTTATTTGTTTGTTTATAAATGGATATATGTACGCCTTCTAAACAGACCCACCCCTGGGCAGACACGTGGCTGGGATGTCTTATAATAACAAGCTCTGATGGAGTGGCTGGCTCCCTGCTCTGAGCCTGAAAGCGGGGCCCTGCTGGAGGCCCACGGTCTGACGCTCTCACAGCCCAGTCTGGGTTGTGTGTCCAGGCTCCAGCCCAAAGGGGCCTCCGGCAGCTCCGGGTGGATGGGCCTCGTGTGTGCTCCACCTTGGTATGTGTGTGCCTGTCACGTGTGAACAAGCCGTGTGCACAGATCTTTCTCGTATGTCTTCGGCACTCCTCCCCGGGCCCAGATATAAATGAACACTCTTTCATCACATGGATTAATCCCTACATTCTGATGAGGTTGCAAATGCCTCCCCTCACTTAGAACATTTAAAGGATATTTTAAGACTACTTCGTGCCCAATTAGGACGTGTCCCTGGTATGCTCTGTCCTTGGCACCGGACATTGTTGCCGGCAATTCTACATGGGTCTCCACACGAGGGTGGGTGTGTGGTCCCCATGCTTAGTCGCTCAGTCATGTCCGACTCTTTGTGACCCCGTGGACTGTAGTCCGCCAGGCTCCTCTGTCTGTGGGATTCTCCAGGCAAGAATGCTGGAGTGGGTTGCTGCGCCCTCCTCCAGGGGGTCTTCCCGACCCAGGGTTAAACCTGCACCTCTGAGGTGTCCTGCATTGGCAGGCGCGTTCTTTAGCACAAGCACCGCCTGGGAAGCCTGTGTAGTCCCCAGGCCCTTTGACTTTTCTAGAAGAGTTTGATGAGCTTCATCCTCCTCTCCGTCCTTTTTGAGGCTGTGTGATGTCTGGTTTTCATGCTTAGCTCTGTGTCGGGATGGAGTTTGTCAAATTGACCACAGCCGACTTATTTATGGAAAAAATAACTTATTTATGGAGAAAAAAAAAAAACAAGAGCAGAGGTGAAGGTGGATCACATGATATCATGATAAAGGGCATAAAATGCTGAGTATTGGGAGTGAAGATAAATAGGTTTCCTCCACGGAAGAACAGATTGCTGTGACTCTGGGCTCCTGTGGATGCCACAGGCGCTTCTGCAGAGACGTCATCTCTAGAACGTCCCCGGCTGGGTTATCGGGGTCCTGTCCCCGGGAGGATCCTAGCAGTCCCTCTTGGGGTTCCACATCCCTCTGAGTACTCAGGTCTCATTGACAGCAAACTCGTACAGGCGATAGGTGGGTGGGGGCTCCCTAACGGAGCAGCGCGCCGGGGGACCTCTTGGTGGTTGTGCATGAGGACACCGGTGGGAGGCAGGGTCTGGGGGGCACCGCCTCCCAGCGTCCAGATGAAGCCAGTGGGTGAACTCGGGGAGCAGAGGCGGTCAGTGGGACCCCTGAGTGCCCAGGGTGGGTTGTGTGTGTGAGAGAGACAGACCAGACAGACAGACAGTGAGAGGCAGAGGTTGAGAGAGGTAAACTCGGATGAAAACCCAGACCCAGGTGTTTCCCCCAGCTTCCTCCCCCATCCTCCTTTCCTGAAACCTCCCACACCCTCCCCTCAGGGAAAAGTGTTCAGAAGCCTGTTTCCCAGCAGCTCCCGCCCCAGTTCCTGTTTCAGCAGGTGATGGGGGCCAGGGGCTGGTCTTTTGCATATTAAGTTATGGTCGTTCTGAAAGCCAGGTGGAGCCCACACCTGGAGGACCATAGCCCGGATCCCAAGCTGCACTCAATCCCTTCCCATTAAAGAATCAGCTGGAGGGTCACCCCTCCTGCCTCACTGACCCTGAGCTGGAAGGATCTAAGCTCTGCAGGAGCACAGAGACCCATTTTCGGTGGGCAGAGTCGTCTTCGTTCTCAATGAGGGCATCGCGCAGTGTGAGCTCTGCCTCTAGGCCAGCCCTGGGGTCCCACACGCATTGCTGACGTCTGTGCTGAGCTTCCCGGGGAAAGTGGACCTTCCCTGACATCCTGCCGAGCCCATGGCCGGAGGGGCCATGCATCAACTCCCGGAAGTAAAAAAGGAAGTGGTGAAATGTTGCCCATCCCCGGCGAGTCCCACATCTGTCTCTCCAGCAGTCTCTCCAGATGCTTCCTTCCAGGATCTCCCCCAGTTCCGAGGATCACGGGTTTTCTGTGCCCGACATCAACCTGTACGTCGACGTGGAGGCGTTTTCTCTTTCACTCTTCATATGGTTGAGAATTAAAAAGTAGAAGGCAGTTGCTCCAGTTGTAGCCGGATGGATACAGGGGTGAGGCCGCCTCCTCCGGTGAACAGCCGTGATGCGGGCGCCTGATGGGAAAGAGTTGTCCCCGTCCCTCCGGCTCCAGGAGGGACTAACCACTGTGGGCCGTGTCATCCGAGGAAAGCTGGGTGCGGCCCACAGCTGGCTTCCACCCTCAGGGCGGGGAGCCAACCACAGCACCTGCTTCAGGGCAGGAGTCTTGAATCCGAGCACCCACTTGCCTGCTCGTTTCCCTCCCTTCTTGCCATGGGCCATGTTGCTTCAGTTGTGTCCAGTTCTTTGTGACCCCGTGGGATGGAGCCCACCAGGCTCCTCTGTCCATGGGATTTCCCAGGCAAGAACACTGGAGTGGGTTGCCCTTTCCTTCTCCGGGAAGTCTTCCCCACCCAGGGTGCGGACCTGCATCTCTCGTATCTCCAGCGTTGTTTTCTCCCCCTTCTTACCCACACCTAAATATAAAGATAGGAAGGAATTTCTCAGCCAAGTTTGAAAGCAGCCTCATCTTTAAGGACTGAAGTTGTTTTCTCCTGGGAAATACTTCTTCCCATTTCTAAGAAAGAAAAACAAATTAAGTTATAAGGAAGACCCTCAAGACCTTCCCAGACATCAAATAGCTGTTAAAAAACAAACAACATTTTGATAAGTTAAGTATAAATGGATCAGAAACATGTGGCTTTGGTTTTCCCTAAAAGGCTTACTTTGAACCCCAAATATTTTTAGAAAGTTTGAGGTGTCCAAATGCTCTGCATTTGGGAACACCCAGCCATCATTTTAAGGGAATGGACTTGATACACATGTTTCTCATCTATTTGCAATGATCAGAGTCAACTGCTCATTTTGGAGCGCTTTTGATGTGCAGGCATCCCTCTGGGCTTTTAAAACCCTCCTGCAGCGTCTCTTCCCTCTGACGGCAACTCCGTCTTCCCACTTGCTCCTCACATCACAAGTATCGCCGCACGTCTTCCACTTCCACATCTCGGGGAGGATCTGACCCGTAATGATGCCTTTCCTGTGTCAGGAACATGTGGTCTCGGAAGGAGGGGTGAGGAGATCTCAGGGAAGGTCGCTGTCACTGCTGACCTGTTCGGGGTGACGGTCCCCCGCAGCTGAGCTATGGAAGACGCTCCCTGGACGTCCACTGATGGAAGGAAGCTTGTTGATGTCACCTTCGTTTTGGTGAGCCAGAAGCCAGTGAGCTGCAGTCCTGTGGGATGGTAAACACGAGTCACATCTCGGGTAGTTAACACCCACCTGCCCACCACACAGCCTCAAGGGGCAACTCCAGGCTGCCCTCCGGTCTGGGCGTGTGAGCCACACGCACACGAGTGCACAGAGTGTGGGATGTGGCGGATTTCAGATGAGAGCTCACGGCCACAAACATTGTCATCTTGGCCTAAATTAGGATGTGTTCATTCCTGATGCTTGGAGTTCCCTGGCTCGGTGGTTAAGAATCTGCCTGTAATGTGGGAGACGGGGGTTTGTTCCCTGGGTGGGGAAGATCCCCTGGAAAAGGACATGGCAACCCACTCCAGCATTCTTGCCTGGAGAATCCCGTGGACAGAGGAGCCTGGTGGGCTACGGTCAACGGGGTCTCAAGAGTCAGACACGACTGAGGGACTAAACGATTCCTGACATTCAGGGAATGACTGCTGAGTGCGGACAGTGTTTGTAATTTACCTGTGGTAATAGGGAAGGGGGCAGTTAATATTTTCTTAATTTTAGGGGGGGGGGCCTGGGGTCAGGGATCACCCCAGAAGCCCAGGGTCCCCATGGCACTGGGGGCCAGAGCAGGACGGAGCGGCTTCCAGGCTCCTTCCGAGCCCCCTGCGCCCCCGGCCGTCAGCCCCACGTGAGGAGACGGTCGCGTGCTGTGCTCTGCCACGTGGTGGAGCTTCCCCGTTCCATCAGAGACCTCTGTCACCCCCAGATCCTTCGCTCACCCCTGGGGATGGGGCCCGTCCGTCCCGGAGCCGAGGCGTTTCAGAATCTGGTTGTCATTTTTCTGTCATCGGGAGGCGAGGCTATTTTTCTTAGTGTCTTTTTATGCCCAAATACGACAAGCTGGCATGTCATTTCCCACACTCTGTCCCTGGGAAGAGGTCCTGGCATCCCACGGATGCAGACATTCATGTCCCGTGTCAGCCAGGGCACCTGCGGCTCCGAGGACTTGGGGTGCAGTTCATTATCCCAGGTATCCCGGCTGCCGGCCCCGCGCACAAAGATCCTGTGCTCCTCCTCCTCCTCCCCCCCTTCCCCCTCCTGCCCTCCTCATCCCTTCCCCCTCCTGCCCTCCTCATCCCTTCCCCCTCCTCATCCCTTCCCCCTCCTCCCCCCTCCTCATCCCTTCCCCCTTCTCTCCCACCTGCCCCCTCCTCTCTCTCCCTCCTCCCTTCTCTCTCTCCCTCCCTCTCCTCCCTTCCCCCTCCTCCCCCTCCTCATCCCTTGCCCCTCCTCCCCTCCTCATCCCTTCCCCCTTCTCTCCACCTTCCCCCTCCTCCCTCCCTCTCCTCCCTTCCCACTTCCCCCCC
>NW_024070204.1:2552055-2634417 GCF_014754425.2 Oryx dammah
CCTCCCTTCCCACTTCCCCCCCCTCATCCCTCCTGCCCTCTCCTCTCTCTCCCTCCTCCCTTCTCTCTCTCCCTCCTCCCTTCTCTCTCTCCCTCCTCCCCCCTCCTCCTTCCCGCTTCCTCCCTTCCCCTCCTCCCTCCCTTCCTCTCTCTCCCTCCTCCCTCCCCCTCCTTCCCCCCTCCTCCTGTCTCCCTCCTCCCGTCTCCCTCCTCTCTCCTCCTATCCCCCTCCTCCCTTCTCCCTCTTCCTCCTGCTTCACGGCCCCAGCTGGGTTTGTCTCGCATTCGTGAGACTTGTACACTCCCTCGGGCACAAAGATCCTTCATCTGCAGGTAGAAACACATGTGAGCCCACCAGGTTGCAGTGAGCTTTCTAAGGACCCACAAGTCCTGTGGATGGAGAAAAGGGAGACATTCCCAGCAAGGGGGCCGCAGTGGCCAGCGAGTGTTATGGGACAAGAAGCAGGGGTCCTGCAGGGACAGAGAGGAGGGGGCACGCTGACTGGGGTGCCAGCGCCTCCCCACCACAGGGCCCGGCCCACTCACCCCAGCTTCCAGGTCTCCCCCAAATGGACGGCCTCATCCTCTGCCCTGAAACAGGGAGACCGTCAGGGAGAATTTACCAGGACTTGCTGAAATTTGCCCCTAGGAGCGATGACTCTGTTTGACTCTGTTTCCAGCTGGATCTTTGGCTTCTGATCTAAGTGTGTCCCGAGTGCCCCGTTCCCTGCGAGACAGCCCGTGCCAGCCCCGGGGGGCTCATGTTCCATCTGGACTGAGACCATCTCCGCGGAGGGCCCTGCCCATGGGGCCAGCAGTCCCTGTAAGAGGGGCATCCTGACTGTCAGGCCGTGGAGTAGCTCCTAGTGCCCAGTGGCTTAAGGACGTCCCGGAGCTACCCATGACTTCGGCCACTTCGCTTGAAATCAGACACTCCATTCTGGTGAAGGGGCTCGGGGTCACTCAGGGATCGGAATGTTCCAGCAGCCAGTTCCAAGGTACTGGAAGGAAAGCAGGAGGCAGGGCTCCCTGGGGAGGCTGAGCTCGGGGAGGGGTGTGCCCAGCCAGCCAGTTAGCGAGCTCCTTCCCGAGGACATTTCCTCATCCGCAGGGTTTCTCTTCCGAAGGTCCATGGCTGCGGCTGCCCAGGGCGCCCCCATCGCGTCTCCCACCCTAGTACTTGGCTTTCTGGGTCGGGAGTGGGGGGGGCAGGAGCATGCGCGGGTGTCCCTGTGTTTTAAACACCATCACAGGACCCTGGGGACACATTGGCTGGTCTCCTTCCTGGAGGACCCAGTCCCCATCATTTTCAGCAGACGCGGCACATTCTATGGTAACTTTCCAGGAGCCTGTGGTGGTAGGCCCTCTTTCTGCCAGTGGCGAGAACACATTAAATGCAATTTGCTACTTGCCTTTAGCGTCTTAGTCCATCAAGAGAGCATTAATTGATGGCATGAGGGCTGTTCCCTGCCCCAGTGCCTGAGAGGGGCGTCTACGGGGAGTTCTCGGAGATATAGCATTCCTGTGGCTTTCGTGCTGCTCCCTCTCTGTATCAGATGAGATGCTCTGACAACAAGAACAACTGGGGACTCTGTTCCTCAGAGTGCGGTTTCCAGCCCTTCTGGTTCATGCTTTCGGTGAAAACAATTAACTTTTGTATATTTCAGGACACAGGCAGGACCTTGTGGAAATCTTATTTAATTATGTGCTATATTAATGTTATATTGATTATGCTATTGCCTGTAAATCCAGTTGCTTAATAAAGCTGCAGTCATTTTGCAATAAAGTTGTGTTTGCAGTCAATTAACGGGTGTCTGGGGGCAGACAGCTATGTGCAGGGGGGCGTTGGCGGGAAGAAAAGTCGTCCCAGGGCTGAAAACCAGAGGAGCCAGCAGAGAACCTCAGTTATTCATGCACACGGAGGAATGTAGGTAAGTGTGTGTGCACAGTTGGGTGAAGTCCAGAGGAAAGGCATATACCCTGTGCACTTATTTTTAGCACGGGCGTCTGGGGCCTTGTGAATGGCCGTCTGTATGGGCGGACTCTCCAGGCGTTGGGCAGCGTCTGTACGTGGAGCAGGGTAGCTTGGGTTTGAAGAGTCCAAGTGGCCGATAACCGCCGAGGTTGGGACTGTGTGAAGGCAGGGGAGCAGAGCATGGCTTTGTTGCTCATCACACTGACTTCCACGTCAGAGAAGCGCATCCCTGAGTTCACAGGAAATGCCACAGCCCCTCTGAAGATCACATCTGCCATAAATACCATTCGGCATGTGGTCCGGCTTTTATCTCTCCTGCAGAGATTACACGTCATGATTTTCACATCTGATGCTAAACTCAGGTCCCTACAGAATAAGGAACAGCTATTTCTTTCTTTCTCATCTCTAGGGATATGTCCAACGTGGCTGTCCTCAAAACAGAATAGGAACTGAATATTGAAGCTTTATTTATTTATTTTTAATAATACACCATAGCAAATGAAAAATGAATGATTCCTCAATTCAGAGAGATTAATTGATCCTTCCTATCAATGAACATTCTCTGTCAATCAAATAGTGAGGCTTAGGTAATCTTATTTGGGGCAGGCCAATGGTACTATTGTGACGATGTATCTTTGACCCCAAGGGTAGCATCGGTGTGTGTTCAGTCGCTAAGCTGTGTCTGATTCTTTGCAACCCCATGAACTGCAGCCAGCCAGGCTCCTCTGTCCATGGGACTTCCCAGGTAAGAACACTGGAGTGGGCTACCGTTTCCTTCTCCAGGGGGTCTTCCTGACCCACGGGATAGAATCCAAATCTCACACATTGCATGCAGATTCTTTACTATCTGAGCCAGCATGGGACCCCAAAGGTGTCATCGAAGAGTGTATAATCCTGTGATTTTACAGTGAAGGGCATGTCGGTGACCAGCTTCCTGTCACAGGAGGATCCCCAAGGACCCAAGTTTGGGGGTGACCAGTGCTCCCTGACTCCAGCTTCGGCTCTTGTCAGTGGCAAACAGCTTTCACCCATAAGGGAGAATGTAGTGTTTCCTCCAAAGCTCAGTGGGTCCTGCCAATGAATTTTTCCTGTGGGCTCATCTGTGCCTGGGATCTGGTTTACCTGCCGCTCGTCACTGTGAGCTTGGCCCACAGCAGTCCTCGACTGCAGGCAGGTAACCATCCCCAGGGGCTCCACGGGGGCATCCGGGTTAGAAGGTTTGTCACTGTCTGTATTCCAGATGGCAGTTCACTGCCAAATTTCCAAACGTCCTTAGTAGAGAATGAACTCTCCGCCTCAAACCAAACTCAACATCTCTCAGGCTGCTGTGCTTTTGGCTCTGAGGACACAGGGTGACGGAGTCTGTGGTTCTGTGAAAGGTGCTGAGGTGTGGAGCGGGCCTCCACCGGTGTACCATCGTTTGAGAGAGAAAGATGCTGACTCTCACCAAATGGGCGTGATGGCTGAGTATTCAGTGATGCCCAGGTGTTAGAGCTGAGAGAGGAGCACAGACCTTCCCATCGAATCTAACAACCCTGAGTCTTCTGCTCAGGGGCTTCCCCTCCATGACGGACCTGTGCACAGCCCAGGGGTTCCCTCCTGCTGGGGGGAGCAAAGCCCTCGAGCCAACCAGCCGCCCTCGAAGGTGTCGGCAGCCTCCTTTATCTTAGCGTGAGTCAGAGTTAGCTCTGAGACGGCTGAAGACTGACGTGGGTTTTTGTTCTCTTGAGAACAAATGTGGGAAGAAGACAGCCAGCGTGGGAGTGGGGTGTGTGCCTAGGATGGGTTGGGGAGCAGAAATGGAAGTCTTGGGACACAGAGGCCCAGCCTTTCTCAGGTCAGAGGGGCCCGTGCACTAGGAGGCATCGCAACGCCCGGAGTTAGGGTGGCTGCTACGCCGAGTGCTACTGGGCCCGGCCCCTGCCGGGAGCCTTGTCTGTTACCACTGAGGCCAGACACTTGCACAGAACCACCTACGGTCCTAAGAGGGAGAAGCATATAGATGCCTGCACCTCCCCAGGAAGGCGGTGACGGGACCCTCTGTCCCCGCCTCGGACAGGGAGACACGCCAATCCCCCAGCTGGGCGGGGAGTCAGGGAGCTGCCCGGCTTCGCGGGAGGCAGATGGTCACCCTGCAGTCCCAGGAAGGTGCAAAACATGTCGTCACGTGTCCACCGCAGCCCACCATGGACAGGAGCGTGGACCAGCGGGAAGGACACACGGAAATCACGTGCATATCACGCGGGGGTGGGGCCAGGACGGGCAGCACCTCTGGTGAGATTTTGGGAAAGGAGAAGTAAAGGGCTTCCCACTCCATGCGCTAATTGGAGGTGAAAAGCGACCTCCAGGGAACACACTTAGACCCGAGGGTGTGCTTCCTTGGGGGCCACCGTACCCGGACCCCACTGGAGGCGTGACCTGAGGGGGTCTCTGTCCACCTGTAGTGGGATTCTCCCAGTGAGTGTGGCCAGGCCCCCTCTCCCCAAACCTGAAATGTGTCAGCAGGCTCACGTCTCAGATAAAAGCCCCCAGTGGCATCCCTCAGTTTCTAAATTGAAGTGATACAAGTTAACGTTTTGGCTCTGAAATGAATTTTTTAAAAGAGAGCTTTTGCAAAAGATTAAGCAGCACGGGGTCACTGGGCAGCTTGGAGAACGTCTTCCTGCCCCTTATTTGTATGACAGGGCCCCGTTCCCTTCAGGACAAGCACCAGGAGCCCACTAGGACCAATGCAGCCGTCAGGGTGGGTGCCGAGAGGTGGCCGATGGTCCTGGGCTGGGCAGTGAACCCACAGCGAACAGGCACGCCAGGGCTGACTGCTTTAGGATGTCATGTTTGATGCCAAGTTAATTATAATTTCCTTTAAAACATTTGTCTTTTCCACTTCTCTGCCTCACTACATTCGTTCTGAAAGTCCTTCTCTGTGTGATTTTTCTCATCATTGGCACTTGTGGTTATTGTTTGCTCGACAGTCACAACAAAACATGAGTTGAGAGATTGAAAGTGCTTTGCCGTGGGTTTCGGAGCCCGGGTTGGGCTGTGACTTTTGCCTGCTCACTGCTTCCGTGATGTCGTAGATTAGGACAAGACGACGGGAATCATTTAGAACCATGGACTTGCACTTGTTTTTCTTTCTTACAAGTTCAAAGCACAGACTAACCCCGTGGCACAAAATTCAAATATATGAAGTGCGCACACACACACATACGCTCACACAAACATTTGTGACTCAAAAAGATTTTACGAAAATACGCTTACTGTCGCCTGGGCAGCACACAATTTCCCATCCTCTTCTGTTTTAGATGCTGACTTCCACCAACTCAGTTTGTGCCATGATCTGTATCCTGGCAAACGATGACCTTACCTCCCAACAGATAAAACGAGGCTAGAACAGGAGCCTCAGCGATCACACCAGTGGGCATGTTTTTTCTACCACAGGAAGACATTCTAGCAGAAGATGAGCTGAGATGCTGGGGGCATTTCCTCTCCCTGGAATCGTACTCTAGGGCAGGGTGTCTGGGCTTGGTGCTGCCCGAGACCCGGGGCCCTCCACCTGCCTGCTCTGCCTCCTGGGTGGGTGGGTACAGAGGACGAATCCTCCTAGGGTCACGGGAAGCCTTAGAATTTCCAGGGACCACACGCCTGGGATGTCACCCTGCAAGAAAAATGGAGTTTTGACAAGCAAGCCCAAGGACAGGTTGGTCCAGGCTGGCCCAGACCGGACCCCGCATCTGAGGTTGTCACAAAACCCACCAGGCAAGCCTCTTGTTCCTGAACTCCTGGGGTGCCACCGGGCTCCGTGTGCACGTATCCAGTGAGTCGTCAGTGGGGGTGGGGGCCGGGGGAGGGACTGAGGAGACGGTGACCCTCAGTTTCTGCTCTTCACGCCCGTCGTCCACAGGACCCCATGAGGCTGGTGGGACCAGATGTCTTCGGGACTCTCAGCAAGATTTCGGACCTACAGGGATCCCGCTTGCATCTGGAAATCTAGCCGCCCAACCAGGGACATGTGAGAAGCAAGGAAGAATGCGCTTGGGGTTGAGGCTGCCGTGGGGGTCCCCAGAACCTGGGCCGCCACCGTGCGTCCCCGCCGCCGTGGAAGCCCAGCGCGCTGAGCGTGCCTCCTCGTGGATCCACGCTCCACAGACGCGGGCACTTCAACCTCCTCCCTCCCGAAGCTCAGCACCCGCCCTCCCCACTGGCACCTAACCCCAAGCGCTAAGCTCAGCCCCTGAACCCCAAGCCTGGGCCCTTCCTGTGGCCTGCAACCCTGTGCCGAGACGGATGGAGGCCCCCTGCCTGCCAGGGCTCCTGTGCTCGCCTCTGTCTCACAGCAGCTCTTCTGTGAATGCCTTGTTTTTCCTTTCTCTGTGTTACCTGGTTTGTTTAGTTTCCTCTCTCTCCTGGATGATTTTCATCTGCGTGCAGACGTCTTCTAATGTCTCCCTTCTGAAACTTAAATAAATACCTTGCTGTCTCAGATCTACCGTGTCTTCGTTCAAAACATCTTCAAAACCGACGCCACCCGGGGTTTGCTTTCCACTTCTGTTCTCTGGCCCGAGTTTCCCAGGATGAGGCTGCGTCCCTCCCCTCTCCCTGTGGCCGACCGAGCCCACCGAGGCCCCCACTTCTGCAGATCCACACACGGGTGCTCCCCTCCGTCCCCCTTTTACAGCCTCCGCCCACGGGCCCAGCCAACATCCCACATGCCGAGAGCTGGGAGCGCTCTGCCTTTGGGTTCTGAAACGGTTTCCTTTCCTGTCGGCCCTTCCTGCTCACTGGCTATCTCTTCCAATCGATTCCACTGGCTCCTCCCAACTGGGATGATCCTCAGGCCGTCTTCCTTTCTAGCTACAGTTCTCCAGGCACCCTGGTCCACCTGATGACTGCAAGTGGCATCAGCGCACAGATGACTCCCGAGTATCACCCAGCGGCCCAGCCTCACTCACTCACGTCTGCCGTGTCTCTGCGGGGTGTCTGACCGACATTCCAAACCCAGAGCTTCCAGGGGAATTGCTGAGCGCCTCCTTCTTAAAACGCCCCCACCCCCGCCTCCCCTCTGCAATGAACAGGGCACCGTCTCCCCAGTGCTCAGCTAAAAGCCAAGAGGCTGCTTGTTTCCTGCACCCTGTAGCCTGTCCATCAGCATGTCTTTCTGGTCCTGGCCCAGCAGGTCCAGCATGTCCAACCTGTCTGCCTAATGCTGCGTCTGGCCCTTTGCTCATTGACCACCCTGGTTCCATCCACCATCTGCTCTTGCCTGGGTCACTGGACAAGCCATTTGACCCCCCGTCTAGCTGTCGGATGGTAAAGGCTGCCAGGGAGGGCTTTTAAAAATGTGAAGTCATATCACCTTATCCCATCATCTTGAGCTCCCCATGGCCGTCACTTGGTGAAACCTAAACAAAACGACACACAAAGGCACACACACACTTTGCGTCCGGGTTTACAAGACGGCATGAAAAGCTCAGTTCATAGCGGAGGAGAAGTCGACCCTTCCCAGCAACGAGCTGCTCCAGCCATCACCCGGTTGTATGTGCAGGGGTTAATAACGGATGCATTTTGGGAGTTTCTTCGACATTAAGGAGATCAAACCCGTCAATCCTAAAGGATTCATTGGAAGGACTGATGCTGAAGCTGGAGCTCCAATCCTTTGGCCCCCTGATTTGAAGAACTGACTCATTGGAAAAGCCCCTGATGCTGGGAAAGATTGAAGGCAGGAGGAGAAGGGGACGACAGAGGATGAGATGGTTGGATGGCATCACCGACTCGATGCACATGGGCCTGAGCAGACTCCGGGAGCTGGTGAAGGACAGGGCAGCCTGGTGAGCTGCAGTCCATGGGGTCGCAAAGAGTCGGACACGACTGAGCGACCGAACAACAAACAACAGCTTTGAACAGCTCGACCCTCGACGGCAGGAAGTGTCACGATGACCACTTCACCTGCGTCGTCACCGTCGCCGCACAGAGCAGACACCGGCTCCACAGACGAGCATGAGGAAACTGAGAGAAGACTGGTGATCAGTTTAGAGGTGCTGGGGTTCAGTGCTGAGCCCGCTGCAGGTCCGAGTTCCCGGGGAGCGGACGATGAGATGGAGAGGGGGTTGCAGATCGTGCTCTGCGGAGGGGAAGGGGTGGCTAGCCTCCGGGGGCTGGAAGGATACTGGCAGGGAGTGGTGAGGGTGCTCTCCTTTGTCCCCTCACTCAACCAGAAGGGAGTGTGACCTGGGTGCTCTCCTGCCAGGAGATGCCCGGAGGGGTGGAGGCTGAGACCGTCTGCAGGACTCAGGGTCCGGGAGAGGCCGACTGGTCCCTGTGAGCACTGTGGATCCCAGGGGGTGACCTGCCAAGCCTTCCTGACCCTGCGCTGAGCATGCTGGTTCCTTGTATTTCAGCGTCAGCAGAGAAAATGCCCTCGGACGGACCGACCCCTCTCCAGGGGCAACGGGGCCACCCACCCCCAAGTCACTCTGCACAGTGCGTGTGTGCAATGCATGGACTGTAGCCCATCAGGCTCCGCTGCGCATGGGATTGTCCAGGCAAGAATACTGGAGTGGGTTGCCATTTCCTTCTCCAGGGGATCTTCCGGACTCAGGGATGGAACCCACGTCTCTTATGTCTCCTGCATTGGAAGGTGGGTTCTTCACCACTATTGAGACAAGAATACTGGAGTGGGTTGCCATGCCCTCCTCCAAGGGGTCTTCCCCGCCCAGGGACTGAACCCGCATCTCTATGTCTCTTGGGTTGGCAGATGAGTTCTTTACCACCAGCGCCACTGGGGAAGCCCCACTCTGCACAGGCTGGGCATCTAATTGAGCCATAACCCGTTTCTCCAGAACTGCCCACCTGGCACTCACATCGTCTTGCATTATTAACAGAAACAACTCTTTTTTTTTTTTTTTTTTTTCCTGGGGATGTGTAAGGATTAATAAGCAGAGTTGAAAGGTGTGCTTGGGTTGCTGGGTAAAGCAGGCTTTGCCCGAGGACACAGGTCTTTCTGCTGATGAGATGGATTTGGGTCTCCTGTGGACATGCCCAAGGCCGTTTCTGTCTGGCTTTCATGGTGAGTTATGTTATCTGAGTCCGGGGAAGCGAAGAAGATGGCTCAAGAGGTTAAAAGGAGTGGAGGGAAAAATTGATTTTTCCATCCAAAATGTCATTGTTCATTGATAACAGACCGTGGCAGTAAGATTCTAAAGGCTCACACGCTGTGTCCACTGCGGTCAACCGGAAATTGTTTAGCTTCTTTTCTAATGAAAAGATCAGGATTAATTAGCTAGCTAAACAAATTTTTATGAAATTGGATTCTCTGTAGCTACAAACGAGTAACTGTAGTAGCTTGCCATTACAGCCTTGGCATAAACCAAACATAAATAAATGGAAATTTAGAGCTTGCAGAGCAGTTTTGAATGGAGACAGCCGTGTGACCGGTGGGTTCGTAAGGCCCATCGCCTTTGTGACGATGACGCTGAAACTCAGGGGTGATAGAAGTTTCTCTCGAACTTCTGGTTCTCAGGCTCTTATGAGGAGTGGGTGGTCCAGTCTGGGATTATTCCTGAATTCCCGAATTCCCAGGCTGGGGCTCAGGGAGGCCCTCTGGGTAGGAGGAGAACTTGGGGTTGCATGTTGGAGCTCTGTTTCCATGGCTAGAATGCTGCTCTATTTATTTTTATTCAGGGAAGTGGATGAAGATTTGAGAGCCTAGACCTCTCTCCCTCTGGTCCTTGCTGCTGCCCTGGAGACAGGCTTGTCCAAGCTCCAGAGGTTCTGTGGGTACAAGTTCAGAGAGGTCACCTCCAGGGACCCTTCCCATCCTTCTCCCGGGCTCCCCTTAACATTGCCTGGAAAACCTGGTGTGAGGAGCTCACAACGCCCTCTCCATCTCATCATCCGCTCCCCGGGTGTGTAAGGACCAGCCTCCTTTATCCTTTCTTGGTTTTATTGAAATATGATCGCCACGATGAGACTCCTTTGGACTCCAAGTGGCTTGACCGCCAAGGCCCTCCGCTGCCACTCTCAGGAGGGACAGGGCTGGCTTTGGGGGCCTCCGCCTCCCTTTTCTTCTCCCCTCACCCACTTTCACTTTGTCGGTTTCCTCGAAATGATTTCTTAGGACACTGAACCATTCCTCAATGTCTTCTCTGAAATGTGCCTTAACATTGCCAAAAAAGTAGCCTTCAGTCGTATTTCTGATAAAGCTTCTTTTCTGGAGATGTTCCACCCTGACCGTACCAACACGTTCGCACCGATTCCCACGCCCCGCCTCCCCGCCTCGCGCCTTTGTAACTCACTCCTTCTCCTGGGGGAGAGACTGTCCTCGGGGCGAGTCCTCACCTGCAGCGCCTGCAACGTGAAGATGCCAGAGGTACGCCCGTAGATCGAGGGTGCAGGGGCCCCCGGGGTTTCACTCATCAGAGCCTCTCAGAGCCTGAGAGGAGTACGCTTTTCTGAAAAGGTCTGTAAGCTGCGCCACGTGGGAGCGATCAGAGAACCATCAGTCAAAGTTGAAAATCAGCTGCGAACTTGGCCTCTGCTGAGAGGCAGTGCATTCAGCCTAAAGTCACCATCCAAGACGTATATTCGCTCTGCTTTACCTTAATTCCCATCTATTTCTACGACTCGCCTGAGATGCCTACAGTAAAGGTATACACTGATAGGTTGATAAATTATGTAAATAAACGAGGAGCATGGGAAGTGGAAGCCAGCGCATGTCAGCATGAAGTTTTAACACAGGTGCGTGCCAGCGAGCGCAGCAGACGTAAGAGACGCAGTTTCGATCCCTGGGTCAGAAAGATCCCCTGGAGGAGGGCATGGCGACCTGCCCCGGTATTCTTGCCTGGACAATCCCTTGGACAGAGGAGCCTGGAGGGCCCCAGTCCATAGGGTCACAAAGAGTTGGGCACGGCTTAAGTGACTTAGCATGCACGCACACAAGGGTGACTGAACCCAAAGTCAAGAGAAGGAAAGAACCCTGATGTAGAGGCCTACACATTCAACCAGCATTTAAATTCTGTTATCTCCCCAGACTCCAGGCCTGGTGATGGGAATGGAAAGTCACAAAACCTCACTTCTCTGGGATTTGTCCTCCACACTCCCTGTTTGCCCCGAAGGCAAATTCAGTTTTACTTAAACACATGGGTGAGTTATTGTGGAGACCCTAGAATCCTACCCTGTCAGTCAGGGAAAGTGTTTTTCCTCTAACATTTTGGAACAGGTAATCCTCAGCACTCGGCCTTGGAAAGACCCCGGGAGAGCACCCCGGAGCTTGTGGCTATGAGTGACGAATGCCTGGGGCATATCCCTCTGCTTGCTGGAAGGGGCACACAGACGTCTGACAACACTCTGTTTAGGACACATACCATGATTTGCATAATTAATTGTGAAAGACCTAATGTAAAGTGTGAACTCTGGGTGATCACACTTTGTCCATATAGACTCCTGGGTTGTAACACACACACCCCTCTGGCAGGATGTGGATGGCGGGAGGCTGTGCCTGAGGGGCCGGGGTATACGTGGGCTCTCTGCACCGCCACTCAGGTCTGCTGTGAACCTCAAATGGCTCTAAAATACTTGATATAAAGTGTTTTCTGGAATAAACAGCAGGCCAGAATGCTGGAGTGGGTTGCCGTTTCCTTCTCCAGGGGATCTTCCCGACCCAGGGATCAAAGCTGTGCCTTCTATGTCTTCTGCACTGGCTGGTGGGTCCTTTAACATTAGTGCCACCTGGGAAACCCACTTGTGTGTGTGTACACATATGTGTATATGTATGTACACCACATATACATATGTATGTATATACACACACACATTATACACACATAGGTGTACACACGTATACACACGTATACACGTATGTGTGTACATATATGTGTGTACATGTGTGTATATGCGTGTGTGCATATATATTATATTCTTTTTTTAGATTTTTTAATCCCTTATAGGTTATTACAAGATATTGAGTAGAGTTCCCTGTGCTGTACAATAGGTCCTTGTTGGTTGTCTATTGTATATATGCCACTGAAAGTGAAATCACTCAGTTGTGTCCGAATCTTTGTGACCCCATGAACTGCAGCCAGCCGGGCTCCTCTGTCCATGAGATTCTCCAGGCCAGAACGCTGGAGTGGGCTGCCATTTCCTTTTCCGGGGATCTTTCTGACGCAGGGACTGAGCCAGGGCCTGCTGCCTTGCAGGTGGGTTCTTTACCAGCTGAGCCAGCAGGGGAGGCCTCCTATGTGGCAGTGTGTGCCTGTTTCTCCCTCACTCCTTTCCTCTTGTTTCCTGTCTGTGGGTCTACGTCTGTCTCCTGCATAAGTTCACATGAGCAACACTGTTTCTAACACTGAGATGTCCCCCACTGAGAGCTATGGTCTGAAGTCGGGATCTGATCCTCGGTGGCCCCCTTCCCCTGCCCAGCTCTTTGCTACCCAGTCAGTTCTGCTCCTGGATCCTGAATCTCAGATCCTTTCATCACATGTCACAATAAATACATCCTCTCTGTCACAGAACACCTTTATCATCCCTCATTGCCCGCAGACTTCACAGGAGCCCATACCTTTAGTCTCCACGAGAAGAAAGGCGGCTGTGATCTCCGTATCGCCGCACTTTTATTTACCTTATCTGTAATATAATTAATAGATGACTGTGCAGAGACCAAGGTGCCTTCAAAGAGAAGGAGACAGCCTCGTACGAAACTTGCTCTTTTGAATCAGTCCTGGACTCTATCAAAGCCTGTGTGATAATTTCATGTAAATCCTGGTGTTCCGAAACTGTATCTTTTAACATGTAGGTACCATTTTTTTTTAACACACTACATTTCAAAGGCCCTGAGGCCTGGTCTAATTTGTAGTGCAGAATTATATTATAATCGGCAAGCTGCCCATCACACTGATTTCTTAAAATTAAGATGGAAGCTCATTACAAAGACATTCGCAGGGGTCTCCTGTAGTCATCTCAGAAGGGCTGTGACGGGGAAAATCAGGTCCTCAAGTTAAAACTTTCTGGTTCCCTGCCGTCAGATCCCACCGCGGGTGTTTGGATTTTGAAACTGCCTCTTGGCAGGATCCGGCGATCCCGAAGTGTCCTGTTGCCCGACTGTCACTGTCAGCACTAATGATCACAGCTCATCACCGTCTGAACCTCCTGTGTATTTGTTACAAATTCCCCTTTGTTTAATCTGAGCAAATCAGACACGTTTTTACGCATTTGGATTTCATAAATGCCCCCGTTCCTCTCGTGGGTCCATCTCAAGGGCTTCCCTGATGCTTCACGAGCGTCTCTGTGATTTGGCGCCATAGACAGTGAGCCAGCGGGGCCTTTTTCCTGACACGTCTTCCGTCTCCGAGAGGAAGCTGAGATGCGGGTAGAGAGAGGAGGGATACCCGGAGAGAAGCGCCGGCCCGCTCTCCCGGGGGACCAGCCGCGGTCAGGCCGTGAGGCAGCTGCAGGCCCGAGTCTTCCTCCTGCCGGTGTGCGGGGACGGCGGTGACTGGGGGTGGGGGGTCAGGGGCCGCTCGCTTCCTCTGTGCGGGTGTCCCGGGGCGACGGTGACGAAGCGCCGCAGACGTGGTGGCCGACAGCAGCGGCCGTCTCTTCTTTCAGCTCGGAGGCCAGAATCCCCAGATCAAGGAGCCAGGGTAGGACGCTTGTCCGTCCGGCTCCCGGAATGTCCTCCCTGCCTCCAGCAGCCCCTGCGGCCTCCGGGCGCTCCTGGCCACATCCCTGCCTGTTCTGTCTCTGTCTTTACTCAGCTTCTCCCCCGTGTATCTGGCACTTCCATCTCCCGCTGAGTCACTCTCACTAGGACACTTGTCCTTGGATTCAGGGATAACCTAAGTGCAGGGTCATCTCATTCAGGGACTTGAGCTTAATTACGTCTCCAGAGACACTTCCCAAAGGAGCTCGCCCTCAGGCTCTGGAGGCTGGGTCTTGAATGTATCTTTTGGGGGGGATACAACTCAACCCACTGCACTTGGGAGCCTTCTTTAGAAACCCAGCAGGTGTTCCCCTGTGTCTGCATCTCTGGGGGTCCCAGGGCAAGTTCTCAGACAAGAGGACGGTCCCACGTAGCATCCCGGTGCCTGGTGACCCCTCAGGCCGCCCTCGCTGCAGCCCCAGGACTCCCAGGATGCCCTCATGTAGAGAGAGCCACCAGTGCCACGGGGGGGCGGCCCGGTGCGGAGCAGGCACAGGGCTCGCCGAGGGTGGAGAGGACTCACCAGAAGCCCAGCTGCTGAGCCACTGTGGTCAAGACCTCGCCCTCCAGGCTCTCCTTGGGCGCTCGGTAGGCTTTCTCTGCAGACCCGGGTCCTCCTCTTTACCACGGTGGGATGGCATCACCGACTCAGTGGACACGAGTTTGAGGAAACCACGGGAGATGGTGAAGGACAGGGAAGCCTGGCGTGCCGCAGTCCATGCGGTTGCAAAGAGTCAGACACGACTTAGCGACTGAACAACCTTGGGAAACAGCACCCAGATAGGGCTGGGGGCCAGGGCGGGGCTGTTTGTGGCAGCAGGGATGCTGAGGATGCTTCGCCCCTGGGGAGTAGGGTTTCGTTTCCCTCCTGAGTCCCAAGACCCCGGGGCCCCCAGGACACCGGCTACCCTGAGTCACAACCTCCCTGTCCCACCCACATGTGTCTGCTGCACTCCTCTCTGGCAGGCTGCACTTCAGGGGTCCAGCCAGCCCCCAGCCAGTGGTCACCCCGCATGGGCCTGGATGTAGGACCACCGGGGAAGTTCGTGGCTCCCAGAGATTTGTTATCCTGTGGCCTCCACCCACACCAGGCAGACGCTAGACTCCTCCTGGGACACTGCTCCGGGGGGTTGGACAGCCCTACACCCTGGGCTGTGTGCCCCGTGTATCCTCAGCCATCAACCCAAAGGTCACCCAAGCCAGTCAGCTTCCCGAGGCTCCATTTCCTTCAAATTAAGCAATTAACCAGCTGCCTCTGGACGAAACACAAGCACGCACAACTCTGCTTTGCTGCTTCTGGCTTCACTTCCCCGGGGGGCTCCCTGGGCCCTTGATGCCCAGCGGAGGCTCACGCCCTCCCGTAGGACTCCCGCCACCTCCTGCCCCTCCAGCCGAACGGCGGTCCTGGGCGTCCCCGGGGAACCCGCCACGTGGGTGGTGCAGGCTGTCGGGAGCGAGGACCTTCTCCCAGGCTCCTGGAGACCCAGATGGCTCCACCAAGCTGTTTTCCCAACAGAAGTGCATGAGGGTTCCCTTTAGACCCCGTGCCCTCAGTACAGTCTCTTCTGAGGACCCCACAGACCCAACCCCACAGGCACAGCGCAGGCTTGGGCAAGAAAGGGGACGGGAGGAGGGTCTCCAGGGAGGATGCAGAAGGTGCCCGTGAGGGCCCCTGGAGGCCCCCCGGGGTCCTCTGGGCCCCTCGGAGGCTCAGGTCTGTTCCCGGTGGGGGCTGGGGGCCACCTCTTTGAGGCTGCTGGGCTAACTTCTGTTTGAGTTGGAAGCTGAGTTCAGAACTGTCCTCAGAAAGTCTTTGTGGTTCTAGAAGGTGCCTCGGGATGGAGCCACCACAGCAGCCCTAAGGGAGGCATTTGGGGCATCCCCCCTCCCACCAAAGCTCAGCGCCAGTCCACACCTCGCTCAACAAGCCCCACGGTGACGTCTTATCTGCAGAAATGGACCTGGGAGAGTCAGGGTCATTTGCGTGGCACACGAGTTCCAACGCACCTCTCTGCTGGGCCAGCCCACCCATCATCTGCCTGTCCAGCACTTTGGGGCTCCTCATGACATGTCCACCCGGGGCTGAACACGTGCTCTCTGCCTTCGGGAAGCCGAGGCCCGGTGCTGGGCACCCAGGGGCAAGCCAGGAGCCTTCTATGGGGCGTGCACAGACCTTTCGGCAGATTTGAGAAACGCCGCAGCTGATGAGGCTGCACGTCTAGGGACCTGCTCTCTGATGTCAGGAAAGCTTTCCTCCGAGACGGTCTCTGCCTTTCCTAGGTGAACGGTCCACCGTGGAAGAAGATGGCCATGCTCCAGTGTCTGCCTCCATCACCTTACAGTAGAATCCAGATTCCAACCGAGCTGTCTGCTGTCTCATCAGGTGGCACAGCAGCTTCCAAAGGTCCAGGCCTGTGCTCCCAGGAGCACCATTCCCTCTGCAGCACGGGCTGGGGCCCAGGTCCTCAGGGCAGCTTGGCTGGGGCCTCTCTCCACCACGTCCTGCATCCGCCAAGGCTAGGGGGCTCCGGGGTGATGCCTGGGGTAATCTCCAGCTGGTTGGTTCTCTTCTGCACCCTGAGTCAGGAGGCTGGGACAGGGCGTCACGGTGGGTGCTGTTTCGGCTGAGATGGACAGAAGCTTTTCTGCAGCCTTTAGTTCACCTGTGAAGTTCAGGGAGCTCTCGACCCAGGCAATGCAATGTGAACCTGCTGCATTATGATAAAAGACACTGTCATGAGAGAGAAAGGTAAGTGGAGACGCGCAGCGGGGAAGATGGGGGAGGTCCCTGGACAGGCTCTTTCTTTCATATCCTGAGGAAACGGGCGAGATTCCCACGGGGCCGACTGCTCCTCCATCTACGATTTAACTGCATCAGGATCTTGGGACCAGAGATGGGGCTGAGTTTTAGATGCGGGGCTGCTCCCTCCCATCCCCCCCGACATGAAGGCCAGCATCACAGGGCATGCACCTTCAGGAAGGGGCGTGTCTCTCGCCACACTGTAGGAGGGACCCAGCCCACGACCCACGTGGCTGGAACCTAGCCGTCCTCTGTAACCTCAAGGCTTTGGGAGCAGAGTTTCCTCAGCATTTCCGAGCGTCCAGCGCTCCTCTCCAGTCCGCCTGAGCCCAAGACCAGAGGTTGGATGGGATGGGAGGAGCCACGGGGCGGCTCGCAGCACAGTCTCCAGGGCATCGAAGGTGCCTGGCCGAGGCTGGCTCCCTGCTGCCTCCTGCCTTTCTCAGGGTGAAGGGAGAGGTCCTAACTACGGCTTCCTGAGGACGACTCTCATGCTGGCACATTGCAGGGGCCTTTGCAAACACCCCAGCTGTTCTCTGTCCCCTTTCCCCAGGGTTCGGCACTCTAAGGAGGATGCCAGCAGATCCTCGTCTTGTCTTCAGGAATCTGTCTCCCCTCTGTGGAGCTCCTTTCTCCTCTCCAGTCTGTCTTTTTGGAGGCAGGGTCTTTGGGACCATCGGTCACTGTGTGCCGTGCCTGCAGGGGTTCTGGAAAGCCAGGGGCTCAGGCTGGTCAGGCCTGCAGACAGGAGGCAGGTCCCACCACCCTGGCGCCAGGCCGGGGCTGTGGTTCCCACGAGCCTAGTCCCTCCGCAGATGGAGGCAAGTCCTGAGGGCAAGTTCTGCTCCGTCCCAGGGGCCCCGACCGGGGCTCACCGTGGACTGCTCTGGAACTCAGAAACCCACAGAAACTCCTGATGCAACTTAAGAAAGACGGGAAGGGGGAACTGGGGTAATGGAAAGGAGCGGTGGAGGCTAAGTCCTGGCTTTTGGTCCAGGGCACCCTCGCTGGATTGCCCGAGCGCCTCCTCCTTCTGTCTGGCGGGAGCACCACTTCTGGCTTCCTGTCTCAGGTGTCACCGGCCACCAGTCTTCTGGATGCTTTCTTTTTTTTTTTTTTGCCTTCAGGAGCTGACTCCTTCCTGATTTGAGAACACCCTTCTCTTACGTCACTTCCAGCACTGACAGTCCTTGCTGCCAGGTTTCCGACAACAGAAACCTTGCCCGTGGAGGTGTCTCGCAGAGCCTGCTGCTTTGGACGGCTGGCAACGTCAGGCGAAGACCAGAAGGTTTGCTCGCCCCCACCAGGGACCCCTGGAGTCAGCCTCCCAGCTGGGCTGGCACCTGGAGACAGGTTGTGGGGTTGAGGTTGGGGAGGAGGGCAGAGAGGGAAGTGGTGGCTTGTACTTCTCTGTGGAACTGATTGTAATTCTGACAGCAACTCTTACCATATTTTTGGGACGTTCAAACAATTCCAGCTAAACATTAAAACCATGCGTTGCTGTTCTGGGACTGGAAATTGAACAGCACAGCACTAAGTCATTATGTTTTTATGACTTTGGTTCACATTTGGGTATAAAATCCAGTAAATAACTGTTAAAAGCAGAGTCATTTGCTCAGAAGTATTTTACAAGCATAGTTTTTTGGAATGGCAGAACTTTCCGCTGGATGTTGCCCCCTCTGTGTGTGCGGAAACTCTGGGTCCTTCTGCTGTTAACAATGCCTCTCCTTTCAGGCCTGGGCTCGGGTGCGGGCCCGATCTGTCCAAACTGGTTCCGGACCTGGGGCACCTGCCCGCCCTGTAGTCCTTCCCGCGGTTTGCTTAGCAGGACCAGCCTTGCTTTCCAGGTTCAGCCGTGGGTGCTGACATCAAGGTGTGAACGTCCAGCCTCCCTGGAGGCCCCACCAGAGCTTCCACTCTTGGGTCAAAACCAGCCGGTTCTCTGCTCCTCGGCTCTTGTGGGTCCACCCTGTCCGACGGCCGTGTGACGTTTCCCTTCCTGCCCCTTATCTCAGCAATGACTGGGCAGGGTCATTCCTGGGAGATGCTGGGAAGAACTCCTGGACGACAGGCTGGTGGACAAACAAGACACCCCTTGAGATCAGCTCCGGAGCTAGCTCACTCAGGGAGGGCCCTGCTTCAGGTGGCCCGTCCAGCCCATCACAGACAAGAGCTGAGTACTGACAGCAAGCCTGCAGACGGCGTGAAGCCATTTTTATAGATGAGCAGACTGCGGGGGCAGGGGCTGAGGGGCTTTTCCGAGGCCCAGCAGCTATCGAGGGACAGGGACACGCCCGCGCGGCCCTCACCGCCCCCACCAAGGTGACAAGGCGTTTGAGCAGACTGCATTCTCACGGGCCTTGGGTCCCATCGCAGCATCACTGCAGTCTTCTTAGACAAGGCTACTGGGCTCCGAGGCCAAACAAGGTGCCCTTCCAGTGCCAACCAAGGCGCATCTGTGCTGCCTCCGAGACCTGTCCATATGCTCCAGGCTGCGCAGCTGTTCCCGATTCCTGGGGGGTGGAGGCAGACGTCAGAACAGCGTGTGCTGTGGTCCTGATTTGAATCCAACCTCACCCCTTACGTGGCCTTGGCCTTCAAACGGTAAACGCAACTCTTTTTAGAAAGCAAGCAGGCGAGTAGGGTAAGTGTTTCTTTTGCCATCGTTTTGCTTTCTCTGTGGCCGTTTTCACAACCTGCAGGAACAGTGGAATCCAGCATCTTGGTATTCAGAACGTCCTTGAGAAGGCGCAGTAATGCTGTCCTCTGGATGTTCCCTGGAAAGACTGATGATGAAGCTCCAATCCTTTGGCCACCTGGTGCAAAGAGCCGATTCACTGGAAAGGACCCTGACGCTGGGAAAGATTGAAGGCGGGCGGAGAAGGGGATGACAGAGGATGAGATAGTTGGATGGCACCACTGACTCAATGGACACAAATCTGAGCCAGCTCTGGGAGATGGTGAAGGACAGGGAAGCCTGGCGTGCTGCAGTCTGTGGGTCACAGAGAGTCAGACGCGAATGGGCCACTGAACAATAGCGACGGTGCCGTCCACTGCCTACGTTATCATCTGCGCACGCTCCCTTCTGAGGTTTTATTATCATGCCTGCCAAAATAGGTGTCACTCTTTTCCTGCTTTCTCATGTGGGGAGTGTTAGCCCTGAAGTGACTCAAGTGTGGGGTGTTCAGGGATCGGCAGCTGGAAGGAATCCCTGAGGGACAAACCCAGCCACCACCTCCCTCTGGACTCTCAGCCACGTGTCTGTCAATGTCAGGCATCCTGAGAGCTCCTGGACCCTAATCTTCAAGGACCTTCACCTTAATGTAAGGTTTCCTGAAATGTACAATTTTAAGAGTATTTTCTACCTAGAGTCGGCTTTCAGTTTTTCCCAACAAAATCTCAAAGTGTTGGCCAGTGGTGATGACTAAAGATGGACATTTTGGACAGGAAACATGGAAAGTGGGACGTGAAAACTGGTCCTTATGGAAGCCACACAAAAAGGATGCTGAGGTCCTTTCAACCAGGTGACATGGGGAGGAGATAAGGGTGGACCCATTCAGATGATGATGCCACAGATTAAAATCCACCACTTCTGAACAATGAAGCTTGAGTACCCACACGTTCCTTCAGATCCCCAGGCGGCATGCGACAGCGTTTCAGAACTGTAGGACACCCAGACTGGAGCTCCAACAAAGGCTTGCTGTGCTGTGCTTACTCAGCCACGTCCGACTGTTTGCAGGCCCGTGGACTGTAGCCCGCCCGGCTCCTCTCTCCATGGGGATTCTCCAGGAAAGAACACTGGGGTGGGTGGCCATTTTTTCCTTTAGGGGATCTTCCCAACACAGGGGTTGAATGCAGGTCTCTCGCATTGCAGGTGGATTCTTTACTGTCTGAACCCCCAGGGAAGCCCAAGAAGATGAGTGGGTAGCCTATCCCTTCTCCAGGGGATCTTCCCCCGCCAGGAATCGAACAGGAGTCTCCTGCATTGCAGGCGGGTTCTTTACCAGCTGGGCTACCAGGGAGGCCCCCAACATAGGCTTACTCTGCACCAAAACAAAGCATTCAGATTCATGGAGTCTGTGCTATTGATTAAACTTTATAATGGGACAAAACGATAACCAAACGACTGGGTTAGAAGGAGGAAACATCGTACTTGGGGAGCCAAGTAGTGTTTGGACTCTCTTTGTGAACTTAGACACTGGTGGCTCAGAGGTTAAAGCGTCTGCCTGCAATGCAGGAGACCTGGGTTCGATCCCTGGGTCGGGAAGATCCCCTGGAGAAGGAAATGGCAACCCACTCCAGTATTCTTGCCTGGAGAA
This sequence comes from Oryx dammah, assembly GCF_014754425.2. Classification (NCBI taxonomy): domain Eukaryota; kingdom Metazoa; phylum Chordata; class Mammalia; order Artiodactyla; family Bovidae; genus Oryx; species Oryx dammah. The sequence continues at coordinate 2,572,841 of NW_024070204.1, forward strand.
TCCCATGGACAGAGGAGCCTGGTGGGCTACAGTCCAGGGTGTCGCAAAGAGTCGGACACAACTGAGCGACTTCACTTCACTTCAAGGTATCTTCACAGCTTCATAAATTGTAATTTAGAAACTATTTCTATTTTGTCTATGCTACCTTGCTTCCTTCCTTATAAGCAGGACGAGAGTAGGAAATAGAAGGTAAGAATGGACAATTATTAAAGTGTAAGTGCTTCTTAGGTGGCAGACATCCATCACCCCTTTATCATCGGATCCAACCTCCACACACCCTCATGAGGTCAAGAAAGAATAACCCATTTAAGGAAGAGACAGTCGAGCTTCAGGAATTCAGGCATCTCACTCCAGGTCTAGGTGCTGCTAAGCATGTGGCAGGCTGGGAAATGCACCCAGGTGTGTTGGAGTCTCGAAATTGCCTTTTTTCCATTGCATTACACACCTGACGAGATGCTCATGTAACCCACTGTGAAATATTGCCTGTAATTATAAAAATACAGGGGACTTTGTGTGCTGCGTGCCCCTATCTCACTCTACATTAAACCCCAGTGAGAAATCGGCGGTAACAGTGATCAGCTCTCCCGCCACCCAGCCAGTTATAACAGTGTCGCTAAATTCTCAGAGTGGGGAGCAGGACGCTGCAAATTCTGAAAAGCTATTCAACGCGTGCCTTTTCTGGCCTGGACGGAGGTGTCTGAGTTTGTACGTGTTTCACGGTCTTCATCTGAATCCAGGTAGTAAACGCCGCGTCAAGATTTAAAGCCCAGGAAATAAGTCCATTAGTGCTCCCAGTGGGTGTCACTTAGATGCTTCTAAGCCACATCTGCTGAGATGAAATGGCATTCCCGGGACATGTGGCCGCCTTGTGGCTGCGCGGTTGTTCCGGAACGTGGGTGTGTTGGGCCAAAGCGAAGCTTGGAGCCGCCTGAGCCTTCGGAGTGGTCCTCCCCCGGCATCTAGAGCCAGAAGCAGAGTCGCCTGCTGCCCGTGGGGCGCAGAACCACTGGGCCCCAGTGTGGCTGCCCCTGGACCAGGGAGATCCCGGACACACGACGCTAATTGGATTCCAGGTGATGTATTTTTCCTGAGACAAAGTCCCGCATCCTGCCCGACGGGACCAGTGTGGTCAGGTAAATACCATGTCGCCCCACGAGGGGCATCCTGACAGAGAAATGAGAATGTCCGTCAGTGCCCCAGCCAACAGGCTGGATGGAGGCCGCCCCACGCCCTCCTGCCCTGGCTGGCTTGGTCCCCCGAGGTCGTCCCTCACTGGGTGGTCCCCTGCCCTGCTCCCAATCTGCTGTTACATCAGCTTGTAAAGTCCAGTGAAAAGTACAGGGATGGTCGTTGTGCTGTTTTTGTTTTTGTTTTTTAACTTCTCATAGGTTTGACGTGTTTCCGAACTAACAAGTTGGAGGAAACTTTGTCTCGAGACAAAAGCCCCGAGGGGGCGCTGCTTTTGGTTGGACTCCCTGTTGCAACACCCTTGCAGGGTGTGAGCTCCAAGCTTCCATGAAGACGCGATTTCAGGTTCCAGATGAACCACGAGGCTCCCCTTGGGGTCGAGAGGAGAGAATCCCTGTGTGTCCTGGACTCAGACATGCGGCCCCCGTGAAATCAGACCTTGGAGTCCAGCCTGGACCAGCCTAGTGGCTCCCTCATTCCTGGCACTTTGGGGACCCGAAGTCCTTAAGGTTCCCAGCAGACAGGGCAGGATCTTGGGTGATGGGTCGAGTGAGGACTCATCTGCTGGGGCCAGGACCAGTCTTCATGGAATTGGGTAAAGTCTCCCAGGAACCCAGTCCCGCAGGACCAAGGACAGGACAGGGCTGGGGGGTTCCGATGATGGACTGGGGTTCCCATAGCTGGGTCCCTTTTCCAAGGGTGCTGAGCGCGGTGACTCGGCGCTAAGGGCGAGGCCACTGGTCAGGGCACCCACACGCCTCCGTGAGGGGCCGCTCCCGGTGGAGACCAGGCTGGGAGGCGGCGGGGGGGGGGGGGGTCCCGGAGGCGCGGCCGGGCTGCTCTCCCCGGGCAGTGCTTAGTACTTCCATCATCGCAGACTCGGGGCTCCGTGCCGCTCAGCCCTCCTCACACAGCGGCTTTTCTTAAACGCCATTCTCAGCGTTCAAGGGGAAATTTGGTAGAACAGTGGATAATTAAATATCATGTTTCCCTAATTCTAAGGTGCTGACAACTGTAATATGCACCATTAACTTAATAACAGCTTTTCTGGAATTCATCCGACATGTAACACCAACAGGGCTCCCAGATGCTCCCCGACTTCAGAACCAGTTTCTCAAACCACCGAACACAAGGAAATACTATGAGTTTGGAGAACGCTGGGTCAAGCTTGGTAAGTGTGTCTTGCCTGCAGAGCTTCCCAGAGATCGGACACACTGCCGTTTCTACGGGGCTGTGACAGGTAGTCTGTTCAGTTCAGCCTCAGGCGCCTGGCTCCGCCTCCTAGGGCCCTGGTTTGGTGCCCACCTGGAGACCCGGGTCCCTGCATCCACTTCTCTGCGGTGGTCTGCGTCCCCCCGCAGGTCTGCAGTGTGTGAGCTGCCGTCACTCTGGAGCTGGGGGTCTGCACATCCCACCAGCCTGACCTCAGGTCTCCTCTCTGTTAGCAAAGCTATTAGGTCTCTTAGCTTCCTTAGGGAACCCGCAGTGCAATCCAGCCGCCAGGGAGACTCAGCGTCGTGCAGCCCTGCAGGGACCCCAGGGTTGGGGGAGACGGGCCTTCACATCCTCTGGCCTCCAGGCTTCTGTATCCCCAGTGCTTCTCGAGACCGTCTCGCCCGCAGGACTCCAGCCCTGCCACAAGTCCCTTCAGATTGGGTTTCTATAGCTCCCTATGATCCTGAAAGGGCCAGAAGGCAGAGTCCTCCCCACAGGCAATGCCCACTGCCAGGCATGTCCCAGAGGGGCGTGGCCGCAGTGTGGACGCGCATCCCAGGTGCCCAGCCACAGACTCACGGAGGGACAGTTAGGGACGCGAGAGCTTTCTATCCATTTATCCAGCGAATGTTTACTGTGCCAGGATCCCTCTAGGCTCAGGGGCCCCGCATGGACCCCGTAGAAGGGGTATCTGCTCTTCTGGGGGTGGGAGACCAGCCGTACATTCTATCAGCCCTGCAGGTACTGCAGAGAAAAGGGAAGGCGGAGGACGGCGCCCCACCACACAGGTCGTTCCAGTGGGAGCCTGAAACCCTCTCCGATGAACTGACCCAGGGTGGGGCGGCCCCAGGGTTGGAGCCGTGGGCATTTTGGAGATCTGGGTCAGGATGAGCTGGACTCCCCTAGTGGGTTCAGTGAAAAGGCAGATAGTTTGCAAACATGGTTTTCTGTAGAGACTCAGGTGTTAGTGGGGTTGTGCCTGTCACTCATGAGACCACCCATGGGGGTCTGGGCGTGAAGACTCCAGGCTTCCAGTCTTCTCTGGATCAGTGTCCAGCCAGTGTGTCTCAGGGTCCCCCGGAAGCCAGGTCTGAAGCGAGGAATGCCGGGCCTTTTCCCGGTCACCCTCTCTGCACGGTTGTAAGTGAAGAGAATTCAGGTCTGAGTCAGAACTCTTGCTCTTTCAGAACATTCTTTCTTCGGTGGCATGTTCCACTGTAGACACTGGGTCCTTTCTCGTCTTTCTCAAACTGAAAATAGACGGACATGGAATTTACCAGAATCTCTTTGTAGGACAGACTTGTTGAGTCATTACAAACGGCAAGCACCCCTGTGCGCGAGGCGCGTGGTCCTGCATGCCAAACACCGAAGATAAAAACCAGCCTCCCCGTCAGTCAGCCGCACTCCATCACCGGTCTCTTCTCTGTGCAAAGATGATATTAGTAAATCCTGGTCATAAGGAGAAGTGATAAAAACACGGAGAAGGATTCTAGGCGTGTCTGGCAGATGATTAATGTGTTATCATTTTGGATTTTGTGGTGTATACGGTCTTCATTAAACTTTTCAAATTTGTAACTTCATGTTCTCATTCTCTGTAAATGTCCACTTTCGTGCCTAATTCTTTTCCTCAAAAAGCCTCCGCTGCTCTCCTCACCCCATCCTTGGATAAACTGCTGTCGCTCACACCTGGATCTGTCTCCGCATGGAGGTGTTGATGGGGAGAACTCTCCAGAGAGAGAGAGAAGCACGCAGGAGGGCCTGGACTGCCTGTCAGGGCGAGGAGGCCCCGCGCCTGGAGGGAAGGCAGGCAGGAAGGAGTGCAGCCTGGGGGCCCTGGAGGCTCTCTTCATGATGCGAGCTTTTAGGAAGAGAGAAATGGAGATTGTGGGGGAGCCAGGTCAGAGAAGTGGAGCTTCTGGAGCAATTCTGGCCGCTGCCTTACAACCTGCTCTCAGGCTTATCCCTGGGCTGCTCCCCAAAGTGCCTGATGCTCTTGGAACCCCCTGCCCCTGCCCCTGGGGGGTCTAGAAGATATTTCATCACGACATGAGAATGAGTTCTAAAGCTGTTCTCTGGGAATGTAAGGTCAGATTCGAGTGAGACCTTTCAAAATGAAGGAAGGAGGAAGAATTATGCACCGCCCTGTGCCAACCACCTTCACCCCCACATGCTGGGGCCTCTGCAGAATTCACCTGGAGAAGGAAATGGCAACCCATTCCAGGATTCTTGCCTGGAAAATCCCACGGAAGGAGGAGCCTGGTGGGCTACAGTCCATGGGGTTGCAAAGAGTTGGACAGGACTGAGCGAACGCACTTTCTTTTTTCTTTCTGCAGACTCCACAGAGGCAGACTCCCAGTGGGATAACAGACTCTACTCTGGACACGTGGAGGGCACAGTTGTGGGATGGAAGGTCTGCTTCCTGCTGTCCTGGGACCCGACACCCTTCTGTCTTCCAGTGTTTACTTTGGAGGCGACTGCAGGATGCCCGGCGCCTGCACGAAATGACACAGAGCCAGGCCCCATGTCGTTTCTCTGGAGGGAAAACGTCTCACAAAATACAGGACTGATCTCAGCAGACCGCGGCGTGTCCTGCCCGATGACCCGCTCCGCCTGCTCGCCTGGGTATGTGTCTTGTTCTACATCGTAATCTTCGCGCAGATGCCCGTGGGGGCGGCCCGATTGGGATGCAGGCCCCGCATCTCCCCCAGGACTCCTCCTGGAGATGCTCTGACCTCTTCCAGCCACACCGTCTCCTCCCGCTCCAGCCTCCTGCACCCCGGAAACCAGGAATCTGCTCCCTGCTTCCAGAATCCTGTTCTCTCAAGGACGTGGCCTAAATGGAAGCATGGGGCATGTAAGCCCTGGGGTCCGGGTTCTCTTCAGTAGGCGTAGACCCCTCGGGATTTGCCCAGGCCGTGATATGTGTCAATAGCTCCGCTCCTGGCTATTTCTGAGTAACGTTCCACGGAACGGATGGGCAAGGCACTTTTTGAAATGCATTTCTCGTTATCACAGTGCTTGGGAAAAGACCCAAGGGACTGACTCCCAACACACCTTGAGTGACTTCAGGGCCTTGGGGGTAAGTCTGCACGAGTGCAGGAGGTCTTCCTCGTGGGGCGGCATATTGGGGGGCTTACTGGAAAAGCAAAGGGGACACGGTGAAACTCAGCCTGAATTGCAGCTCAAGGACCAGGGGGCGCCGGGAGGAGTGCACAGCTCTCCCTGCTGGCCACCTGGGTTCCTGGAGATCTTTGGGGGCCAATGCTCCTTGCGGGGTGCTCTGGGCTGCCCCAGGAAAGGGCAGCAGCTTTTGCTGTTTCTGTCGGCACAGGAAGGCCAGGACGCCCTGTTCCTTGCAGAGCATGCGGGCAGTCTTTCCTGCAGGGTCCCCTGGTGTGAAACGGCAGGTGTCTGGGGGATTGGGGTGCAGTCCATATCTGTGGGGTGCCAGTCCAGGATAACTTTCTCCAGGTGTGGAGCGGCCCTGCCCATTTACTCCATCGCAGCTCGGGTACCAGCACCCTCTGCTCTCTGAGAACAAATTGGTTAATTCTGCAGAGTGCTTTGGAAATGCAAAGCGCAGTAAAAGGCTCCGATATAAGAGGCCGCTCCCGTGCACGAGAAGTGTGCAGCGGGGTCTGCGGTGTGCGGTTTGCCTAGTAAATTTCATGATTGCTTTTGGAAATTATGCTTTCTTATTTATAAGTCTTGTCAAAGAAATAAATTGGATGGAATCACCAGATGGCCCTAAATATTGTCTTTATTGCCTAGAACCATCTTTAGAGAGCTCCCGTTATAGGAACGGGAAGCCTCGCGATGGGCAAGCCCAGGAGGGAAAGGACACAGGCTTAATTCCAATGATTGTCACGACCGTGTATTTATTTGCTCAGTAAGGTGAGGGGGAGACCATCTCATTTAGACTTATTAAAGCGTCCAAAAGTGTAACACTCTTCTAAAGGGTCACTATAAATATGCCACATACTGTATTTCATGGAGTTTATGGGAAAGGAAATTGAAATCTCCTAAAAATAGAATTGAATCTTGTCCAAACAATATTGGATACACCAAACGAGTGTTTTTGTTATTACATCGAACAGGCTGATATTCCGAGCACATTTTTATAAAACCTCAGTTTGTTTTCATAAATTGTGGACTTTCCTACAATTCTTGGGTTTCTTGCAATTATCAGCCGGTGTGACGGTGTTTTTGAAAGTGAAACTGAAAGGCTGGTTTGTGGCAGGGTGGCCCCTCCTCCCGTCTGCCCTGCTCTGGTCCTTGGCATAGGCACGGGGGTCTGGGGCGGCTGGGTGGGGCCAAGCAGGCAGGGGCGAATGCTGGCTGGTCTGTACACGCCCCGGGTCTGGGAACAGAAACGATCCACCATCAAAGCCCCTGTCACAGTCCACAGGGCAGGCTGTGCCCTGGAGGCCCCCTCCTCCAACCCCCGCACTGCTATCTTGAGACCAGGAGGAGTACTGATTTCCTGCAAGGAGACAGAGACCAAGAGATTTGCAGAGACGTGAACCCAGAAGCTTCATGCTTCCGGGCCACCCATCTGTGAGATTCCGTCATACAAGGAGAGTGAAGCCTCTTGCTGTTACAGCTGCTCTACCTGCAGCCGAATGCACTGTGCTGATGGCTGGATGACTACCTGCTGGGCCAAGATAGGGAACAAGCAGAACAGTCAGGAATTACTGTGTAATAGCGGGGCTGTGCTTCAGATCAGGCAAGACAGGGAGCAAGCAGAAGAATCAGGAATTACTGTGTAATAGCGGGGCTGTGCTTCAGGTCAGGCAAGTGGAGACACCCTAGGGCACCCCCCAGCCCACCTGTTCGCTTGTACCTGGACAGGTGAGTGGGAGGGGAAAGGATGAGCCTTCCAGGTGTGTTCTCAAGGCAATGCTGGCCTCTGAGCGTCAGCACGAGTGCAGCTGAGAACGACACGATGGGATGGCTTGGCGCCACTTTCTTCTGGAAAGAGGCCTTCGTAATTCACAAAGGAACCTGGTTTTCTTTTAGTTTATAGAGCTTTCCATCAGGCAGTGTTTCAGCATGAATGCTACGTGGGCTCTCTGTCCACGGATACATTTTCTCAACGATCCCTAGTGTTTGCATAAATTATTTTAATTTCTATTACTCAAAGGTGTACATAAATAAAGCTAATATAAACCCTTTATGCTTGCCATTTGCACATTAAATTGAAAATTACATGCAAGTAAAGCTTTACTGTCAGCAATACTTAAATTAATAACATCAGTGTCATGGTTGGGTTTCAGTTGTTGCTTTCCCTGTAAACGCTGTTCAGATTTCTAGTGTTTCTTTTGGTTAAACACGCTGCTGTGTGGTGATGAGAGTCCTCATCACTCTCCTCTCCTTGAACTATAGAGAATATCCTTCCAGTCACCTGGATGCTGAAGGGCCCTTGCTTGTACAAAGGGTAATAAACTCCAGCTCTCTTTTCTTATTAGCAGGTCACAACCAAGTTCAGTTTATCTATAAAGCAAAGCTCTGATAGGTCCTTACATGCTTAGTTATGACTGAAACTCAAGTGCAGAATTAAAAACATCTTATAAAGCAAAGATGCATGGGTTTCCGAGAGTGTCTAGTCTATGGACCCCTCCTAGTCTGCGGGACACGCTTATAGAGAAACAATCAACTGATTCTAGAGCGTTTGGTCATAGCGTCTAAAGACCAGCTTTCCTTCACAGGATGCAGATGTGGACCTGAATCGGTTTAGATGTCCTTGTGGGGACACGCTTTGTTACATTTAGAAGGAAGTAGCTTAAGAATCTTATGTGGTGACGTATCCACCGCAGTAGGATTCCGAGTCTCCTCTCGCTGGGGGCTTTCCTTGTTGGAAAATCACAGGCGTGAGACGCAGCCACAGAGCTATGTCAGGGATTGAGAAGAGGATTATTCCTTACCAAACATCTCTTCACAAATAAATGCAACTTTTTAAAACAATTCAATGTTCGAGCATAGCAGATGAGCAATGTTGTGATAGTTCCAGGCAGACAGCAAAGGACCTGAGCCGTGCATATACACGTGTCCATTCTCCTCCAAGTGCAACTGTTTTTAATCTACCAGTAAAAGAAATTTTACCATCCTCACATGCTCAATTGACTTTTTTGAATATAAAGTGCTCCATTATGGGTCAAAATTTAACAAAATAAGTAAAAAGTGTCATGGAGGAAAACGAAAAAATTCCCCTCTCCACTCCCACAGCCTAGACATGACTCCTTGCCCAACAACTGAGGCGGCTTGGTTTGTGTGTCTTCCAGGGTACTTGTGTTACATACAATCCAGCACCAGAGCTTTCACACACACGGTGATCAGCTGTGCACACTGTTCTGCCCCTTCTGAATTTCTCTCTTGTAACTTTGCAGCCCTCGAGCTGATATGTGCATGCTCAGTCGCTCAGTCATGTCTGAGTCTTTGTGACCCCATGGAGTATAGCCTGCCAGGCTGCTCTGTCCATGGAATACTCCAGGCAAAAATACTGGAGTGGGTTGCCTTTTCCTTCTCCAGGGACTCTTCCTGACCCAGGGATTGTACCCGCATCTCCTGCTTTGGCAGGCAAGTTCTTTACTCCTGAGCCAGAGGGGAGACCCTCAAGTTGATAAAGGGACCAGATGTTCACAAACAAAAACTGTGCAATTTAACAGCTTTCATCTAGGGTGACAATTTTGATGCTCATCCCATGACCATTCGGGATATTCTCAGAATAGTCCTAAAGATGACTTGATGTGGATTTGGGATTGATAAACGAACTCCGCCTGGAACTGAGGGAAGCAGTGATTAGCAAAGGACCTCAAATACGTCTCCGGTTCATGCATCTCAAATCCTCACTTGTTCAGCTGGACTCTGGACCTTCACACAAGGAGGCCAAAAGGAGTCCTGACAAGGCTGTTCAGAACCGCTGTCTGAAGCCCGGGGTGGCTCCCTGGGGACACATATGTGGCGTGGGGAAGAAGCACAATACCCTCTCTCTTGCTCCTGCAACCACATCTCTGGTCCATTTAACGCCTGCCCTTCTTGACCAGTGCTCACTGGCTTCAGTATGCTCTTTGTCTCACTTTCTTTATGGCTGGTTTGAGTCAAATTCAGCAAGAGTTCCCAGTTTCTGCCCCTTGGGGTTTCAGGCACCCCCAGTATCTCCACCTGGGGTGTCTGTGCCGGCCGCCCCTCCCCCACCTCCCTGCAGGGCTCACCCCTCTTTTCTCGCTCCCTCCCTCCCTTTGTGCCTTCTCCAAATGCCACCTTCTCCAGGAAGCCTTCCCAGACCACCCTCCTCCCACCTAGTTTGTTCACTGATCCCTTCAGTCTCTGCTTCTCTTGTATTTTTTCTCGGCATGGAGAGATGATTTGCTTATTTGTATGTTTCCTTTTTAGTAAGATCCCTTCCCTCCCAGGAGAGAGGGAGCGGGGGTTCTCCATCCACTCAGTCCCCCCGTGGATCATGGGGACCCAGAACAAACACCTTTGCCGAGTGAAGGAGCACACAGCTGAGCGGGTTTCTGGGGCAGCCACCTGCATGCCTTGACAAAGGCCTGGGAGCTCAGGCGGGCCTCCCAGAGCTCAGAGACCACCTTCCCAGGGGAGAGATGCTTTGGCCCACCTTCCTCCAAGCTGCCTTTCCACCTGAATATGGAGGGAGCCTAAAACCAGGAGACTGTGCTTTCTGAGCAGAAGGGAGACTGCAGAAGGCAGAGGAGACAGTGCACCTGAGAAGGCGCTCCTCCATTGTGTGGGGGGCACCCTGCTCGAAAGCCGATTCTGCGCGTGTCACCCCTGAGCTGTTAGAAGTTGAGTCTTTGTTAAATTATTTAGAGCTTTTGGGGGCTGACAATCAGGATGGGATTAAAGCTGGATATTCCTTTTTATTGGTCCTGTTGGTCTGCTGCTGTTATTTTCAGTAACAACATATTTTCAGAAAGCACCATTTCCATAGGAAATTAATTAGCCTCTGATTAGATGAAATCTGCTAAGCCCTGTTCAACGGGGATCCTGCCTGCCAGAGCTGGACTTGCGATGGTCACCCTGAAAGGAAATTCTCTATGGAATGAAATCAAGGTTTACATTCATCTTCTTTATTATTCTCTTGTTTGTGCAAGGCCAATTTATGGTGAAATGTACTTTCTATTAAGTCTCGGGATATATACTTAATTTGAGGTTAGCAATATTAGAAAAACCATTAGGAAATTAATTATAAAAAACTTATAATGATCTTAGAAAAGTATTTATGCAGAAGTCTTAAAACTTGTCTTGTGAACCTATTACTTTAGGCAAGAAGAAAGATGTCTTTGACAGTCTTTACAAAGAGCAGAAGCCATGGACCTCACTGGTCCTTAGGAGCTATTTGTAATGGAGGGTACAACCTTATTTGGTCGGGTATTCCCGCCCAAAAGTTCTCACTGTGTCCATGAATTCTTGCCATGTTAAAACTGGATGGTTTATTCTGCATGCTCAACTCATTCTGCATAGAGAAATTCCAACTTGTTCAACAGTCTTCTTTGATGAAAATTTCCTCTGAGAAAAATTACCCATGACTGTCATTTCTTAAATGCTAAGTCTTTTTTTTTTACATACATCATCTCATTTAGGTCTCATAACAATAAATGAACTTGCATGTTATTATCAAGTATTGATATTTAAAGATAGGAAACAAAGGCTCTCAAAGAGGCCAGTGCAGATTCAGGACCCATCGTTGTTCAACAGACAAGGTCTGAACTTAAGACCCACAGATGAAAAGGGCTTTACTCTAAACCACTGCATGCTCTGCTCCCAGAAGCAGAGGGAAGGACTAGGTGTGGCTGGGTGCCCAGTGATGGGCGCTGTCCTGCTGTTCTTCAATCGCTCCCTCGTGTCTGACTCTTTGTGAGCCGTGGTGGACTGCAGCAAGCCAGGCTTTCCTGTCCCTTTCTTTCTCCCAACATTTCCTCAAACTCACATCCATCGAGTCAGTGACGCCATCCAACCATCTCATCCTCTGTCACCCTCTTCTCCTCCTGCCTTCAATCTTTCCCAGCATCAGGGTCTTTTCCAATGAGTTGGCTCTTCACATCAGGTAGTCAAAGTATTGGAGCTTCAGCTTCAGTTCTTCCAGTGAATATTTAGAGTTGATTTTGTTTAGGACGGACTGGTTTGATCTCCTTGCAGTCCAAGGGACTCTCAAGAGTCTTCTCCAACACCACAGTTCAAAGCATCAATTCTTTGGCACTCAGCCTTCTTTATGGTCTAACTCTCAGATCCATACACGACTACTGGAAAAACCACAGCTTTGACTATATGGTCAAACTTATATGCAGAGTACATCATGCAAATGCCAGGCTGGAAGAAGCACAAGCTGGAATCAAGAGTGCCGGGAGAAATATCAATAACCTCAGATATGCAGATGACACCACTCTTATGGCAGAAAGTGAAGAGGAGCTAAAAAGCCTCTTGATGAAAGTGAAAGTGGAGAGTGAAAAAGTTGGCTTAAAGCTCAACATTCAGAAAAATAAGATCATGGCGTCTGGTCCCATCACTTCATGGCAAATAGATGGGGAAACAATGGAAACAGTGACAGACTTTATTTTCTTGGCCTCCAAAATCACTGCAGATGGTGACTGAAGCCATGAAACTAAAAGATGCTTGCTCCTTGGAAGAAAAGCTAAGACCAACCTAGAGAGCATATTAAAAAGCAGAGACATTGTTTTGCTGACGAAGGTCTATCTAGTCAAAGCTATGGTTTTCCCAGTAGTCATGCATGGATGTGAGAGTTGGACCATAAAGAAAGCTGAGCGCCAAAGAATTGATGCTTTTGAACTGTGAAGTTGGAGAAGACTCTTGAGAGTCCCTTGGACTGCAAGGAGATCAAACCAGTACATCCTGAAGGAAATCAACCCTGAATATTCATTGGAAGGACTGATGCTGAAGCTGAGATTCCAATCCTTTGGCCACCTGATGTGAAGAACTGACTCATTGGAAAAGACCCTGATGCTGGGAAAGATCAAAGCCAGGAGGAGAAGGGACGACAGAGGATGAGATGGTTGGATGGTATCACTGACTCAATGGACATGAATTTGAATAAACTCAGGGAGCTGGTGATGGACAGGGAGGCCTGGAGTGCTGCAGTCCATGGGGGTGCAAAGAGCTGGATACGACTGAGCAACTGAACTGACTATATGGATGTTTTTCAGCAAAGTGATGTCTCTGGTTTCTAATACACTATCCAGGTTTATCATAGCTTTTCTTCCAAGAAGCAGGTGTCTTTTAGTTTCATGGCGGCAGTTTTTGAAAGTGAAAGTGGAAGTCACTCAGTCGCGTCAGATTGTTTGCGACGCCATGGACTACGCATCCGTGGAATTCTCCATCCAGAATGCTGGAGTGGGCAGCCTTTCCCTTCTCCAGGGGGTCTTCCCAATGCAGGGACTGAACCCAGGTCTCCTGCATTGCAGGCAGATTCTTTACCAGCTGAGCCACCAGGGAAGCCCAAGAATACTGGAGTAGGGAGCCTATGCCTTCTCCAGTGGATCTTCCTGACCCAGGAATTGAACCGGGGTCTCTTGCTTTGCAGGCAGATTCTTTACCAGCTGAGCCACCAGGGAAGCCTGGCTGCAGTCACTGTCCACAGTGATTTTGCACGCTAAGAAAATAAAATCTGCCACTGTCACAGGCAATTTTATATTTCTTCTTAGGTGAGCCTCAAGGCAAGCTTGGGGGGAAGGATTATAATAACCTCCACTCTCAGATGAGAAAGTGGAGGCTCAGAGAAGCTGAGGGACGTTCTCATGGCTGGGCAGCTAGTGAGAGGCTGCGTGGGATTTGAACCCAGAGCGTCAGGGCACCCTGCGCTGCTGCTCCACCCCTCTGAGAGGTTGCTGGGCCCCACGCCGAGGTTCTGTCTATTCTTGAACATAATACTCACCGAGTGTGTGTCTGTGTCTCTAAACTTCAGTGCGAGCCCAGCCCCTCCGCTGTGCTGGAGAAACAGAAAGTGGATTGCGGAGTTTAGGAACACATTCTCCTCACTTGACTTGGCCCAGCACCCCTCCCTGGCTTCCGTGGGCCAGGTCCCTAACTGTGTTCTGATTTGGTGTTTCCAAGAGCGCAGAGAAGACCTGCCGTCCCACGTCGTACACCCTGCTCCTGAGCCCCGAGGGCAGCCGAACGCCCAGCGGTCTCACCAAAGGGTCTGGGCCGCGGTGTCAGAGCTGGGAGAAATGCAGGTCACCAGGTCCTGAAGGCCAGCCCGAGCCCCCAGCGGTTTGCAACCTTCTGTGACTGGGAGCAGGCAACCCTGAGCGGCCTCTTGGGGTCCTGCACCCCTCTGACAAACCCCACTGGTCTGCAAACCAGTGAAGGGAGGGGTCTTGTCCTCCTGCTGTTGGGCCCTGGGCGTCCTCAATACGCCCCTCATTCCCCAGGGAGGACCCCACACCTGTGACAGCCCCCTCCTGGCCTGTGTCCCTGCTGGGGGCACAGTGCCCGAGCAGATGGCTTCTCCTCCCTCCTGCCTGACGCCATGTGGATCTTTCTTTACAGGCTCGGTCATGGACGAGCCCTTCTGCTAGCTCCCAGGTCGATTCCAGAGAGAGTGGCCCTCTATGACGGTGTCGTTTTGCTGTGCTCCCGGGGAGCACACCCAGCCTGCCCCTCTCCACCATCTTGACCTGTTTCCACCCTGAGCGTGTGCGTTTTGAAGAAGCAGGGCCACTGGGGCTGCCAAACAAGGATGCTTGCGGTCTTCAGTCTGAACTTTGCTTTTCCCGTCTTGATATATGTGATTACCTGGGGATTCTCCTGTGACTCAGTGGTAAAGAATGTGCCTACAATGTAGAAGCAGACACGGGTTTGATCCCTGGGTGGGGAAGGTCCCCTGGAGAAGGAAATAGCAACTCAGTCCAGTATTCTTGCCTGAGAAATCCCATGAACTGAGGAGCCTGGTTGGCTACAGTCTGTGGGGTCGTAAGAGTCGGACACCACTTAGCAAGTAGCCAGCGACCGTATGATGATCTGGGAGTTATTAGTACCTTCCCTCGTCCCTCCCTGCCTCCTCTGTTCTTTCCTTCCGAGTTTCTATTTTCCACCCACAGCCTTTTACTCAGTCAGTCAATCAATTCAAATATCCCTTTGCCTCAGGGTCCTTAGTTTACTCACCAAAAATGGCTCCAGGAAGCAGGGCAGACACATGCCCTGAAACGATCCGTTTTATTTGATGTCACAGTTATGTTACATGGGGCAAAGTTTCAAGATACCCACTGAATTCACACTTTCTCTTCGGGTGAGATGGAAGATTGTTCAGTCAGTTTTTCTTTTTTTTTTTCCTCTCCCAATCGCTGCCCACTAACCTCTACTGAACGTATTTTCTTCTGTTTCTGTAATCCACATCTATGAATTATTAGAGACACAAATGGAAATTTTACTTCCAGACTGCTGGTCTTAAGGGGGGGAAAAAAGATTTGTTCCCTTTCATAGAGTTAGTTGATTGCTTTTCATTTGAAGTTCTTTATTCGGTTTTGTTCCTTGTGGAAAATGATGCTTTAGGGATATGAAGACTGGCTACCCTGGTGGCTCAGTGGTAAAGAATCCACCTGCCAACACAGGAGACATGGATTGGGAAGATCCCCTGGAGGAGGACACAGCAGCCCGCTCCAGTATTCTTACCTAGAGAACTCCGTGGACAGAGGAGCGGGGGGCTACAGTCCATAGGGTCTCAAAGAGTCAGACATGACTGGGCCACTAAATCACCACAGGAATATGAGAAGAGCAAAAGAGTCCACAGCTGGGGCTTTCATCTGACCCCAGCAGCCTGGCGTGGTGAGTACTGTCTCTTTACTTTTACTGGACAGGGACTCAGATGCAACTTCCTCAACTTCAGCTGCAGAGGGGCCCGTGCACGGGACTTCTGGGTCCTGGTGCCATTGGTCTGAGACACGTAGGAGCAGGGGGATTTGATGGACACAGGGGCATTTGCCCCAAATCTCAGATGGGATGCTGTTCAGAGCAGCTCCCGGATCCCCACCCCTATGGCTGTTCTCTCTCCTGGTCACTTAATCCATCAGAGAGAGGCCCAGTGACATCACCCATCTCGTCCTTTCAAGTATTTCCAGATATGAGAACAGTTTGGCTTTTCATGGGTCTCTTGTCTTCAAGGGGAGAATGTGAAATGAAAACCAGCTGAGATTAAAATGCACCAACAAAGCAACTTGCATTCAGAAAACTTTGAAAAATATTTAAACCAATTGTGGTGGCTCAGCTTTTATCAGCCTATGAACTGTTTGGGGGATGGAGACGCAGTTGGATTCTGGTTGTATGCACAGACTTTACCATTCAGTAGGTGGAGGCAGGTCCTGCAAACCTCAGTGTCTTCATCTGTAAATTGGAGTATACATGAACACATACCATAGTTGATGTTGTGAGGATGGGTGAGAACTCTTGCAAATGCTTTTATCAAGGTGCCTGGCCCAGAATGAGTGTCTTAAAAGCCTCCTTGCATGCATTAGGCACAAGGAATATTTGGAACGAGTCTAGCGCACTGAAGGCCTCATCCACATGGTGGGCAGCTTACTTACTAAGGTGTTAATGCCCTGAGCATTTATCTGGGAAGCATTTCAGATGCTCAAACTCTGGTTCTGGAGAAGACTCTTGAGAGTCCCTTGGACTGCAAGGAGATCAGACCAGTCAATCCAAAAGGAAATCAACCCCGAATATTCATTGGAAAGACTGATGCTGAAGCTAAGGTTCCAATCCTTTGGCCAGTGGATGAAAAGAGCTGACTCACTGGAAAAGACCCAGATGCTGGGAAAGATTGAGGACAAGAGAAGAAAGGGACGACAGAGGATGAGATGGTTGGAGGGCATCATTGACTCAATGGACTTGAGTGTGAGCCAGCTCCAGGGGATAGTGAAGGACAGGGACTCCTGGTGTGCTGCAGTCCATGGGGCTGCAAAGAGCTGGAGCCGATTGAGCAACTGAACAACGCGGTGGTCCACACCACTCGTCGGGCGGGGTGCTGTCCTCTGTGCGTCCCTAGCTGGGGTCAGGGCTTGCGATTCACTGCCCATGGATACAGAGAGCCCTTCTGACATGAAGTCTGAGTGTCATGGGCATCAGTGACCAGGAGGGCCTCAGGGATGCCACCAGGTCAAGAGCTTGTTTGGAGCAACCGCGTTCTTTCTCCTCTCCTGACACTTCTGGGCTCCCTGCCCTGTGGGTCCTCTCCAGGCTCAGGCAGTAGAGGGTCCTGGCCTTGCCGGGGGACTCTGGTTGCTCCCTGGGAGGTTGGCTGATGGCTTTTTAATTGAGCCTCAAGTCTGTTGACATAATGGGAGAGTCAACAGCAGTCCCGTTTGCAGGGGGCAGAGGGCAAGAGAATTATTTTGCATTTTAATGATCCCAGGGAACTCTTGTTAGTTTTCCCTCTTAATTTTATTTTCCTTTCCTGTTCTAAGCTCAAGAAATGGTCTTAGAATCTTTATAACAGTAAGGTTTTTTTTTTTTTTTTTCCAAGTTAATGTTGGCAGGACAAGAGTTGTTTTAGTCTCACTTTGGTTGATAAATGACACTTGTTTTAATTTTGTATCGTGGAGAATTGATTCAAGATGACTTGTAACGTCTGGAACAACGGGGCCTAATGTGATTCTTGTTTTGTCTAGCCAGAAGTCATTCTCATGTGCAAGAGGGAGGCCTTGTAATTGAGGCTGTGTTGCAGGGAATTCACGTCTGATCACAGGTAGTTCTCGAGTCATCCAGTCAACATTTTCATCATAGCTGTCACTTGCTGGCTGGGTGACCGTGGGGCGCATAACCTTTGTTCCCAGCTTACCAGTTTCCTTGTCTGTAAATTGGACTGATGGTCTCCACACAGGCTACAGTGAGAGCGAAGCGAACGATGGACATAAATGGCTCACCCAGGAGCTGGAGGCAGGCTCATGGTATGCACAGTGGATGCTTGGAGTCATAGGTGGTCTTCAGTTGGTTTACCTTCACAGGACTCTCTCTCTCTGTCTGTCTCTATCTTGCCCTAGGACTCTCTCTCAGCTGTATTGTTTCCCTTGGGTGGTTGGAAGCAGGTGGAAGTCTGCAAAGAAGGAAGGATCATCCTGAATGTGGTGTCCTTGGGTCAGGCAGCACTGGAGCCAGGCTGCTGATTTTACTAGAAATCATGTCAGGTCTCGAAGACCTGAAGCTGGTGATGCTTGCTCCTTGGTAGAAAAGCTAACCCAAACCTATATTGAATAAACAGAGACAGCTCTTTGCTGACAAAGGTCCACATAGTCAAAGCTGTAGTGTTTCCAGTAGTCACGTATGGATGTGACAATTGGACCATAAAGAAGGCTGAGCACTGGAGAATTGATGCTTTTGAACTGTGGTGCTGGAGAAGACTCTTGAGAGTCCCTTGGACTGCAAGGAGATCAAACCAGTCAATCCTAAAGGAAATAAGTTCTGAATATTCACTGAAAGGATTGATGCTGAAGCTGAAACTCCAATACTTTGGCCACCTGATGTGAAGAGCCGACTCATTGGAAAAGCCCCTGATGCTGGGAAAGATTCAAGGCAGGAGGAGAAGGGGACGACAGAGGATGAGATGGTTGGATGGCAGCACCGACTGGATGGACATGAGTTTGAGCAAACACTGGGGGGTAGTGAAGGACAGGAAAGCCAGGCATGCTGCAGTCCATGGGATCGCAAGGAGTAGGACATAACTTAGCGACTGTGCAACAACAACATAAAAAATGTTAAAAATACTTATGATTGCGTTAGATGGATTCTTCCGCTTTTAAAACCCAAGATAAATTTTATTATCTGCCTGTATCCACACACACCCCTCCTACACAGGGCCGGGTCCAGCGTGCTGTGTGCTGCTTTGCTGATGCCCAGAGCAAGCCTGCAGTTTATCACTCAGGCATCTCTGTGCCTGGTGAGGCCCCCATGAACATGAAATCAACCCATCAGCTCCAGCAGCTTTTCCTCTGTCCAGGATGAATGAGTCAGCACTCTAGTCTTCTGGGAGAAAGGCAGAAAGGAAGGAGAGAGGAAGCCCACAGGTCTTTCTCAGCTGAAAAGTGGAGACCCTTCACTCAGGTGCAGGAGCGTGAAGACTCGATTTGTGACTGCAATTTAACACATTAAAAACCACCGCTTTAATGCAGGCCATGGCTCAGACGGTACAGAATCTGTGTGCAGTGCGGGAGACCCATCCCTGGTTCAGGAAGATGCCCTGGAGAAGGGAGCGGCTGACCACTCCAGTATCCTTGCCTGGAGAATCCCATGGACAGAGGAGCCTGGTGGGCTACAGTCTAGGGGTTCACAAAGAGTCGGACACGACTGAATGAGCAACTAACACGCATGCTGTTACCAAGATCTGTTGTTCACAGAAGTCAGCCTTCAGATTTCAGAGAGTTTTTATCGTGTGAAACTTCCCCTGCTCTCCATGTAGCTGTTACCTGAAATGAACGAGAGGTTTGCACAGTAGGGTTTTCCCCAAGACCGAGGGCAGAGTCTGACGGGGCTTCGGTCTTGACAGTGCTGTTCTGCGTCATCACCCCAGCCCACACGTGAGGCTTGCCTCTGGTGTGGGCCTGGAAGGAAGAAGAGGATCCGGCATCCAGATGGGGGTGACCTGCTCATCTGGGCGCCCTCTGTGCTAACCCCACACCTGTCTCAGATGCACGTCTGTCTAGGGCTAGCCCCCTTGAGATGCCTGGTGAGAGCTCTCACCAGGCCTGTGGTGCAGTAAGGCTGAAGTCCAGGCAGCTCAGCTGTAAGGCGATGCTCTGTCAATCCTGGCTCATCGGAAATTGAAGCTATCCCTCTGGGTTTCAATTCTGACCAAGCTGAAATGTCTCCTTTTTCTTTTTTTTTATTATCAGGAAACCTTTTAATAGATTTTCACCAGTGGACCTCAGGTCGCAGGAGGAAATACAGGGCAGAAAGATTAGACCAATGCTCTCATTTAGCTTTGCGGGAACCAGTTATAGCCACCCTATAAATAGTCGGCCCTGTGCAACCTTGAGACTTTTGAAAAGCCAACCATCAGCTCTGCGCAGGGCGCTTGGAGAAATCTGTGCTAACAAAATGTCAGGAGGCTGACAAACTGTCAACGGTCCTGAAAAAAAAGTCTCCGGTTCTTCTCAGATCTAGTTCTCCTCCGTCAAATGGCTTCATCCTTCTTGCCAGCTGGGAAGGGACCCCTTGCATATTGCTGAGCCAGGCTCTGTCTGGGTTAGGAGCAGAGCACCTGGAGAGACCTGTCTCCTCAAAAGCACTGGGAGAAACCCGGCCACCTCTGCCCTGGGGACTTCAGGCACTGGGAGCCCAGGAGCCTCTTTCTCTATTAACAGCCCTGGGCTGGGACAGTGTTTGTTCAACATCACAACCCCATGCCTGCACCCCTGCTATGCTCAGCCCTTCATATCATGCCTGGCTTTCTCCAGGTTGCGTGGACCCCTCTTTAACCTGGACTACTACTGTGAGATTCATTTTTAAACTCTTTAAGCTGAGCTAGTTTTCCTTTTCTGACTTGATCAGGCTTCCTCAGTGGCTCAGATGGTAAAGAATCTGCTTGCAACACGGGAGACCCAGGTTAGATCCCTCAGTGAGGAAGACCCCTTGGAGAAGGGAATGGCGATCCACTCCAGTACTCTTGCTTGGAGAATCCCATGGACAGAGGAGCCTGGTGTATGGTCTCAAAGAGTCTGACTTGGCCGAGGGTCTAACACTTTCACTTTTTTTTTTTTTTTCTTTTCACTTCTTTACAGCATCTTGAGAGGGACCATAGTTCATGATTATTTTACTTTTGTTTTTCTGTTCCTCTCAGCATTGAGCTCCATAACTGTAATAGGTGGATGTCTTTTTTGTTAACTTCTTTACTGAAATGTAGCATACAGTCAAAAGAATAAATATAATGCAAAGAAATGGGAGTAAAGCAAACACCTTTGGGCCCATATTGCAGTTTAAGAAATAGGAAAACCAACATGATTGGTGGTTCCTGGACTCCTTCTCCTACTTTGCCCGCATCCCAGCTTCCAGCTTGAGCTTTGTGGTACAATTCTTGGCGTTCCCTATAGTCCTATCCCATGTGGATGTCACCTTAACCACATCCTGTTTACTTCTGCATATTTTTACTCTGTGCAAATAAAAGTCCATTTTATTTAGTCTCTTGGCTGCCTTTCTCATTCACCATTATGTTTCAGATGCTGAGCGCTGCTGGTATGGGCTGCAGGTCGGTCTTTTTCACTCTGTATGCAAAGCTGCAGTTTATCCATTCTCTTGTCCTTTGACATTGCATGTGTTTTTGTTTTTCTTACAACAAACATTCTTCTGGAGAGCTCCTTGAGTACGTCCCTTAAAGCAGATATAAGAGTTTCTCTAGGGATTATATTACCAGGAGTGGATGGACTGAATGGCTGGATCCCACCTGGTGTTATGAAGGTGTTTGTGTTCAGACCCTCCACGTGGAGTGTTTCGATTGCTACACGACCTTTGCCAGTACTTGCTATTAGCTGATATGTTAGTTGTTCCCATCTGATGATTGTGTAAATAGTTCTCTTAGAGGGTTTATTTTGTATTTCCCTAGTGTTGACTACCTTCTCGTATATTCATTTAAAAAAATATTTCTTCAGGAAGATGTGCCCATTCACATCTTTTGCTTATTTTTCTTTTATTTCTTTGTTTCATTTAATAAGTTTATATTCAGTATCTAGTCTTAAAAAATTCAGGCACTGACCTTTAGTTGTATATGTTGTAAATATCTTCAGTCAGTTTTTGGCACCATTCCCTTACATTTTGCACAGAGCTTTGCAGAAGTTGTCCATTTTAACATAACCTGATTGATCTTTTTTTTCTTCTAAAATGTCAGTTTTTTTCTTTCTCTTTATTAAAACATCATTTCCTACACTAAGGTCATGAAGATATTCTGTCTATTTTGCCCCTAAATTTTTTCAGTTTCAACTTTACATCATCCATAATTGATTTTTGTATGTGATTAGTGGTTAGTTATTCTACATCAGTAACTGTTTTGGCAACATCTGATTAAATAGTTAATTAATCTATTGATAATTAAAGGTACATTGATCATATTTCTTCCCCATATGTGTGCAGAACTCTTTCTGGACTCTCTATTCTATCCCAAAGGTCTGCTGGAACACACTGCCAGTTCCACAAGCTTTTTATCACTGAGGCTAACCGCTGCTTGCTGGACACCAAGATGATCCTCAGCCCTAGCCTTTGTTCAGCATTGCTCTTAGAAATGCTTTGTATTTGCCGGGTAGCCTGTGACTAATGGGTTATGCTGCTCAAATTTAATTTCCTGTTCAAGTTGTATCCATATTGAACTTTTGGGGTCAGATTTAATTTGATTTTTCAATTGCTAGGAAAAGGTATATTCTAATCTCTCACTATAATGGTAGAAACTTCAGTTTGACTTATTCAACTTTTTTGGCCTTATTTTGGAGCGCTAAAGTTAAGTTTATGCAAGATTAGAATTTCTGTATCTTCCTAGTGAATTAAATGTTTTATCCATTATGGGTGAATTATGCACTAGGATCACCTTTTTCCTTAACATCTATTTCGCCTTATGTTAGTATCATTATATGTTTTCTATGTTTTGGGTTTTGCTATGAAGCTTCTGAGATCCTAGCTCCCCAGTCAGGGATGGGACCTGTACCCCCTGAATTGGAAGACAAAGTCTTAACCCCTGGACTGCCAGGGAAGTCCCTTTCACACTTTTAGTATGCTTTCTTTTTCCCTTATTAAACATCATTGCTATATATTCTGGTAATTTCATCATTTGAAGACTTTGTGAATCATATGTTGTTTTTTTCTTCTCTTTTTTGGCTGAGTCTGGCTCATAGCACCTTGTTTCCTCATATGTCTTCTGGTTTTTATTTTTATTTTTTGAATTGTGAACTCATCATCCTTAGAACTTTGTGGAAATTCTTGAGGCTTTTAAGATGTATTTCTCCAGAGGGACTCATCACTCCAGCCACAATCTTGAGTGCACTGTCAACTCAGGGCCACTTTATCATGACTTTAAAATGTTCATTTTGAATTAATTTTAGACTGCATAAAAGCTGTGAAAATAGTACAGAAGTTCCATAGTTCCCATGCCCGGATAACTTTGACTTTAGCATTCACACAACCGTAGTATTAATAAAGTCATCAAAATTAACTTGGCTACAGTACCTTTAATTAAACTGCAGATCTTATTCAAATTTTGCCAGTTTTTCACTGTAACCCTATTTGTGCTCCAGTACTCAGTCCAGGATTCCAAGTTACATTTGTCACACTTCCTTAACTCACAAATCTGTGTCAGACCATCAGTCCTTGTCCTCTAAAACTTGACACTTCTAAAGAATATTGGTTGTACAATATTTTGTACAAAGATGTTCACTGCAGTGTTATTTATAGTAGAGAAAGACTGAGAATAAACTAAACTGAAAAAAATGATTAATTAAGTTAGGGCACATACATTTGATAAATTACTATGAAGTCATTGAAACTATGTTTTTAAAGAATGTTTAAACATGTAAGATGACACAGGTATATTATGCTTTCAAGTGACTTAAATATATCAGATAAAGAAGTACTTAAAGAAACCTTGAGAAAAAATTGTGTCAAAAGTGAACAGGGTTTATTCACGATTCACATGCATTGTTGTGCTTTAAAAATTTTCTACACTGGTGTGTATTTATAACTCTGTGATCAGAGGAAGCAAAGGAAAGCCATAAAGGGGAATTTTGAGCTGCATTAATTTAATAAATACCTATGAGAGCCTTCAAACTTAGATATTGCAACAATACAGCCATTTGCTCATCCAGAATTAAGAGTGAAGTCACAATTAATGGAAGGATTAAAGAACTGCACATTATAATGATAAGCCTCCTGGTTTTACTTAGCCTTAGCCAGATAGCATCTGCAGAGCTGAGGACAGAGTTTACTGGCTTATGCTTTTTTTTCTCTCATGCCCTTGTATTACTATGTAGTGATAGTGAAATTAAGTACTTTTTAGCCAGATAGAAAAAGCAGAACACTCTATTTCCAAGTGTCTCTGCAGCACCGTTGTTGCCTTTCTGTCTGAGCTCTGGCTATACACTAGCTGGCTGAGCACTCTTGAGCAAGTTACCACTTGTTCTGAACCACTCATTCCTTCCTTTTAAGTGGGATAGTCTCTAAGACCTATTTCAGTTTTGTTTTTTCAAAGGTGGAGTTGCTATAGAAAGCAAGTTTTGTTTTGTGATTTTTTTTTGTAAGTAACATTTTGTGTTGACTATAAAATAAGGCTTTTGTAAAACTCAAATTCTTCCTACATAGCAGTCTTTTGGGTTCCAGAAGTACAGCATTTCACCAAGTATGTTTAGCCTGAGAGTGATGCTTTCCACTCCAACTGCAGCTTGGGTTTGTGTATGTTTGATACTGACTGCTTCACTAGTAGATGAAATCTAGAGGTTGCTGCCATTGGGGGTGAGGTGGTAAAGAAGGCTGTAGAGTGATGGAGAGAAGGGAGTTGGTCCTTGGTGATTCTGTTGTCTGAGGGAGCGACTGGGCGCAGAAATGAATGAGGCTGCTTAGAGGTTTGTAGAAACTTCCCTGGCTCCATGAAATGAGTTTTACAAGATTTTAAGTCTCTTAAAAATTAAAGGTGTTTAGCTCATGTGGCTCCATATCCAAAAAATAAACAGCCCAATCAAAAAAAATGGACAGAAGACCTAAGTAGACATCTCCCCAAAGAAGACATACATATGACCGCAGACACATGAAAAGATGCTTGACATTGCTAATTATTAGAGAAATGCAGAGCAAAGCTATGACGAGGTTATTACCTCACACCAGCCAGAATGGCCATCAGCAAAATGGTGTAGATGTAAATCGGTGTAGCCACTATGGAGAACAGCATGGAAGGTCCTTAAAAAACTAAAAATAGAACTACCCTATAACCCAGCAACCCCACCCCTGGGCATATATCTGGAGAAAAACATGGTCTGAAAAGATACATGTACCCCAGTGTTCATAGCAGCACTGTTCACAACAGCCGAGACACGGAAGCAACCTAAGTGTCCATCGGCAGATGAATGGATGAAGAAGACGTCGTATATGCATGCAAGGGAATGTTACTCAGCCACAGAAAGAATGAAATCATGTCGTTTGTAGCAACATGGGTGGATCATACTAAGGTGATCATACTGAGTGCAGTAGGTCAAAGAGAGAAATAGAGATATCATAGAATATTGCTCATAGGCATAATATAAAATGATGCAAATGAGCTTATTTACAAAATAGAAACAGACTCACAGACTTAGAGAAAGAATTTATGGTTCCCAGGGTAGGAGCGTGGTGGAGAGGGACAGATTGGGAGTTTTGGGGCTGGGGCCCTCAGGCTGCATCTGTGGTTGCTGATGACGCGCCTGGGAAACATCTTGGGCTGGGCTGGGAGCTCCCCCTGCGACTCCTTGAAGATGAAGCAGCCCTTTGAGGCATCTTCCTCCAAAGCTGTGTCCACGTCTCTTTTGGTTCTCTTTTCCTCCCAACCTCTCCTTGGGTGGTGAATTCTGAGAGGCACTTTCCTTCACTCCTCTGTCCTTTTATCTAGGCAGTGGAGACAAAAGGCTATTAATTTCTGTCTTCTCATTTAAATTCTGCCATGTGTCTTCCAGAAGGACTCATGGCTCTGACGTAGGTAGCTTCAACCATCAGACCTGCTTTTCTGACACCAAAAGTTACTTGTCTCCTTTTGAAATATGCATAATCTATATACAGTAGATGTTTTTGCTTGCTTTTGGTATGAGAATATTGAATTCTTAAACTAGGCTTGGCTTGGTCTTCCAAGTTCTGATTAATTGGGACTTTATACTAACATCAAGGCCCAGAGTTAAGTGTAAGTCTTGAAAGTTTATTAGAGGAAGTGGAGAAATCTGTTTTCTTTGTTTCATGAATTTTCCAAGCTGGAATTTATCAGAAGTTACCTCTGTGGATTGCAGTCGCACTTTCACTATTAAAAAAGAAATGCCAGCGGGGCATCTTCCGTTTCTGACCACGCCTGCAATTACCTTTGACCTCTCGTGTTAAAAACAAAAGTACTTGTTCAAAGATGATATTTCCCCCCCCCAAACTGTATATCATTATTTTCAGAATAGTGCAAAGGATGGAAACATGATCTACTATCAAACACTGCTCCCTGTAAAATATCGTGATATAGTTTGATGCATCTGCAGAAAATATCAGATTTTTTTCCCCCCTCAGAGAGCATAGCCTTTATCATGCAATTATTACTTGACTAATTGGTTCTATGTTAAGTACAAAGTTGGGCTATTGGCTAATCTGGGTCCAAAAAAATGCGGTCATCAATTGTTTAGATGTCTCCTTTGATGGGCGTCACCTGTGTTCTAAATAATTGCGGTTTTATTCGAGTCAATATCGCTTGCATTTATCATTCATGGAGTGGAAACTCTGGCATAAGTGTGGGGATAATTGGGCATTGGGGATTATTAGAAGTCTTTATTATGTGGAAATGCCTAAATAACATCTGTTCCAACAGTCCTGCTCTTCAGGGCTGCTTCATAGTTGCCACGTCTTCAGGGACCTTCAAACCAAGAAACAAAGAAATTCAATATAAACTGCACTTCACTTAAAGCCCTTTAAACCCATCAAGTGAGCGTGGCCTGGGCCTGCGTTAGCCTGAGCCTCAGCGAGGAGAGAAGGCTTACCCCGTGTGCTCCCCGGGTTTTAATGTAAACACTAATCATAGGCCGTGCATTGCTTCCACTTCCCGCAGTCAGGATAACATAAGAAAGCTGTATTTGCTGAAGCCAGTGACTAAATGAATCTCTGACTCTCAACCTAACACTTGAATCTTAATCCAGGGGCTTAGGTATGCAGAATGGCGCATGAACACTTTTTTGTTTGGTTTGGTTTGGTGAGATTTTCGCTCTTGAAATGAGGCAGTTCTTCCCAAGAAAGGGATAAGTTCTGTTGGAATGTGGAGAGGAATAACACCGTGGGCAGAAAAAGGGTTAGAAAGCGCCCCCCATGCTGTGTCCACGCTTCGGGCGGCAGTGGGTCTGAGGCCACGCCCACCAGCGTTGGGCCCTGACCCTCACGCCACGTGGGGACTCGTCCTCGGGTGCCCTGTGTGCGGTGGACTGTGGACACAGGCTGGGCTATCGATGCCCAGGCCCCTGGCGGGGGCCTGTTAGCCAGCAGTGATCCTCCCTGGGCGCTGAAGGAGTTAGGGATGCCGGAGGCCTCGGTGAGGAACTAGCGGGGCAGGTTCGGTGAGAGGGACGCGTCTGGATGCACGCAGGGCCCCCAGGCTGGAGGCCTGAGGATGGAGGGAGGCCCCTGAGGGTTCTGGTGGCGAGTCCAACACAGGCTCAGGCCCCTTTCTCGCGGGTTCTGGGTGGGCCAGCCCTCTGGGGGAGCCCCCACTTCCATCCCTCTTTCAGCCTCAGCTGTTGGACACCAAGGACTGTTTAAACAGCTACTGCAATGGCCTCAAATCGAACCTATTTAAGAAAGCCCTCCTGCCCTAGCATGTCTAGGAGGCTTTTTCTCTGATGCACACGTGCTAAGCTACTTCAGTTGGGTCCGACTCTGCGCTACCCCATGGGCAGCTGGTCGTGGTGGTATGCTCACTAAGTGGTGTCTGATTCTCACGACCCCGTGGACTGTAGCCCTCCAGGCTCCTCTGTTTACAGGATTCTCTAGGGAAGAATACTGGAGTGGGTTGCCATTTCCTTCTCCAGGGATTCTTCCCCACGCAGGGATGGAACTCAGGTCTCTGGCACTGCAGGCAGATTCTTTACTGACTGAGCTATGCAAGAGGCTGCATAGGCAACTGGATAAAATAAATACTGATGACAAAGTAAAACTGAAGGGATATGCTCAAGTATGTGGCCCCTAACAGCAAAAGTAAAGGAATGAAGTTATTTGGTTAGAAAGGAGACTGTCTGGTGAGGTTATGATTCAACCTGTCGCTTGTGCTGTTAAGGAAGTTGCTTATTTTCATGCCTTCAGCGCCTTATCAGAGTACCTGCCACAGCGCGGCTCCTCTCTTCAGTTCAGTTCAGTCGCTCAGTCGTGTCCGACTCTTTGGGACCCCATGAACCGCAGCACGCCAGGCCTCCCTGTCCATCACCAACTCCCGGAGTCCACACAAACCCATGTCCATTGAGTCAGTGATGCCATCCAACCATCTCATCCTCTTTTGTCCTCTTTTCCTCCTGCCCTCAATCTTTCCCAGCATGAGGGTCTTTTCAAATGAGTCAGTTCTTCACATCAGGTGGCCAAAGTATTGGAGTTTCAGCTTCAGCATCAATCCTTTCAGTGAATATTCAGAACTTATTTCCTTTAGGATTGACTGGTTTGATCTCCTTGCAGTCCAAGGGACTCTCAAGAGTCTTCTCCAACACCACAGTTCAAAAGCATCAATTCTTCTGTGCTCAGCTTTCTTTATGGTCCAACTCTCACATCCATACATGACTACTGGAAAAACCATAGCCTCGACTAGACAGACCTTTGTTGGCAATGTAATGTCTCTGCTTTTTAATATTCTGTCCAGGTTGGTCATAACTTTCCTTCCAAGGAGCAAGCATCTTTTAATTTCATGGCTGCAATCACCATCTGCAGTGATTTTGGAGCCCAGAAAAATAAAGTCAGCCACTGTTTCCACCGTTTCCCCATCTATCTGCCATGAAGTGATGGGACCGGATGCCATGATCATCATTTTCTGAATGTTGAGCTTTAAGCCAACTTTTTCACTCTCCTCTTTCACTTTCATCAAGAGGCTCTTCAGTTCCTCTTCACTTTCTGCCATAAGGGTGATGTCATCTATATATCTGAGGTTATTGATATTTCTCCTGGCAATCTGGATTCAAGCTTGTGCTTCTTCCAGCTCAGCATTTCTTGTGATGTACTCTGCCTGTAAGTTAAATAAGCAGGGTGACCATATATACCCCTGAAGCACTCCTTGTCCTATTTGGAACCAGTCTGTTGTTCCATGAGCAGATACTCAGCTCGTCTTTTAACCAATAAGTGCATCCCTTGAAACATCTCAAACATTTCTCTTGGATACTTTACTGCTTAAAGAGGTGAGGAAATAAATGTATCTGTTTTGGAAAGTTTTCCAATAGTAAGATTGATACATTTAAAAAATGGATTCTTTTTAATCCTCAGTTGATCGGTTCATTAGTCAGAAAATCTTGCTCTTCTTTACATTTTTATTAATTGAAATTTTACTGCATGTAAAGCAGCACATTCTACAGTTAAAAGTGCCTCATGGACCTACTGTATAGCACAGGGAACTCTACTCAGCACTATAATTATCTATATGGGAGAAGAATCTAAAATAATGGATATATGTATAAGTGAGTCATGTTGCTGTACAGCAGAAACTAACACAATGCTGTAAGTCAACTATACTCCAATCAAAAAAATTTTTTAAAGGTATCATCACAAGGAAAAAAATAAAAATAAAAACTTTGGCTCCTGGGGGGAAAAATGACTCATGAGGTGGATTCATTGTTTCCTGGAAAGAGGGGAGTTAGCGAAAAGACCAGAGAACTCCGCTTCTGTTCTTAGGTCTTAGCATACCTAGTCCTCTCTTGGTTCCCGTTAAAAATGTATGTTTTCTCCATGATTCTCTGTGCCTGGCTGTGGCTCTTTCTTCTTGTTCTGTTTGCCCTTAGCAGCTGGAGTAAGTAGTCATGTATGGATATGAGAGTTGGACTGTGAAGAAAGCTGAGCACCGAAGAACTGATGCTTTTGAACTGTGGTGCTGGAGAAGACTCTGAGAGTCCCTTGGACTGCAAGGAGATCCAACCAGTCCATCCTAAAGGAGATCAGCCCTGGGTGTTCATTGGAAGGACTGATGCTGAACCTGAAACTCTAGTACTTTGGCCACCTCATGCGAAGAGCTGACTCATTGGAAAAGACCCTGATGTTACGAAAGATTGAAGGCGGGAGGAGAAGGAGAAGACAGAGGATGAGATGGCTGGATGGCATCACTGACTTGATGGACGTGAGTTTGAATAAACTCCGGGAGTTGGTGATGGACAGGGAGGCCTGGCGTGCTGAGGTCCATGGGGTGGCAGAGTTGGACACGACTGAGTGGCTGGACTGGACTGAACCGGTTCGAGGCCCTTGGCATGTTATTTGGTCTCTGTCTGAGAGATCTAGGGGATGGCAAACCAGACTCGCCCTGCAGAGTGCTGTCCCAGCTTTGTGCCTGGACTGTGCTGGAGAGCTCAGCCCTGGGGCCTGCCCTGGGGGCCAGTCTGGCCGTCGGCCCCGTTGGCTGCGAGCTCCCCCAATGTGCCCTGTGAGGCCTGATCTGCACGCACTGGGAAGATTTCTGGCATCACAGGGGCCGTGAAAGCCAAGCAGTGAGAAAGGATCTTTCGAGCATCACTCATGGGCTTCCTCTTGTCTCTCCCACATCCGCGGCTCCAGCTCCTCTGCTTATGTATGGGAGGAGAATGGCTTTCTGGCCTAGAAGGCCTGTCCACTCCTGGGCTGGTGGCAGGTGGGCAGCCTCCGAGGGCAGGTCAGTGTGGTCTGCCCCAGCTGGCCTGGGTTCCCACCCGAGTCTGCCGAGATGCTCCAGGAAAAACTCTTATCTCCCTCTGGGTGGTGAATGGTGCTCCATCTTGCCCACCTGGCCAGGTGTGGTCAGTGAGATGTCCAGGCCAGCCACATGTCCTGGGGAGACGACCGTGCTGGTGGGGATGGGGGTGGGGGAGCAGGCATCATGTTTTGTGGGTTCCAGAACTTTCTTTTACATGGCAGCAATTTGTGATTGACATGCATCTGCGACAGGAAAACAAAACAAACAACAACAACAAAAACAAATGTACTGCTTCTGCCTTTGTACAGTTTCATTTTGGAGATGTTTCCCAAGTGCGCTGTTCTGGAAAAAAATTTCCACATAAACCAATTACTAGTTTCACCAGCCTTACTCATAAACTCTTTCCCAGTGTCCCCCCCCGCCTCCTCCCACAAAGCCACAGTTACATGGAGCAGGGATGCAGTTTAGGACTTGAGAAGAAGGCGATGCTGCCAAATACATTATTTCATTCATGATTTTAATGGTGCTTCTTTGGCTTTTATCCTTTCCCACCCTGGTTGCCACCATGCTTTTATCACCTGATCATGTATATGGAATTTGGAAATTTCTAAGCAAAAGTAAATAAAAATAATTTTAGATCATTTTTCTGGAGGGCCTTTTTACTCTTGCAGAAGTAATGAAACACACTACTTTGCAACTGTCCGGAGTTGGGGTTCTCCAGAGCACTTTTTGCCTCTAATGGGAATGCATGGAATTCCGATGACCAGGCATGGAGCATCTTTCCAGGTGAGGTTTGTGTCCTGGTGACTAGAGGGCAGACAGCATCTTATTGTTAGGAACATCCCAGATCTGCTTAGCCAGCTTCCATCCAATTTCTTAAAATCAAGAAATGCTAATGAGGAAGTGGAAAGCTGTTGCTGCTGCTGTTGCTAAGTCACATCAGTCGTGTCCAACTCTGTGCGACCCCAGAGACGGAAGCCCACCAGGCTCCTCTGTCCCTGGGATTCTCCAGGCAAGAATACTAGAGTGTGTTGCCATTTCCTTCTCCAAGTAGAAAGTTAGCCAGCAGCATAATTTGTTAATTAGATATTGGCTCAGACAGTAAAGCGTCTGCCTACAATGTGGGAGACCCAGGTTCAATCCCTGGGTAGGGAAGATCTGAAGAAGGAAACGGCACCCCACTCCAGTCCTCTTGCCTGGAAAGTCCCAGGGATGGAGAAGCCTGGTAGGCTACAGTCCATGGGGTCAAAAGAGTCGGACACGACTGAGCGACTCCACTTTCACTTTGCCGTGGACAGAGAGAGAGGAGGAGAGAGAATGAAAGTTCCTGCAGTGCTGAAACAGCCAGTCCTGGATTCGGAGCTCTGGGGGGGCAGGTCAGAGGTGGTGGTGCGACACCTCCTTGCTTCCCCACTCGACACCTCTGACTGTCTGGGGAAGACCCTCCCCATGTCCTGGTTGTATTTCTCCCCTGTCTGCTCTTCCTGCTTGCACCCCCACCCCACACGCTGGCAGTGGGTGAGATGTGTACCTCTCTATTGCCCTGTGAGCGTGTATAGATTCGCACTGTGGTCAGGTGAGTCTGTATGTTAAACCAATGCTAAGCAGCATTGCTGGAGGGAAAGTCAGATGGCAAAGCTCCAGGGAAGACAGTTTGGAAGTCTCTCAACAATCGAACCCAGAGCTACCATGCGATCCAGCAATTCCATTTCTGGGTATGTACCCAAAAGAACTAAAAGAAAGACTCACATAGTTATTTGTAAACCTCTGTTCACAGCAGCCTATGCACCACAGCCAAAAGGGGGAAACAACCTGAAGGTCTGTCAACAGATGATGGATAAACACGATGTGCTCTCTGCACACAATGGAATATTATTAAGCCTTGATGAGGAAGGAAATTCTGACATAGGCTATAATGTGAAAGAACCTTGAAGGCACTGTGCTAAGTTAAACAGGCAAGGCGCAAAATAATAAATACTGTGTGATTCCAAGTAATGAGGTTTCTGAAACACTCAAATTCATAGAATGGAAGGGTGGTTGCCAGGGGCTGGGGACAGAAAGGAAGGGAAATAGGTATTTGATGGATGTATGCATGGTCAGTTGCTTGCCATGCTGGACTCTTTTGTGACCCTATGCGATCCGGTCCCATCACTTCATGGCAAATAGATGGGGAAACAATGAAAACAGAGACAGACTTTATTTTCTTGAGCTCCAAAATCACTGCAGACGGTTACTGCAGCCATGAAATTAAAAGACACTTGCTCCTTGGAAGAAAAGTTATGACCAACCTAGACAGCATATTAAAAAACAGAGGCATCGCTGCTGACAAAGGTCTGTATAGTCAAAGCTATAGTTTTCCCAGTGGTCATGTATGGATGTGAGACTTGGACCAACATGAAAGCTGAGCGCCGAAGAATTGATACTTTTGAAAGGCGGTGTTGGAGAAGACTCTTGAGAGTCCCTTGGACTGCAATCCTAAAGGAAATCAGTCCTGAATATTCATTGGAAGGATTGATGCGGAAGCTCCAGTACTTTGGCCACCTGATGAGAAGAGCTGACTCATTGGAAAAGACCCTGATGCTGGGAAAGATTGAAGGCAGGAGGAGAAGGGGACGACAGAGGATGAGATGGTTGGATGGCATCACCGACTCAATGGACATGAGTTTGATCACGCTCCGGAGATGGTGAAGGACAGGGAAGTCTGCCGTGCTGCAGTCCATGGGGTCACAATGAGTTGGACACAACTGAGCAACTGAGCAACAACAACAGCATGGACTGCAGCCCCCCAGGCTCCTCGGTCCATGGGATTCTCCAGGCAAGAGTACTGGAGTGGGTTGCCATTTCCTACTCCAGAGGATCTTCCTGACCCAGGGATTGAACCCGTGTCTCTCATGTCTCCTGCACGGGCAGGCAGACTCTTTCCCCCTGAGCCCTGATGAATACAGAGATCCAGTTTGGAAGGACGCAAAGACTCTGCCAGATGGATGGTGGTGACGGTGGCCTAGATTCCTGAATGAGCTTAATGTCACAGAATCGTACTTGGTGAAGACTGGTTAAAATGGTGAATTGTAAATTACATGTTTTACTTCCTTTAACCGAAGTGCCAAAGCATGATACTCGTGGTAAACTGCTGTGCATCTCATTCTACTCTGAAGCTCTCTCTGTATCTCAGAGTGCTCCTGGCACGTGGTCTCAGCGCTCCTGCTCATGGCTTCACAGTTGGCAATGGTAGTTCACTCACCTTCCCCCAGAGAGTCCATGTTGAGACTCCCTCCAGCGCTGTCAGCGTGCCGGACGCCGGGGGAGACACACTGCGTCTGTCCCTTGTGGTCTCTCTGCTCTCTGTTCCTGGGAACAGAACTGCCTGGGTTGGACGACACACACGCGCTGAGCTTAACTCAGCAGAGCCAGTTTCGCGTCCAAAGGGCTGTGTGTCCCTGGTCCCCTCAGAACAAGGCACTCCCCTTTCCTACTTATCTACCAGCGCTCGTCCAGCCGGCTTTCACACACTTGCCAGTTTGCAGGATGCCAGTGGGGTCTTGCTCGTT
This sequence comes from Oryx dammah, assembly GCF_014754425.2. Taxonomy (NCBI): domain Eukaryota; kingdom Metazoa; phylum Chordata; class Mammalia; order Artiodactyla; family Bovidae; genus Oryx; species Oryx dammah. The sequence continues at coordinate 2,606,336 of NW_024070204.1, forward strand.
TCACTTCAGTCCTGATCACTAATGAAGCAGAGCATCTTTTCACGTCTTGGCGTCTGGGTTTCCTCTTCCCGTGAATTGTCTCTTCGTGCTCTCTGCCTCCCTGTCTGTTGTGTTTTTTCTTTTTGATTTATAGGCATTTCTTGCATATTCTAGATAATAGGGTCCCTTGTTGGTCTTAGATATTGCAAATATATTCTCTCAATCTGTTATCTGTTGCTAACTTGGCCCATGTGTTTTTCATTAAAATCAATTCCCATTTAAGGTAATAAATTCAACATACTTTTTCTTTGATTAGATCATTTGTTTTCAATCTCTCTTGCCTCATGAAAATGGATTTTAACATGTAAATTTTACTTTATGTACTATTCTAGATGTATCTGCGCATTTTAAAGTATAATATTTTTATGTTGTTCAGTTCTGAGTGTTTCACAATTCCCTCTATTACTTCCTTTTTTTTTTTTTTTTTTTTTTGCAAAATATACATTGTTGAGGTCCTAGAAACAGGGGGAGCTCTTGAGTTACACAGGCAGACCTCAGATTTGCTGTGGGTTTGTTTTCAAATCACCACTGCAATAAAGTGATTATTGAAATAAAATGAGTCACACCGTTCTTTTGGTTTCCTAGTGCACACAGAAGCTGTCACGCCATATTGTGGGCCATGAAGTGTGCAATAGCATTATGTCTAAAAAAGTACATATGTTAATTAAAAAATACTTTCCTGCTAAAAAATGCTAACCATCACATGAACGTTCAGCTAGTCAATCCTCTTATAATAGTAGCGTCAAAGATGGCTGGTCACAGATCACCCTGACAAACGTAACAGTAATGAAAAAGTTTGAAATATTGCAAGACTTTTGAACATGGGACACACAGACAGGAAGGGAACGAGTGCTGTTGGAACATGGTGCCGACAGACCTGCTTGGTGCAAGCTTGCCACAAACCTTCGATTTGTAAAAAACACAAAACCTGCAAAATTTGATAAAGGGAAGCACGATAAAGGACGTGTGCCTGCATTTTAAAAGCTGATGTGTAGTTTTCCTCACTGCAGTAAGCACCCCATCTGATGACGCTGGTTTATCAGGATTTACTGAGCGTTTATCTGTGGTCTAGTCTAGCATCAGTGTCTGCAGCTGTTCCTTGGATGCTCAGAAATAGTGTATCTCCAACACTCTGTGGTGAAATACCTGGATTTTTCTTTTTTTTTTTTCTTTTCCTTTTTTGCTTATTTGTTTTTGTTAATTTCCAATCTGCCACAAATCTTTACTTGGCAAAATTCAATAAAATGAAATGCCAGAAAATGATCCTACGATTGGATGTATCAGCAATAACAGGTTGTTTACGTTTTAAACACTCTCAGTTTTAAAATTTATCTAATTGCAGATTGGTAAGAATAGCAGTGGGAGGATACTAAAAAACCAGAAAGACTGTGTGTCCTCTCTTTGTTAGGCGTAGAGTTCCAAGTAAAGTCACTTGAGTTTTTTTTAATTTCACTATTCATATAACCTCTATCTCTGTCTATCTTTGTATCTTTCAGGTGAGGGGTTTTTTAAAATCCCCAACTACTATTGTTTAAATATCAACTTATCTTCTCAGTTTTGCACCAGGTTTGCATATTTTGAGGATATTTGTTAAGGTATACACGTTCATGTTGGTCATAAGGAATTTGTATTATTATACCTTTCCTCTTTTTCCCGTAAGATAGCTCTGTCTTAATGTTTATTTAGTCAAATGTCGAATTTTCCTTTCATCTTATCATGGGCAATATTCCCCTGGTAGACATTTTCTCATCCTTCTGTTTAACCTCTCTTGATTCTTTTGGAGTTACGGACTATGTTTTTAAAATCCAATCTGCAATGCTTGATCTTTCTGTTGCTGGGCTTCACACATTTTCGTCGACTGTCTGATTATATTAGGATTTGTTTCCATGCTCAACTCATGCGTCCAATTTTCCATAGTTGTGTGTGTATTTTTTTATCCTTTCATGTTCTTTATTGGAGAGATGAGATTTAAACTACAAATTTAAATTATACATTTTGTTTTTATCCTTATAGTGGTTTCCTAGAATTAGAATCCCATAATCATGTTTATTACCTTTTTCAACCTCAATTTTTCTGAATTGAGGTAAAATTTACTTACAATAAAATGTGTCTCTTAAACCTTTAGTTTGATACTGTGCCGTGTGCTTAGTTGCTCAGTTGTATCTGACTTTTTGTGACCCTGTGGACTGTAGCCCACCAGGCTCCTCTGTCCGTGGGGATTCTCCAGGCAAGAATACAGGAGTGGGTTGCCGTGCCCTCCTCCAGGGGATCTTCCCAACCCAGGGATCAAAACCATGTCTTCTGCATTGCAGGTGGATTCTTTACCATCTGGGCCACCAGGAAAGTAATTCTGGCAATTCATAACCACCATCTCAAATAAGAATGCTGGACATTTCCATTTACTCAGAAACCTTCAAGATTGCTTCAGGTCAGTTTCTCCTATCCCCCAGAGATAACAATATTCTGATGCCTATAGAGGTCTTTTCTTGGTCTTGTACTCCTGAAAAGAGAATTCACAGGTCTTTAGTGTCTGGCTTGTGTTGTTTAACGATTGTTTAGAGATCATTCATATTTGCAATTATCTGTATTTTATCCCTTGTTATTGCTAAATACTAAGTTGACTTAAAACTCAACATTCAGAAAACTGAGATAATGGCATCTGGTCCCATCATTTGATGGCAAATAGATGGGGAAACAACGGAAACGTTAAGAGACTTTATTTTCTTGGGCTCCAAAATCACTGCAGATGGTGACTGCAGCCATGAAATTAAAAGATGTTTGCACCTTGAAAGAAAAGCCAAGACTAACCTAGACAGCATATTAAAAAGCAGAGACACTACTTTACCACCAAAGTTCCGTCTAGTCAAAGCCATGGTTTTTCCAGTGATCATGTACGGATGTGGGCTATAAAGAAGGCTGAGCACCGAAGAATTGATGCATTTGAACTGAGGTGTTGGAGAAAACTCTTGAGAGTCCCTCAGACTGCAAGGAGATCCAACCAGTCCATCCTAAAAGAAATCAGTCCTAAATACACTTTGGAGGGACTGATGTTGAAGCTAAAACTCCAATACTTTGGCCACCTGATGCAAAGATATGACTCGTTGGAAAAGACCCTAATGCTGGGCAAGATTGAGGGCAGGAGGAGAAGGGCATGGCAGAGGATGAGACGGTTGGATGGCATCACTGACTCAATGGACATGACTTTGAGTAAACTCTGGACAGGGAGGCCTGGCGTGCTGTAGTCCATGGGGTTGCAAAGAATTGGATGTGACTGAACGACTGAACTGAACTGACTAACTGCTAAATAGCATTCCATCCTGGAATATATGGATACACCATGATTTTTTAAAACTCAGTTCTTTTTTGATGGGCGTTTGAGTTATTTCCAGTTTGGGCTACTATGAAGAAAGCTGCTGTAAACATCCCTGTATGGTCTGTTTTGTGGTCACATGTTTCCATTTCTCTTGAGTAAATACCCACCAGCGGAACTGTAGGTCATAAGTTGTACACAGGGCTAACTTTCTAGGAAATTGACTGACAGTTCTCTGAAGTGTTGTATCAGTTTACATTTTTCCTGGCCAAGCACAAGATTTCCAGTTGCTCCACTTCTATGCCAACACATGCTCTTGATGCTTTTAATCATCTCACTTTCTGTGTAATAAGATCTCAGGGCAATTTTAATTTTTATTTCCTTAATGACTAACGATGCTGAGCAGGTCTTCATGTGCTACAGATTCGCATACCTTCAAAGCTTGTGTGCCTACTTTAATCTTTTGTTCAATTAAAAAAAAATTGGTTGATTCTTGTTGAACTTTCAAGAATTTTGTATAAGCCTATGGGATGTATGTGCTACCAACATTTTTTCACGCTTGTGATCTATTGATTGATGGTCTCAAGGCTGTTTTGATTAGCAGACATCTTTAAATTTGCTGAAGTTGAACTTCTTAGATTTATTTTGGTAGGTTCATGTCCTGTCCTGGAAATCTATATCTGTCTCAAGACTATGAAAATATTCTGCTATGTTTTCTCTGAGAAACATGGATTTTGATTTTATAGTTAGGTCTATGATGGACTTTGGATTAATTTTTGAGTATGGAGTGAGATGAGATCCCCATTCATTTCTCCCCTCTATACTTCTATCTATTGCTCCAACATTATTTATTAAAAGCACTTTCTTCTCCCCACTGGATAGACGTGGTCTTGTGGACAAACATCTACAGACAGTGTCTGTGACAGTCGGCTTCCTTCTTTCCTATTCTGTTCCTTTCATTTATCTCTCCTTATGCCAAGACAGAGTTGTCTTGCAGTAGGATTTAAAATCAGGTCATATTAGACCTCCAAGTTATTCTTCCTTTTCAAGATCATTTTCACTGCTCCACATTCTTTACATGTCCATATAGATTTTAGAATCAGCTTCTCTATTGTTTTTAAAGCCTTCTGGGATTTGGACAGTGTTTGCATTGAATCAATAGATCAATCTGAGGAACACTGACATCTTGACAAACTTGAAATGCCCATGTTTCTACCAAACGTGCAAAGACTTTTAGTGATTCTTACATTGTTTTGATCGTTTTTCTTTTTGCCTATTACATGTTCACTTAACAAAGAATTTTGTAACTCTAACCCTACTGGAAGGAATGATGCTAAAGGTGAAACTCCAGTACTTTGGCCACCTCATGTGAAGAGTTGACTCATTGGAAAAGACTTTGATGCTGGGAGGGATTGGGGGCAGGAGATGAAGGGGACGACAGAGGATGAGATGGCTGGATGGCATCACTGACTCGATGGACGTGAGTCTGGGTGAACTCCGGGAGTTGGTGATGGACAGGGAGGCCTGGCGTGCTGCAATTCATGGGGTCGCAAAGAGTCGGACACGACTGAGCGACTGAACTGAAGTGAACTGAACTGAACCCTAAAGTGGATTCATTCTTCCCTTTTATGTTCTTACAATTTTAAATTAAAACGTTTAGTAAATTACTTGATCAATCTTACTTTCCATCATTTGCAGAACTTTTCTGGACTTATTATTTTTCAAAAAACCTGGTCTTTCTCTAAGAATGTCTTCAAGGTGGATCTTTCTGTATGCAATCTTCAAGGGTTTTGTGTGCCTGAGGATATTTTAAATTGACTTTCACATTTAAATAAGAATTTGATTGAATGTATAAAATAGGTTAAAGGGTCTCCCCCGCCTTCATTAGTCTGAAAACATTAATTCCTGTTTCCTCGCATCCTGTGTTGATATTGAGAAATCTGATCGACAGTGTTTGCCCTTTCCCTTTCCAGGGGATCTGCCTTTTTCCTCTGGAAGCTGTTAGAATTTTTCCTGTGTTTTGATTTTCTCAAGTTTTCTAATGATGTGTCTGAGGTGTGGCTTTTGCTTTATCTCACCACTTACGTCCACCCTGAGTGTCTGCAACATAAGATCTTTCATCTCCATTTTGAACAAAATTTTAATTATTTTTCATCTATTTTGGACGGCTGTTATGGTGATATAAATGTGTTTAAATCAATCCTCCTTTCCTCATGTTTTTTTTTCCTTCATGTTTCGACTTATTTTTTCTCTTCTGATGACGTCTCAAGCGCAAATAGAGATTCTCAAGCTGTACATACTCTGCACACTCTCAAATGTGGTGGTCTTTATTTCAGTCATGACCTTTTCCATCATTAGTATTTTGATAACAATTAACACTTGCTGTTCTCCAGCCTGGAGTGGAACGCTTAGGTTTCCAGTCTGCTCCGTCGCCCCTCCTTTCCCCGCATCGCTAGCTTCCGGTTTTCCTTCTGCCCTGGTCTTCTGTGTCTAGCTTCATGTCTCTAGGATGAGAGAATAACTCCTTCGTTTTCTCATTCTCTTGCACTGCTTCAGGATCAGGTTCCAGTCACGTGCGTGTTCTTTAGTGAGTCCACCGGGACTGAGGATGCGACGTGCCGGCTTGTTGCACTATTTCATTGTCATATATTTACATTTGACTCTCTTCCTCTTTATAATTCTGTAAAATAAATGAAAGGTTTAAAGAGCAAAGAAAATCAACAAACCCTGTAATGCTAGTGAGGGCTTCGAGCAGCCCAATTCCATCTAGGTGTGTATAAGAGGGGGGGATCAGGGTCTGCCCACATTCAGATAAATGGTGTGTCCGTCCCAGCCCTCTGCCCTGGTGATGGTATATTAATATATAAAACTCCAGAGTGATGCCTTTTGAATTCACTATTTACTGTTTGTCTAACCTTTCTCTTGTGACAGGAGAACCTTTGATTCAAGTTGTGTTTATCACATTTTTCAAGTTACGATATCTCTGGTCTTCCACTGATTGCATATCTGCAGTATATTGTTTTACTGTCTTTGTTTGGAAGGCTGTATATTGGACAGAATTACGTCTATCCTGGAGACTCATTGTTGAGGGAGGCTTGCCAATTTTCATAATATATTTATTTATTTATTGGAAACAAATACATGGCATATTTTAAATTTAATTTTATTTGTCTTATCTTTTCAAAAATTATGGGAGCATAGTAGATTTACAATGTTGAGTTAGTTTCAAGTGTACATCAGAGTGTATCAGTTATACACGTACATAGATCCACTCTCTTTTAGGTTCTTTCCCCATATAGGTCATTATAGAGTATTGAGTGGAGATAAGATATGTTTAAAAGTATCTCTAAATAGTTCCAGAAGGGAGAAATAAATTTTAGAAAATTAGAGGGTGAGCCTCGTCTCACTGAATTGAGAAATGTTGAGAGTCTCCACCCTAATGGTGGGGAGCAGTCTTGTGGCCAGGCAATGGTGAGACCGCAGAGAGCCTTCCAACCAATCAGGCTTTGAGTCTGCTGATGGGGCCCTTGGAATTTTAAAGTTTGGGACGTAAATAAATACCCTTCTGAAAAGTGTCAGAAAACCTGTCAGTAATGATGAGCTGAACCTCCTTTTTCTCACAGAGGCATGAAGCAGGGTGAGTCTTCCCCTTGGCCCAGCCAGAGCACCGCTCTGCACACAGGTCAGCCCCTGTCCCTGCTGTGTGCTGGCATGGAAAGGACCAGACCCTCCATCCTGCTCTCCACCTTCATCCTGAATTTCTGAGCCCCTGAGAAGCTAGTTCAGACTCATGTTGCAAACCAGTTTTGCATTACAAATAAAAGTGAAAGTGAAAGTTGCATCTGACTCTTTGCATGGACTCTATTCAGTCCATGGGATTCTCCAGGCCAGAATTCTGGAGTGGGTAGCTTTTCCCTTCTCCAGGGGATCTTCCCAACCCAGGGACTGAACTCAGGTCTCCTGCACTGCAGGCAGATTCTTTACCAGCTGAGCTATGAGGGAGGCCCATGCATTAAAAATAAGGAGAACTTATATTAATACATGGAGAAGGCAATGGCACCCCACTCCAGTACTCCTGCCTGGAAAATCCCGTGGACGGAGGAGCCTGGTAGGCTGGAGTCCATGGGGTCGCTAGGAGTCCGACACGACTGAGCAACTTCACTTTCACTTTCACTTTTCACTTTCATGTGTTTGAGAAGGAAATGGCAATCCACTCCAGTGTTCTTGCCTGGAGAATCCCAGGGACGGGGGAGCCTGGTGGGCTGCTGTCTCTGGGGTCGCACAGAGTCGGACACGACTGAAGCGACTTAGCAGCAGCAGCATATTAATACAAGTAAAAAATCTATAGTGGTAGATAGATTAATTTTTTTTTTTTTTTACTGTGTGTTACACAATTTGGGGAGCTGTGGAGGATGGGATCTCAGACATGAACGTATGATTCACTTTGAAGAAAAGGAAGCTGGAATCAGTTACAATCCTGAGAAGTTACAACTGAGCTCTGATAAATACATTTAAAATATCAGATACAATGCAGAAGGTAGTTTTATTTTTTTTAGTAGCACTTCTGAGCAAATACATTAAATCATATTAACTTGGAAACGTGATGAAGAAAGGGTATTTATGAATCACAGCAGTGACCACACTTCTATGTATTAAATAATGAATCATGAATACAATGGGGACAGAGGTTATAATTCTCATAAATATAATTTCATAAAACACTTCCGTACACAGTGGAATTCTATAGGCAAAAAAAATTGTTTTCCTCCGCAGTAACAGCACTTCCTCAAGCAGGGCCTTGGTAATTAGAGGATCACAGTGGCCAGGTCTGCAGCTCAATGTAAATTTCGTCTGCAAGCTGGCAGCACACACACTCTCTGTCTTTGGGCCCTGTTCCTCTAGCTGTGCTTCATGCCCCCGTTTTCACGGCTGTGTTTAGCTCAGCACACTTTTTTGTCTTCTGTCCGACTTGGAAAAGTAGGATAAGTTTAATTTATGACGAGCCCTTTTTGCATTTTGAGAGGGTGGATCTTCCATGAGAGTCTTTTCAGTGAAGCTCCATGGTTGGTTTTTCTCCCTTTGTGATTCTGAAACAATGTTTGTGAGGGGCACTGATTCGGAGATTTCAGGCTTGAGGGTTCCTTGGACAAGTGCAAGTAGCTTAAACTGCTGAAATATTCAAATTCTGCCGAAGCGGGACAGCAGAGGCACGTGTGATATCTCAGGCCTGCAAAGCTCACATCTTGAGAAGAGTCATTAAGCCTGAAATGTCCTTGACCAAGGGGGCTTCTCGGGTAAAGAGCCCGCCTGCGATGCAGGAGTCATAGGAGGTGCCTGGGTCAGGAAGACCCCCTGGAGGAGCGCATGGCAACCCACTCCAGTATTCTTGCCTGGAGAATCCCATGGGCAGAGGAGCCTGGCAGGCTGTAGTCCATGGAGTCAGACAGGACTGACTGAAGTGACTTCACTCACACTCACGTCCTCAGCCAGCCAGCTCGGCTGGGTCTCCCGTATTTATGGCCGGCTGTAAACCTCTGCTTTGCTGTTGGAGCTGGTGGGAGGATGGAAAACACGCAGAAATGGGGTAAATCATGCCAAGGCCGTCGGTGGGGTTCGACTGACTGTGCGTAATCAGAGAAAGGTGTGATGTCCTGAACTTTCCTTCCAGGCCCCTCCTGCCCTTTCTCATCCCTTTAAAGCCATCCCTAAAAGCAAGCAGCCAGCACCAAGTGAACCTTCCTGCTGAAACAACTGTGACCTTGCAAAGTAATTAGCAAGCTTCATGCATGTCCAAAGGGACAGAGAGGTGGTCTGTAATCTTTCAAGCATTGAAATATCTCTTTTCCCTTAAAGAAAATTTTAATGAAAGGTGCCATTAAAATGGAAGGCCTTTGTCCACCCTCAGAATGTCTCAGTGTGGGGCCTCTCCTGACATATTTAAATGCTGCCCTGCAGAGAGAGGGCCTTGGAGGTTCTGTGACCAAACGCTTGTGTCCATTTATCCCTCCCCTTCTCTGCAGGAATCGAGGACAAGAGCCCCAGGGAGTGCTTTGGGGGTGGAAACCCTCCCTCCTAGGAATGGGCCCAAGTCACAGAATCACTTCCGGGGGCAGTCAGGCAGGTGGAGGTGAGACCACAGGTCAGCCAGCTTCCCTGATGACACTGGGCCAGCTTCCTCCCCTCCCCAGTGTCTCATCAGTGCTTCCCGTAGAATCAGAAGTGCCCTCCAGTAGATGCATAGATCAGAGGGCTTATTTCAGGAAGACAAAGGGACAGCACGTGTCACTAGACAGAATCATAATTTAGTGGCTCAAATGTGGGAGAAGACGCGCCTTCCTGGGTGAAGTCACTTCCATGTCGTGAGTGTAAACTGTGGGTCTTATGTTTTAAGACTCCAAAATTATATATGTTCTTTATTCAGTACATTAGCCATTTGATGATTTACAGATACATTTCTGAATTGCTTGATTCTACACAGCATAAATAAAATTTTAAATTGCTTATGCCACAGATCCTAGCTGTTTTGTCTGTTTGTCAGACTAATCCTTTAGAGTGAATCTCATCTGTAACATCGAACCGAAGAATTATCTTATACACTTTAGATCATAAGTAGTGAAGAAATGAAATAGTTTTCTGATCTCCAAAGCATAAATCTCACATTCAAATTTCTCTGTTCATTTAAAAAATGACTAAACATCAAGTCAGGACTCCACGCCCAGCAGGAGGACCACGTGTTGTAAACCTCAGCTCACAGGGACCTGCTTGGCAAAGCTGTCCTGGTCATCTGCCCAGGGAGATATGGACGGACAGATTCACGGGATACATGCCTTGATCCTCCAATGAGCAGGGATGAGCTTCTGACAGTCAGCAACCCACTTTCCACTCAAGTGCGTTGCCAGGCTCCTGGGTGTTTGTTTCAGGGCTCCGTGGGGTTCGGGCTGAGAGCAGAGATGCTGAGACAGACTGCTAGGTTGGAATTCCAGCTCCTTCACTCCCTAGCTGTGTGAGTTCCCTGGGACTAAGTTTTCACATCTGCAAAATGGATGCGTTTCCCTCCCAGGCTGGCCGTGAAGAATCCAGGGCCTCAGTACTGGGAAAGCTCTTTGAGGAGGACCCGGGATGTGGAGGCTGTTTTGGAGGCGTGAATAGGAGAATCAGAACATAATCAGGAAGAGGGCTCTCGTGCTTTCTCAGGGGTCTGTTCCCATTCGCTTCAGAGCCACAGTCAACAGACAGAGCCTGCTGCCCTCCATGCTTGGAGCAGCGCTGGGATTTGCAGACAGTGATGTTGAGATGTGAGCCCCCGGCTTGGGCACACACTCCCTTCCAGCCGCCTTGCCACAGAAGGGAGCCTTGCACCAGGCCACGTGCCTCCTGAGCTGAGCTGCGGAGAGAGAAAGCCTACTTTGTCCCCCACGTTTCTCTTCCTCCTCACACAACTCCAGGCACCGACTTTGTAAATCAATTGTGAGTCCCTGAGACTGCTTCTCTCGGAATAACAGGCCTAGGAGGCAGATGCCTGGGGATGCCCCGCGTGGACCCCTCCACCTACTGAGAACAGGTGCGGAACCCAGGGGCGTGAGGACAGGTTGGGCTTTGCGGTTACCACACTGATTAGTTTGATGGTCCGGGATGAGCTCGGGTTCCCTCCGGAGGCCCTGGCGTATTGCCTGGGACGTGGACCGGGGAAGAAGCGGGACCACTAGGGCCTCCTTGAGCCCACCGTCTTGAAGGTGGACACGAGCTTGTCAAGCTGGACTTGGCGCTCATCTGAAGGGAGGAGGGGAATCTGGAATATTGGCGAGGCTTCCGACATGCTGTGGGAGACTCCACAAAGCAGAACAAAGGCCGAGCCTGCTTGAGAGACTGACGCCCTGTTGGAAGGACTGATGGTGAAGCTGAAGCTCCAGCCCTCTGGCCACCTGATGTGAAACTGACTCACTGGAAAAGACCCTGATGCTGGGAAAGATTTGAAGGCGGGAGGAGACGGGGACGACAGAGGATGAGATGGCTGGATGGCATCACCACTCAATGGACATGAGTTTGAGTAAGCTCTGAGAGTTGGTGATGGACAGGGAGGCCTGGCGTGCTGCAGTCCATGGGGTCACAAAGAGTGGGACACGACTGAGCGACTGAACTGAATAGCCCTGGGTTTGTACACGATAGAGTTCTCTTAAGGGTTCCATCTTCTCTTTCTGGTCTGTGAGTGATGCTGGGGGTGGGTGACTGCCCCAGGGTGGGCAGGGGCGGGGGTCTTGACAGTGATGCTGAGTTGCCTCGTGACGACCCCGTCCCCTCCACATTCCTGATGAAATCCACTTGGGGCTTGAGATTGTTAGCTCTGGAGTGCCCCCCGCAGGTGTTGAGACCATCCCACGCTGGGTGTGCATTTACGGTTGAGGAAGGCTGGGGGTGCCCTTCCCGCCTCAGGGCCATCTTACTCATCCACGGTGTGATCAGGGTTTAGGATTAAGTGGAGATACTCTCTTCATTGGAGTCTGTGCTTGGTACCCGTGTAAAGCAGGCTTGGTGGGAACCTTAGAACATTCCAGAGACAGAGTTCGCCTCTGAAAGCCTCCTGACCTCTCGAGAGATTAGGGCAGTAAGAGTGAGGCTGAGGAAGAAGGACGCGTCATCTTTTTTGTCGTGAGGAAATAACTGAAGTCATCCTTCCAAAAAAGGAAAATGGAAAGAGCCACTCAGAAGAAGCTGGGGGGAAGGGCAATGTTCCCCTGGGCCTGCGGTGGGAGGCAGAGGCCCACTGGCCTTGACTCAGATCTGGGCAGCCCCTCCCACATGGGGCCGCGCCCCGCCAGCACCAACGTGGGGACCTGGGCACGGCTCCTCTCAGGAGCTCGGGAAGATGCTCAGTCCCCATTTCCTACCAGCAGCTCAGACCTCGTCCTATGACCGGGGTCCTGACCTCCCAGCAGGGGCTGCAGGGAGAGTTCTTTTCTCAGGGAAGCAGAAACAGGAGGAGAGGGAGGCGCACTTCCAAAGACTCGTCCGAAGCATCTTCTACTCCCAGTTGCAGAGGAATTGTCTGTTCGCCACTTCTCTTCTTAGAACCTTAGTTTGAACTTTGGAATGTCAAATTCAGCGAGTGTAATGTGTTTGCATGAGCATTGGTGCCCGTGAATATTTTTTAGTCATTAAAAAACAAAATCAGAACTCACACGTTGCAAGTGGTACTGGGTTTCGATGGGACTCTTTGGGGAGAATTTTGAAGGCGTCACTTACTTGCACCCAAAAGAGAATAAAGGGCATGGTTTTCAAGGGTCTTTGTTAAGCCTGGGGGCAGTAAACACAGTTACTTAGAATTTCAGCACGGAGAGGAGCAAAGGAAGAAACAGCAATCGCTTCCAAGAAGAGGCCTGGCGATGGACCTGGGCCCAGGGTGGGGGAGATGGGTGCCAACCCGCCCCGTGTGCTGCCTGGACCAGGTGGGTCCGGGGCTCAGAGGCACTCTGAGCAAGGCGGTGTCCCGTGAGGGCGCTGTCTCTAAGTGGGAGCCGCCTCCAGACCAGGCATCGAAACTGCCTTGTGAACATCAGCCTCACATTTAAGGACAACTTAAAAAAAATCGAGTTTAGAAATTCCCCCATTTAGGTTACCACATCGGTTAACAGGCTTGGCTCCGAGAGGCTCCCCAAATCAAGATGCATCTTCCTGTCATGGGGTTTGCCAGCCCCTGAGGTTACTTATAGCACCTAATCTCATCACATCCCAGCCTTTTCATCTGTAAAAATATAACAACAAGAAGAACCTAACCACCAAATGGAAACAAACAAACAAGCAGAAAACAAATGTCAGTTCTCCGGTATTGAGTAAATAAATTGAGATTACACTGTGCATTTTACACTGTCTGGCATGGGTTAGGCCCTCCGTAAATGTTTACTCTCTTTTGATACGTTGCAGACTCCAGGGACAATCCTAAATCACAAATTCTAAAAAGGTTTTGAACAACACCAGCATTAATGGAAAGAGGATGCTGAGTGTGATCTCTGGGTAAATGATCACACTAGACCCTCCCTGCTTGTCCACAGACCGTCTGAACCACAGCTGTATTTTTTATCCGTTACACGCATATGTGCTCTAAGTCACTTCAGTCGTGTCTGACTCTTTGTGACCCCATGGACTGCAGCCCACCAGGCTCCTCTGTCCATGGGATTCTCTAGGCAAGAATACTGGAGGGGGGTGTCATGGCCTCCTCCAAGGGATCTTCCCGACCCAGGGACTTACCTCGTGTCTCTGACGTCTCCTGCAATGGCAGACGGGTTCCCTGCCACTGAGCCACTTGGGAAGCCATTTATGATGAACATAAAAACCAGATAGACTGGAAGGGTAAGACTGAGTGGAGACACATTTTGCATAAAGCTAAAATTTCTCTCTTTTTTAAAAATTTTTATTGTTAGAACTATTTTTTTTTTTTTGGAGGTGATCAGTTCCTGGTGGCATTGTTACAAATTGCCAAAAGATTTGGTTTTTAATTCAATATATAATAGGTTCAAGATATAGTAGGTAACTTTCCAAATAACACATTATCCTGAAGTCAAGCATTTCTCTGGAATGCTTTCTGAGATGAAACACCACAACACGGAGTGTTATAGCACTTCAATAAATGCAAAACATACCATATGTGACTTTTATTTTTCAAACATAAAAAAGCACTTTGGGGACTGTTTCCGTAACTGCGTACGCATTGCTGGGCTCACCCCTGGGTAACCAGTAGTGATCGCGTGTTCCCCTAGGGTTCTGGTGGGAGGAGCTTAACTTAACAGAGGTGACCCCTTTCCCATCCGTAACTTACTGCTGTCAAAGGACAGGTCACCCCGGCAGTCCTCGCTGAGTCCGTCTAACCACTGGCCGTAGTAGTTCTCCTTTTTTTAGAGATTTTCCAGGTTATAGTCTATTAAGATTTTACTCTTACAATATTTTTAACTTTTTCTATAAAGATGGGCCATAAACACGAGAAGTAATGGGATCCAGGGCTGTCAGGGAGCCAACAACTCAACATAATTTCTGCAAACATGAGTGCCCTGGATGGAGATGAATGGTCTTGTTCCCACACGCTTTATTATTGCCTGTAGCCCCTAGTGTAACGGCAACTATTAGGGTTTTAATAAATGGATCGAAAGCCCATTTGCTCCAGATTCGATGAAATATTAACACTGCTTCTGAAATATGTTTTAAGTGTTGCGCTGACACTTCGCCCTGAGTTACGCCGAGGGGAGTCGAGACATAGCGGTTCCTTCTCCCTTCTCAGTAACGACTGTATGTCATGGAAACACGTGCAATTTATGTTTTAAAACCCGTAAAGTCTTCTCCTTAAATATGTTATTAATTTTAAAGTTCTGTTTCAGAATAATCATATATTTGTAACCAGAAGTACCGTGAAAGAAATGAATTTGTAGCCACATTAGAGCTCTTTCTCGAGGAAGCGGTGGAGGGAGGCTTGGCGGCAAGGCGCGCTCCGCTTTCTGAGTGGGTCTCTGTTTGAGGCTCTGTTGCAGGTGCCGTGGGAGGGGCTTTACTGCGCAACTCCCCAGACTTCTGTTTGGGAACAGCTTATTGCTGATGGGCAGAAAATACTGAGCGTTCAGAAAACAGAAGACAGTCTTATGGACTGAATGTATCTCCTGGCCCCAAATCTGTACCTTGACGTCTTCATCCCTCCCACTTTGGAAATAGGATCTTTAAAGAAGTAATTCAGGTGAAAAGTCAGGCAGTAAAGAATCTGCTTGCACTGAAGGAGACGGGTTCAGTCCCTGGACTGGGAAGATGCCCTGGGGAAGGGACCAGCTCCCCACTCCAGTATTCTGGCCTGAAGAATTCCAAGGGGGTCACAAAGAGTCGGACACGACTGAGCGACTTTCACTTCACTTCAGAGCTTTCCAGGTGGCTCCAGTGGTGAGGAGCCCCCTTGGCAATGCAGGAGACAGAGACACGAGTCTGACCCCTGGGTCAGTAAGTTTCCCTGGAAGAGAGTGTGGCAACCCACTCCAGGAGTCTTGCTAGGAGAATCCCACGGACAGAGGAGGCTGGCGGGCTACCGTCCACAGGGTCGCAAACAGTTGAACAAGACTGAAGCACACAAACATGCAAGGGAAAGACAGGGTCACAGGTGTCGCTGTGCAGCCGCTCAGCTGTGTCCAGCTCTTTACAACTCCACGGACTGCAGTGCGCCAGGCTTCTCTGCCCTTCAGTAACCCCAGAGTTTGTTCAAAGTCATGTCCACTGAGTCAGTGATGCCACCCAACCATCTCATTCTCTTCTGTCCCCTTCTCCTCTTGCTCTCAACCTTCCCCAGCATCAGGGTCTTTTCCAATGAGTTGACTCCGCATCAGCAGTCAATGAATTGGAGTTTCAACTTCTGCATCAGTTCTTCCAATAAGTATTCTGGGTTGATTTCCTTTAGGGCTGACTGGTTGGATCTCCTCGTAGGCCATGGGACTCTCAAGAGTCTTCTCCAGCATCACAGTTCGAAAGCGTCGATTCTGTGGTGCTCAGCCTTCTTCATGAGGTCATATGGCTGAAGCTTCACCCAATCTGATAGACGTCCTTATAAGAAGAGACGAGGACGCAGACACTCAAAGGGCAGAGACATGTCCAGGGAGAGGACTCACCAGGAGAGCACCGTCAGAAGGAGCCACCCTGTCGACACTTTGATCTTGGACTTCCAGCCTCTGGAACTGTGGGGAAAGAAATATCTATAGTTGAAGGCATCCTGGGAAACCAATTCAGCAGGCTTCCTGTGGGAGTTGCAAGGTCCTTGGAAACAGATAATAATTTCCAAAACCTCTTGGATGCTCTGTCTATGTGAGCATGCCATTTTAGAAGATTTAAGTCAAAAAGTGATTGAGAACACTGGCAGCCAGTCATCAGCCATTTATCACCTTGCTGGTGGTACTGGGGGACGGTGTGGGGTCACCCTGTTCCCTGTCTGTGCCTGTTGTCCGGTGGGGTGAGCACCTCTGTCCGGAGTGGCCAGGACTGTGAACAGAGGAACACGTGCAGGCGACATCCTCCTTTGGGAGATTCTTGATAAGGTTGCTGATTGCTCTGCACCACCTTGGACCTCACCTGAGCTTGTCACTCTGTTCCAGGCACAGTCCCCTCCCATCTTCACTTTTGTGCTGCTGATTCAGGCTCTTTTCTTGCCAAAGGTGCTCATGTCACTTCCTTCAAATGCCCCTCTCAGTATGAAACCCCTGCGCCTTGCATTTCCACTCCACATAAGTGCTTTCCACACCAGGTGACTTTCTTTAAGAACGTTGAGACCTCATGTTTCTTTCTGGCCATCATTTTGGATTGTCAGGAAGCAGTAAAAAAAAAAAAAAAAAAGACCCAAGGTCTACATCCATACTACCGGGAGATAGCATAGTGTCAAAAAAAGCAAAGCAAATTCTTTTATTTCACAGTTTAGGGTGGATTTCTGAAGCCATATAAGCATCAGAGAGCATCCTTGTAATTGTCATCCCCCGGCCTCTTGTATTAGGCTGTGTGAAGGGAGATTGTGCAAACAATTAACACTCTTGTGCACTGGAAATGTGGGGAAAACCTACATTTTTTATTAAACTTTTTTGAGAGCAAATGAGCTGTTTAGCTCAGTCCAGTTGCTCAATCGTGTCCTACGCTTTGAGACCCCATGGACTGCAGTACGCCAGGGTTCCCTGTTCATCACCAGCTCCCAGAGCTTATTCAAACTCATGTGCATTGAGTCGGTGATGCCATCCAACATCTCATCCTCTGTCGTCCCCATCTCCTTCCACCTTCAATCTTTCCCAGCATCAGGGTCTTTTCCAAGGAGTCAGCTCTTTGGATCAGGTGGCTGAACGATTGGAGTTTCAGCTTCAACATCAGTCCTTCCAATGAACATTCAAGACTATTTCCTTTAGGACGGACTGGTTGGATCTCCTTGCTGTCCAAGGGACTCTCAAGAGTCTTCTCCAACACCACAGTTCAAAAGCCTCAACTCTTCAGCACTCAGCTTTCCTTATAGTCCAACTCTCATATCCATACATGACTACTGGAAAAACCATAGCATTGACTAGACAGACCTTTGTTGACAAAGTAATGTCTCTGCTTTTTAACATGCTGTCTAGGTTGGTCATAACTTTTCTTCCAAGCAGCAAGCATCTTTTAATTTCATGGCTGTAGTCACCATCTGCAGTGATTTTGGAGCCCAAAAATAAAGTCTGTCACTGTTTCTATTGTTTCCCCACCTATTTGCTACAAAGTGATGGGACCAGATGCTATGATCTTAGTTTTCTGAATGTTGAGTTTTAAGCCAATTTTTTCACTCTCCTCTTTGACTTTCATCAAGAGGCTTTTTAGTTCCTCTTCACTTTCTGCCTTAAGGGTGATGTTATCTGCACATCTGAGGTTATTGATATTTCTCCTGGCAATCTCGGCTCCAGCTTGTATTTCATCCAGTCTGGCATTTCTCATGATGTACTCTTCATATAAGTTAAATAAACTGGTTAATTTGGAACCAGTCTGTTGTTCCATGTCCAGTTCTAACTGTTGCTTCCTGGCCTGCATACAGATTTCTCAGGAGGCAGGTCAGGTGGTCTGGTATTCCCATCTTTTCAGAATTTTCCACAGTTTGTTGTGATCCACATAGTCAAAGAATTTGGCATAGTCAACAAAGCAGAAGTAGATGTTTTCCTGGAACTTTCTCGCTTTTTCAATGATCCAATAGATGTTGGCAATTTGATCTTTGGTTCCTCTGCCTTTTCTAAACCCAGCTTGAACATCTGGAAGTTCATGGTTTACATACTACTGAAGCCTGGCTTGGAGAACTTTGAGCATTACTTTGCTACCCTGTGAAATGAGTGCAACTGTGCAGTAGTCTGAACACTCTTTGGCATTGCCTTTCTTTGGGATTGGAATGAAAACTGACCTTTTCCAGTCCTGTGGCCAAAGAATGATCTGTTAGTTTCCAAGGCAAACCATTCAATATCACAGTAATCCAAGTCTGTGCCCCGACCAGTAATGCTGAAGAAGTTGAAGTTGAAAGGTTCTGTGAAAACCTACAAGACCATCTAGAACTAACATCCAAAAAAGATGTCCTTCTCATTACAGGGGACTGGAATGCAAAAGTAGGAAGTCAAGAAACACCTGGAGTAAGAGGCAAGTTTGGCTGTGGAGTACAGAATGAAGGAGGGCAAAAGCTAACACAGTTTTGCCAAGAGAATGCACGGGTCATAGCAAACACCCTCTTTCAACAACACAAGAGAAGACTTTACACATGGACATCACCAGATGGTCAATACCAAAATCAGATTGATTATATTCTTTGCAGCCAGAGATGGAGAAGCTCTATACAGTCAGCATAAATAAGAACAGGAGCTGACTGTGGCTCAGATCATGAACTCCTTATTGCTAAATTCAGACTTAAATTGAAAAAAGTAGGGAAAAATCACTAGACCATTCAGTTACGACCTAAATCAAATCCCTTATGATTATACAGTGGAAGTGAGAAATAAATTCAAGGGATTAGATCTGATAGACAGAGTGCTTGAGCAACTATGGACAGAGGTTTGTAACATTGTACAGGAGGCAGTGATCAAGACCATCCCCAAGAAAAAGAAATGCAAAAAGGCAAAATGGTTGTCTGAGGAGGCCTTACAAATAGCTATGAAAAGAAGAGTTGGAAAGGCAAAGGAGAAAAGGAAAAACACACCCATCTGAATGCAGAGTTGCAAAGAATAGCAAGGAGAGATAAGAAAGCCTTCCTCAGTGATCAATGCAAAGAAATAGAGGGAAACAATAGAATGGGAAAGACTAGAGATGTCTTCATGAAAATTAGAGATACCAAGGGAAATTTTGATATAAAGATGGGCACAATAAAGGACAGAAATGGTATGGACCTAACAGAAGCAGAAGATATTAAGAAGTGGCAAGAATACACAGAAGAACTGTACAAAAAAGATCTTCACCACCCAGATAATCTCGATGGTGTGATGACTCACCTAGAGCCAGACATCCTGGAGTGTGAAGTCAAGTGGGCCTTAGAAAGCATCACTATGAACAAAGCTAGTGGAGGTGATGGAATCCCAGTTGAACTATTTCAAATCCTAAAAGATGATGCTTCTAAAATGCTGCACTCAATATGCCAGCAAATTTGGAAATGGGTTGTTTACTGGGAACCTATTGGAGACTATATCAGGTATATCAAAGCTATTTCTAAGGACGAGAATTTCTGCATCCTGAAAAAGGAGGGATTGATTAGGAGGAGCCCCTTGGGAGGGGCAGACACACCTCAAAGAAATAACCCGAGTCATTGGTCCAGAAAGCAGTGGCTTTACACACTCTCCCTGCCCCAATCACATCCCCGAGCTGGCATCTGGTTCTAGAAATGGGTACTCGATTTCTTGTAGAATATTAAAAATAATGATAGCATTTTATTTTGATAGAAATATATGAAGAATGGAGCACTGATCTTTTTGCAGAGAGGAAGAAAGGACGGCTTACCTGCCTCGTGTCAGTTGCTCAGGGAGGAAAAGCTCAGTGAGTAAAGTGGCTCGACAAGGTCTTATTTTTCTCAAGAAATTGTTGCCTAGAGGAATTTCCTGCCTCAGTTTCTCCCCTGCTCCTTGTTCTGTCTTCTTAGAATATGCAAATTCTGGGCCCTTGGGATCAAAGAATCACACACATAAAAATTTGGCTCTTTCTGGTGTGTGGTCAGGCCAACCTTCGGGTTTCAGGTCAGAGCCTCTTGCCCTCTCTTCGTTTGCTTTCTGGCATTTGGCGTGCGGATTCACCTAACAGGCATTGACTCATTAAGTAGTCCAAGGGGCAAAGGCGAGGACGGCTTTTCAGCGGATTATTTTCCTTCAATAGACTTGCCACATTGGCCAACAGCTACTGGACTGGAGGGTGTAGCCAGGGTATTTGAACAGGCGATTATTACCTTTAGGCTCTGCGTGTGCCTCCTAATGTTGCCTGCGTCTGTTGTCATTTTCTCACACCACCATCCCTTTACAAACACAGGGCACCTGTACCGAGAATCACGAGCTCTGGACGTGAATTTTCTCTGGTGGTTGTTGTGGCTCCCACGTCAGCCCATGACTTTTTACTCCTTGCAACTGACTCAGGATTAGAAAAATGTTTCCACGAATGGAAGTTGTTAGCCTCCGTTTGGCCGTTTCTCCACCACGATTTTCCATGATTTGATTTTACTTTTCCTAAATGGCTGTTTGTATTATGCATGAAATCATTCTGTTAGCCTCTGGGGTTTGTTTGATAGGAGGGCAGCTAACTGCTTTTGTTAGGGTCATCGGTAAAGTGATCTATTGTCATGAAGGAATTAGGGATCGCTGGGAAAATTGACCTCGTATGCTACTTGTGTGCACTGCAGATTTGGAACTGTGCTGCCCAGCATTTATTATATCATGAAGCTCAGCATCTGTCCCTACTTAAATGTCACATTTTTGGTTGTTTAACACAAAGATTGCCCTGCTGCCAGCCTCTTGAAGATATAACCTGAGAGGCGTCGGCTTTGATGCTAGAATCTTGAAGGGTTTTTCTTTCCTTTTCTGACTGTCACGACTACTTATGAGGGAGTTGAGTTTGACAGTTATAATAGAATGAGGAAAAATGAGCAGAACACGGAGCGCTTAGGGAGTTCCAGAAGAGAGCCCAAAGTGATACAAGATTTGAACATAAATCCCCTTGAGAGAAGCTTAAAAGTATTTTGCTTTGGAAAAAATATATATATCTGAGGATGGACTTAATAATTGTGGCTGGGTCTGCATACCAGACTTCAGATGGTTGAGGTTTGGGGGAAACAGAGATGAAATTGCCTGTTTAGTGATGTTTTCAACCACTAAATGTTTGGTGGAGGCTTAAACGCAACCACAGTCCCCATCTCCCCCAAGCTCGATACCTTCTCAGCCACTCTACCAAGTCCTTGGCTCACCAGGGGGAGGTTTTGTACAGCCGAGGCTATTCCCACTTGCTTTTGTTTGATATTTCCTCTCTCAGCTGAAAGCACCCAGACTCGCTTTTCTGTAAATTCTTGGCTGCACCCTATTGACGTCTGTGGTCGGCAAATGCTCCTCAGGGTGTTATTATCATCCTGGCATGCCTTTACAGATGCCAACAGAATCACCCCAGATACGATGCTGGTGATACTAAGCTGGTCCTCGCGCCTGTGTATTGGTGCCTGAGTAGCCAGCTCATCAACCAGAAACCCTTGACAGCCTACTCAGAATCCTGCGAAGGACCCCAGATACACACAGTTTTCATGTTCGCTAAAGTATTATTTCTTTTTGTATTTGACAGTAAATGGCACGGAAAAGTTAAAAGTATGCTTGCAACTGGTGACAACAAGGCAATGTAATGCAATCATTGAATACGTGAAAAAATTCTTAGTAGGAGAGAGCTAACTGTCCCAAGCCTATCCTGTTGTTACGACCCCGTGTCATTTCAGCTTCCAAGTTTAAAGCAAGTTCATTGAGACCGTAATACAAACAACATCTCTCCTGGGAACTGGGGGATCCAGGACAAATAAGAATCAGATCCTGTTCTTATCCAACTGGAGTTTCTTGGTGGGAAGAAAGAACACAGCAATGAGCACAGGTGAGGAAGGCTCAGATGGGCTGGGGTCAGAGGACCGTAGAGACACCTGTGACCCCTGGGAGGCACGGGGTAAGGGAAGGATGGGGTTAACAAGGATGGCTGGCCTCACCGGGAACCAATACTGTCCGTCTGCAGCCAGTGGGAGCTTCTTCAAACTGGCTCTTGGGCCCTCTGGAACTGATTCCAGAATGTCATCCTTCCTGTCCCCTTGAAAGAGGTCACGGGCTCACCTCGTCCAAGTCCTACCCCAGACCTGGACTCAGCCACCCCTCCAGGAGCTCCGGTTATTCTGAGTGGCACAGTCTGGATGCCAGGTAGACTGATTTTTTGTTTCATCACAGAAATGTTTCAGAATTTGGAGGGACAAAACTTATATCTCGTACCACTTCAAATGCAGGCATACATGTTCCCATGGCTTTGACACCACTTTAGAGTTCAAAGCTCAGGGAACACGCGTCTCCTAAAGGTGTTCGGATGTTCTGGTGGGAAATGTTATCCTACCTCGGAGTAAGTTACTTTTGTATTCCATGGTGGTTATATTTTAATAGAATCAATATTTCTTACAGTTTCAGTTTTTCAATTTATATTAAATATTTTACCTTTTTAAAAAGCCTTCAGCACCCTGTATTCCCAAGCAGTAGCCCATCCAGGTACTAACCAGGCCCAACCCTGCTTAGCTTCTGAGATAAGATCAGGCTGTTAAGGGTGGTGCGGCCACAGTCCGCCCTAGAAATTACCTCTAACCAGTAAAGCTTCAAGTTAAATTGTTGCTGTTCAGTTGCTAAGTCGCGTCCAACTCTTTGTGACCCCATAGACTGCAGCACACCAGGCTTCTCTGTCCTTCACCAACTCCCGGAGTTTGTTCAAACGCATGTCATCTGAGCCAGTGATGCCATCCAACCATCTCATCCTTTGTCATCCCCTTCTCCTCCGGCCTTCAATCTTCCCTAGCGTCAGGGTCTTTTTCAATGAGTTGTGTCTTTGCATCAGGTGGCCAAAGTATTGGAGTTTCAGCTTCAGCATCAGTCCTTCCAATGAATAAACTAAGAAAATTAATTGCCATTTAAATAATGAAAAACAACACATTATTTTCCTGTTAAAACAGGTGCACACATCAAGGACAGCAAGGACAGCAGCAGGCAGATGTAGAGGCAAGATGTGGGGACGTGATGCAGTGAGGTGGAGCAGAGTCCCTGTTAAGAATCAGCAGTTAGAAGCTGAGGGCTCCTGGGAAAGAGATGCCCCCTCTGAGCTTCCTCAGAAACAGAGTGTGATGGCCCCTGCAAGGGAGAGGGTGGTGAGGTTGATGGGATGCTGCTCCCGAGGGGACCAGCAGTGCGTCTGGCTCACAGATGTATTAAAAAGACTAGAAATGCATAAGCTGTTTGCTTCTGGAAACATTACATGAAATATGGCCATCAGCGAGGTGACCTGGGTTCTCAGTGCTTGCTCTGTCTCTAAAGAGCAATGTGGCCGCTGAACTATCGTCAGGTCTGTGGGGCTCAGGCTCCAAACCTGGAAAGACCTGGGTTTGGACCACAAGTCAGAAATGATGGAGCTAGAGCTTGGCCTACAGAGTGAGGAAAGTCAGAAAGAGAAAGACAAATATTGCATATTAGCGCATGTGTATGGAGCCTAGAATGACAGTGCTGATGAACCTATTGGCAGGGCAAGGCTAGAGACGCGGGTGCAGAGAACGCACTTGTGTTCTCTTGTACAGGAGGCCCAGGTTTGCTCCCTGGGCTGGGAATATCCCCTAGAAGGGGAAATAGCGACTCACTCCAGTATCCTTGCCTGGGGAAACCCATGGACAGAGAAGCCTGGGGGGCTATAGCCTATGGGGTCACAAGAGTCGGGCACAAGTTAGTGACTAAACCACCACTATGACTGTGTATGCATGTGTGTGTGTGTGTGTGTGTGTGTGTGTGCACACGTGTGTGTCTGTGGGCATGTGCTGTGGCCCCCTGACCACTGTAGCCCTGAAATATTTCCCATCGGAAACATACCCTGAAATTTGCTTCACACCTGACCCAGAGGGAATCAACTCTGGGCTGTGGGCTGGCGTGAAGGAAACACCCAGTGCAAACTGTCATGGCATAGACGTCATCAGGGTGATAATTCTTAACTTCCTTTCGCTCGAAATGTAGCCTGCGTCAATTTCTTCTTCTTTCCCTCTGTTTGGAAGCGATTTTCTTAGATGGTGTAAGAAATCCACGAGCGCAGCGGTGGGTATTAAACTCCTTTCTTCTTCATAAAACTTCAGAGCTGCTGTCTGCCACAGCAGGCAAAATCTTGTTCCCCTGGGAAAAGTGACCCCTAGGGTAATGAGGAAGATCTGGCCGCAGGCTGTCTCAGCCGATCTTTGATGCCTCCGCGGTCTATCAGCCCCTTTCTTCTTTCTGCTAGCGCCAAACCCTAAAATAAGTATTTTTCCCTACATCTTCAACTCCGAGCTTATTGTGGAAAAAAAAAATTCCTTTTTAAGCCTGCCATTTTGTCTTCCTAACCAATTAATTTCCATACCACAAATTTAAAAAATAATCTGTCTTGTATGCTAATCCCCCAGGAAGGAGATGTCTATTTTATGTCACCCATGAACAACTATTTTCCTGGGGTCTCTAGCACTGAGAGACTCTCCCACTTCCGCTGGTGACAATAGGTAATTCACAGAAAGTGAGCTCCGCCCCGGCCGCGTCTGTTACACAGCATACTCGACCAACTGCCTGTGTGACAGGGTGTTCTGGCACTCTGAAGTCACTTTAGGGTATGGTGATGCCAAGGCACTAGGCTGAGATGTATTAATTTAAGTTGTGAGAAGGAGAGGAGAAAAGAACCTTGAGGTCCCCATCTATATTTCTTGCTGTCCTTTTGAACATTAAATAAAGTACGTTTTCTTTTATTGGATGGTTTTCTCTCTTAACCTCACTAGGAGGAATTCCTTCAGGAGAAGAGCATTTTAAAAAGGCAAGCTAGCAGTTACATTAAACCTTTAATAAGCCCGATATTCCTGCTGCAGTACTGACTCCCCAGGCCACACACCACCTTGTAACCCCTGTGCCAGCTACGTTTTCTCCAGACCACATACAATGGTAGAGGGGAAGGAAATACTTGAGTTCAACAGAAGCTCTAGAATATTTGCAAATTTGAAAACATGTGACCTGCAGACATATTCAATGAACAAGGCACCATGTTTTAAGATGCCTGTGCACAGGTGCCTCTAAGACACACCATCATTCATCCCACATGGATTTTTGAGTCCTCGTGTGGCAGGTGGTATCCTAGACACTGGGGATAAGTCAGTGAACAAAAGACAGAACTCCCTGACCAAGAAATGTGATAAACAGTAGATTATAGTGTCTGAACATGCTATGGAAACACAGGAAGTGAGACAAGGGAGGTGCAGGTTTGTGATGGAGAGTGGGTACACGAACAAAAAGGTGGCTAGTTAGGGTGTCACAGAGAAGGTGACATTTGCACAAGGATCTGGGTGAAGTGAGGGAGTCGGTCCAGAGACGCCTGAAGGGGAAGAACTGCGGGTCAAAAGAAGAGTGGTGCAAAGACGCGGCGTGAAGAGGGAGGGGGCCGGCAAGGCGGCAGCATCACTGGAGCAGCGATGAAGGTCGGGGGAGACGGGAGATGGGGCTGGAGCCCCTGTGGAGCCCAGCACTCACTCTGGATGGAAGGGGCCACTGCTGGGGTTCGAATGGAGAGAGACAGATCTGACTGACATTCTCCCATGACAGTGAGCTGCCAATGTGGTCCAGGTGGAGACGATGGTCCCCCAGACCACGGGGCAGCAGTGGGAAGGATAAGAAGTGTCCACAGTCCAGGTGACTTTGAACCCTGAGCCAGGGACGTTTCCCAACCCATGAGCTATGACGTTACAGGAAGAAAAAGAGTCAAGGTCAATTCCAAAGACTTTGGCCAGAGCAGCTGAGAGGTGGGGTGATGCTACTTGAGACGGGAAGACTGTGACTCCCATGGGTTTGGGTGTGAAGTTCAGGAATTCAGTTTTGGATGCACTAAGCTTGAGATGTCTGTGAAACATCTGAGCTGGGATGTTGAGTGAGAAGGAGGATGGGTGAATTCCCAGTTGGAGGTATGTCAGGCCGGGGATGCAGAGATGAGGGTCATTGGAGTACAGACAACACCCAAATCCAGGAGATGGGAAGACACTGCCAAGGAAGTGAGTCAAGAGACAAGAAAACAATTATGTCAGGACGTTACGGAAGCACACTGTCCTCCACAGAGTATGGGAGCCTGCCTTCTGGTAGCTGACAGGGGGCGGTCACGGGGGTCTCCCCACGATTTGGGCTTCTGCTCAGCGTGGCTGCCATCTGTCTGATGCCCCAAGATGCGTCCTGCTTTGGGCCCTCCCAGACAACATGCTGCTAGGCTCTGCCTGGGTGGGGAGGGTTGAATTTAGTCCCTTCGTGGCGAGTGGCTTCTTGGGTCCAGGTGCTTCGCAACCACACTTTCCGTATTCCTTCCCGTCTTCGCCCCCCACCCCCGGTGCCTCTTCCGGAGGAGAGAGGCGCCTCCACTACAGCACCTCTGCGGGTCTCCGGCCGCCTCCCCTGCTGGCCCGTCAGCCCCTGGCTCACCCTTCACTCACATAGGTTCAGCCGAGCGGGCCACCTCAGTGCTGCCGTCTGTTTTTTACGGTTGCTGTGATTTTCACTGTGGCCTCTCTTCCGTTTCCCTTTCTTTCACCTCACCTGGCCCCTGGGGAGACGGTGGGTGGGGACCTGGTGCTTCGATCCTTGTCACTCTCCTCCAGGACTAGAATGAGCAGAGGCTACGTGGCTCTACTCGCTCCTTTTGCCGTTTGTAAACTATTGTCTTGACGCGACGGCGACTGAGACACCTACAGGAATGCGCTCCCGGTAAGCAAGGCCCTCAGAGTCAAACCTACAACCCAGGAGCAGGACAGGAGGATGCAGCCCTTGCAGCCACACGCAGAGGAAGGGAGCAGGACTGTCTGCGGCAGCTTCACGAAGCTTCTCCTCCGCCTCCTGCTCCTCTAAACTTAGCCTGAAAGGCGAGGCCTCTGCAATGCACTCGTTTCTGACTGATTCCAGGACTCCTGCTCATCTGAGTTCAAAGTTGCCTTTGCCATCACCTCAGCATCTTTCTCTCCCCCGCCACACTCTCCCAGCACACCCAGGACCCTTCTGGGAGCCACTGTGAAACGACCAGGGCGTTGGTCATCTCCTGCCTTCATGGTGGGACCCACGCTCGACGCACACGATCGGCTCTCCTGGGTGACCGGCTTGTAGCTGCAGATCTCGTAACTTCTCAGCTTCCTTGTGGCTCCGCTTTTCTGGGGAATCTTGACGAGGACAATAGATGTCTCCTGATGCTGCTGTGACTTACCTGTCCCCTGATTTACTGAACTTAAAAAAAATATATATTAAGTTGGGACTTCTCTGGTGGTCCAGTGGTTAAGATTCTGACCTTTCACTGCTGGGGGCCCAAGTTTAAACCTTTGTCAGAGAACTGAGATCCCACAAGCTGTACAGCATGGCCAAAAAAAAAGAAAAGAAAAGAAAAGAAAATCTAAATTTTTCATAATCAAATTAAAATTCTATAATGCATACCTAAAGACTCAAGTGGACCACTTTGTAATCAAACAAGCATTTATTGAATACCTAGCATTCAGCATGTCCCTAAATCAGCATACTCCACAACCACTGGTTTTCAAAGCTTCTATGTACAAATAAGGAAAGGAAGGCCATTACAATCCCACAAAAGTATTTTCGAATGTAGGGATGGAAGCCCCTGGAACAACGAAGCCCTCTGGCTCCTGATACCTTACAGACATCAGAAACATTAGTGCACAATTAATGTGAGCTCTCGGAGCTCTGGGTGAATGAGGCAGAGTGTTCACGCTACACATGTACCAGCCATGTATGTGTTACAGTGGTTTATGTTCAAGAAAGAGATGGATATGAGGTTCAGATCACAGAAGGGCAGACCTGAAATTTTCAGAGAGGTCTTAAGAATGATCAGAGAGAGAAGAGGACCATCAGAGGGAGATGAGAACCATCAAAGAAAAGAGGGCCATCATAGAGAGAAGAGGGCCACCAGAGAGAGGAGGACCATCAGAGGGAGAAGAGGACCATCAGAGGGAGAAGAGGACCAT
>NW_024070204.1:2634427-2787888 GCF_014754425.2 Oryx dammah
ATCAGAGGCAGAAGAGGACCATCAGAGAGAAGAGGACCATCAGAGGGAGAAGAGGACCATCATAATGAGGACCATCAGAGGAAGAGGACCATCAAAGGGAGAAGAGGACCGTCAGAGAGAGGAGGACCATCAGAGAGAGTTGGGGATAGGCAGATGTCAGGCTGACGGTGGCAGCATGGACTGCGGGGTGTGTATTGAAGGGAGACGGGCCCTCCAGGCCAGCCTGGCCTCCACCCAGGACTGCATAGCATTGTCTCCTAAGGACAAGCCAGGCGCTCAGCCTGGGGCTTCTCCTGAGGTCCTGGCCGCTTCCTTGTTTCCATCTTATTGGAGATAATGGGGAGCTGGGGATGGCAAAGCTGCAGGAAGATTGTGCCTCTATTGGAGAAGCAAAAGGGAGGCACCAGTGTGTTTCAAGGCCATTTTAAAAACAAAACCAGCAAGATATGAAATGTATTCAAGATGTATGTGTGCAGATGAAAAGAATACATTAAGACTTAGTCCGTGCTGTGCGCCCACAAAAGTCCCTTTCAGAGCTCACCCTGACTCCTAGTTCACTGATTTTAAAAAATGCTTTGTTTATGCAAAAGCACATGTCACATCCAGGACAGATCTCTCCTTTGTCTTCAGCCCATCTGAAAAACAAACAGAGGACAAGGAGAAACAGCTAAAAGGGAGTGAGATTTGCCTGGAGACCACATTAAGCCAACATAAGCCCAGCCTGCAGGCGTGACGTCACAGCTCAAGGTGTTCGCTCTTATCCGCGCATGTGGAGGTCATTCCCTGGGGGAGGGTCTTCCCTCCCTTCCCCCGAGGACTCTGAGAAAGCCTCCCGGTCTCCTCAGGTGCAGCTTCCCCTTCAAAAGATTTGCCTTGGGAAACCACGGGCCATCTCCTCACAATGGGAAAGCTTGCAGAGCACCAGCCCTGGTGGGATCTGGCCACCCAGGCCCTCTCTGGGTCCTCTCTGAGATGCTGAGAGTACCAGCCCCAGCAGGTGGCCTGGCTGCGGGCCTGAACCTCCCTCTGCATGGCCTGCATGCCCTGGAGGTCTGCAGGAAATACCGCGCCCCCTGGGTACAGTCTGGGCCACACTCTCTGGAAGGCTCCAAGCTTCTCCCGGGGAAGTGGGTGCTGCTGTGTCAACACTCTTCTGTGACCAGCGTGGACGGAAGTGGGTGTTTAACCTCCTGGGGCCAGCGCCCGGTGGAGGGGATGCTCGTGGAGGAGGGAGGTGACCTTGAGGCCCCGGGCGCCGAGGTGTGAGTGTCGTGGCCCTTGTGTTTCGGGGGTGTGTGCTGATGAGTGGAGGACGTGGTGTCAGGCGATCTGGGGACTCGGTGACATGTGTCTGGTGAGGATGGGGAGCTGCAGGAAGGTCTGCCCTAAGAATAGACTCCGGGCCCGGCGTCACCTGTTAGAACCCGGGCTTTCTTCTGCCTGTCACCCTGCCTCTTCTTTGAAGCTCTGGATGCTGTTTTCTGAGGGCTTTCTGGTTACACTAATTACATGTTACTAAAAACAGCCTCCACAGCTCTTGCTGATGGCTCCTTGACAAGGTATTGCTGACAGGAGGCCCCCGCGGTCACAGTCAAACCAATTCAACCCGGGGTATGTTAGGGATCCCCAAAGAGAAAACTCCTGGACAGGCTCTTGGGTGACTAAAGACTCCATCAATGGGTAACTAAGAAGCTGACGCCCCCTCCCCGGTCTCTGGGGGCAGCTCAGATGCTGGGCTGAGGCTGCGGAGATGATGGTGGGAAAGGGTCCTGGGAGCTTGACCTCTGCACCTTTCCATGTGTGATGGGAAGTCAGTGTGCTGACCTCGTGTTCAGGATTTCACCCCAATATAACAGCAAAGATGCAGAAAAGATGGCAGCTGAAGACAGACACTTCTCTCCTAAGAAAAGCAAAAATTCTGCTGCAGCATCTCCTAAACGTTGAGGGAAGATACCATAGGTCCTCTTTTTAACTTCTGAGCTTGGGAGGAAGACAGCACCTGCCGTAAGGTCCTGCCCTGCTGGTTAGGGCTTGCTGCGGGGTCCACGCCAGCCACACGGGGTCGGGGGTGTTGACTTTGATGCGGCCGCCAGCCCCCCGAGCCTCCCTGTTCAGGGTCTGCCCTCAGCCATGGTGCGGGACCCCAGACACACACACGTGTGTATGTACGTGATGTATGTGTGTTTGTTAGTATACGTGCACAGGCTCATGTCAAGAGATTCGTATTTGAAGAAACTCTTTGAAAATAAAATGCCGCTGTAGTCCCTTTATGTAATTCTCAGCCCAGCGGTGGGAGCGTCAAAGCCTTGAGCCTTCCTCTTGAGGGGAGCTCAGGCTTTCTGTGCTCTCGGCATCAGCAGGACCTTGGGTGAGCTGCCTTCCTCAGTTCTCTCATCTGTAAAAAGGGGTGGTGTTTGCCTTGCCAATTTCAAAAGGACTTGAAGGAAAAATAAATAAATAAATAAATAAATGTGGAGGGGGAAAAAAAAAAAAAAGAAAGGGACAACCACTTCCTGAGTCAGGAAGTGCTCATCAGACTGAAGGACCAACAAGGCGCCCGGGGGTCCTGCTGAGCAGCTGCCTTCTTCCCCCGGGGTCAGCTCCCACCAGGGTCCCTGCCATGGGGCAGGACTCCTGGAGCGCCGGGTGGACTCCACGGTGTAGAGAGCGTTCCAGACTCAAAGTGCCTCTTGTGAAGGTCCACGTCACGTGCTTCCCAACTTTCACCGGCCATGGGGGATACGGTGCTGTTGCCCAAAGGTGTGCGTGACCATTTCCTCTTCCCTCTCTTCTTCTATATACGCATATAAGTGTGAGCTTCAGCAGTGTCTGACTCTCGGCAACCCCACGGACTGCAGCCCGCCAGGCTCCTCTGTCCATGGGATTCTCCAGGCAAGAGTACTGGAGCGGGTTTGCCAGGCCCTCCTCCAGGGGGTCTTCCCGACCCCGGGACGGAGCCCACGTCTCTCACGTCTCTTGCATTTACCACTAGAGCCCCCTGGGAAGCAGCTATAAACGTGTTGACTGAGATACGTGGCCACCCCCAGGGCAGCTAAACACCCCGCATCAAGTGCGTTTAGACCCAAGGCTCCGAGTCAGACAGGAGTCAGGCCTCTGTGCCCCGTCAGCCTGGGCTCAGGTGTTGGGGTGGGCTGCAGCTGGGGGTTTCGGAACCGTGATGGGGGGCACCCTCCTCTGCAGCTCATCACCCACACGTCTCGTGACGAGCACCGCTGGTGACGCTCGTCTTCTCAGACCCGTCCTGCCTTATTTCATGGATCCGAGGAAGCAGAGCGTGTCAACAGACTGTGTTTAAGGGTATGAACGTGCTCGCCCAGTGGGCCTTCCCAGGGGGAGCTGCTGGAGTCACAACGGGCTTCAACGAGGACACAGGCGGATCCGCCTGGTTTCCTCAGTGCGTCTTACCCAGCAAGTTACAAAAGTGCATCCCGTCTGTGCACAAAACAGTTCTGACTTCATGAGTGCAAGCATTTTGTGGTGGCTCGTAACGATGACAGGAGCTGCCTCTCGAAAGCTGGCCCCACAGTACTGACACCACGTGCTCTAGAATCTGGACTTCAGAACCCAGATTAGGAAATGAAATCAGCACAGCAGAGGCAATGTTGCTCAAGGCCGAAAAGAAGCCCTTTCAGGCAGACTGTCCAACGCCAGTTCACGTAGAAGCACCAAAAAAAAAAAAAAAAAAAGGAGGAAAACTCATTTGAGGCCGTCTGTTTCTCTGGTCTGGGAGTTGCTTTGGTGAAGGCTCTGGTGGCTTGGCCTTCTGGTTTGCTGAGCTAGGGCCGATACCCATCACCACAGCACCACCTCTTCAAGGGTCTGGTGAGGCTTGCCAAGCATCGAGCTGGAGACGCTGAGTCTGGCAGGGGGTGACCCACGCTCTTCCCTCGTCTCTCTTGGACCAGACTCCTGGGAGGCTCAGCTTGCTGCCCAGCGAGGGCCCAGCGCGGGGGCACCAGGGGAAGCAGTGACGCTGACCCCTTCGTCTCTTCCGGGTGGTCTCCCATTCCTGTCTGTGTGACCGCAGCCTCACTTGGCCTCCGAGGGGGTGCAGATTGTTCCAGGGGCCTCAGTGAGCCCCAGTTTCTGGAATTAGCCTTAAAGTGAAAGTGAAAAGTAAAAGTGTTAGTCGCTCAGTCATGTCCGACTGTGTGACCCATGGGCTGCAGCCCGCTGGGCTCCTCTGACCGTGGGACTCTCCAGGCAAGAGTACTAGAGTGGGTTGCCTTTCTTCCTCCAGGGATCTTTCCGACCCAGGGTTTGAACCCGGATCTCCTCTATTGCAGACAGATTCTTTACCATCTAAGCCAGCAGGGACCAGGCCAATTCCAGCATCATTGCCTGGCTTTCCCTCTTTGGAGGTCCGAGTTGTGGGGCTCCCCCCAGGTTCCTGAAGGCCAATTATTTAGCTTCTCCTGTTTGTCCTCAGCCCTGGGCAGGTACTGTCTCAGATCCTCCCATGCGCACAAGGAACATTCTTTACACTACATCCTCCCTGAGAGTAACCCATGTGGGTCTGTCTTCCAACTGGACCAGGGCAGAGGAGGGTTACTCATCACAACCTGGCTTCCCAGAAGAAGAGGTGAGGTTACCTACCCCCTTCCCTGAATCTGCCCACGCGTCCTCATCTCCACATTCCTGTCCTGAGAAGGTACTAGCAACCTGGCTGGGACCAGAGGACCACACTAGGGCGCATGCTAGAGTGTGTGTGTGTGTGTGTGTGTGTGTGCACGCGCGCACGTGCGTGTGTGTGTTGGTGAGGCAGTTAAACTCAAACTGCGACAGGGAGACCAGACAAGAGTGGAGCTTGGGAGCATTTAATTATTTGTTAATCCTTCAGTGCTTAGAGAAAGGATTTCTCCTATAGCTCACCTGGAAAGAATGTTCTTTGGTGTAAAACTCGACTCTATTCATAAAAAGCTCCCTTGACTTCACTCTGGCAAATGCCCAGGTCTCGGTTACATGTCTGAGGAGAGCTTTATACAAATAGAACAAACAGTGTAAAATTGAGCTTCAGTCTGTAATCCCACCCCCAGACTTCAGTGAACAATAATGGCTCCGATTGAAAGCAAATATTTTGGATCTTGCAGGAAGTTTCCTGCCACCTGCCGATGGAAGCTGTTTTCCCAGATCCATGATTCTGGAAACCTCTTCTCTCACTTGCCTCCACCTTTGATGACAATAACGTGAACTAGCTCTTTGTTCTGTGTCCAGGATTACACGAACCCGGCCCTCTGTTGCACACCCATTTAGGAAAACATCCTTGAAGGCGTGGCTCAGGGACAGGCAGGAGTGTGGATGGAGCCTGTACCGACACTCAGAGAGCCAGTGTTGAGATGCTCTCTTCTGTCTCAGGAGGGTCGTCCTGCAATCTTGGTCCTGACCTGGTAGACATAGCCTTGCGTTGAACACCAGCCTCACGGCTCAGAGGGCATCCGTCTCAGGCAGCAGTCTGATTGAGAAGGAAGGTGTGTCTGAGAATTGCAGGGAAGATGTTGTGTTTTACAAGCTTTGAATGAACTTCTCGGAATATGTTTAGACTCACAGGAAAGCTGCAGACGTGGTGAAGTCCCTGCATCCCTGCACTCAGCTCCCCCGCAGGTAACTCCTCCATCAGCGTGCCTTTGACACGGCTGACCCACCAGCGCCGCTGTGCTACTACGCCCCGCACGCCACACTTTCCTGGTTTTCCCTCTCCTGTCCTTACTCCTTCTCAGGATCCCATTCAGAGGCCACAGAGTTAGTTGTCCAATTCCCTTACCCTCCTCTGTCTGGGACAGTTTCTTAGACTCTCCTTGTTTTTGATGAAGTTGGGAAGTTTGTGGAGTATTGGTGAGGTATTCTATAGAATGCCTCCCAATTTGGGCTTTTATAGTGTTTTCCCGTGTTTAGACAGGGGTTATGGACTTCCGGGGGATTTCCCAGGTGGCGCTAGTGGTAAGGAACCTACCTGCCAGTGCAGGAGATATAAGAGACATGGGTTTGATCCCTGGGTCGGGAAGATCCCCTGGAGGAGGGCATGGCAACTCACCCCAGTATTCTTGCCTGGAGAATCCCATGGTAGAGGAGCCTGGTGGGCTACAGTCGGTGGGCTGCAAAAAGTCAGACATGACTAGGCCATTGCTCACACATGCATGGGCTTCTGGAAGGAAGACCATCGGGGTAAAGAGACGTTCTCATCAGACACTCTCCAGGTCCTCCCATGACATGCCTTATTGCTGATGATGTTAGCTTGACCAGCTGGCAGCAGCAGTGTTTGTCGGGATTCTGTAAAGGGTCATTTTCTCTCCATTTTCATACTGCACATTTTCGAAACGTCCCCAGTTGCAGCCCACAGTTCAGGGGAGAAAAGCAAGAAGATATTACCTATCGGTGTGGGCAGAGTACCTGCATAAACTATCCCATTATTTCTGCATAAAAGACTTCATCCTTTCACTCTCATTTTCTCATTTATTTATTTAGTAAAATATTTTCATCAGTACAAATAATGCATATTTCTTTTATTCTTTGGTTTATAATCCAACACTGAGTTGTTTATGTCGTTGCTCAGACAGCCCAGCCCTGGCCAGATATTTTGAGCTTTTTTGGCCTGTCTCCTGTATTCTGCCCATATGTCACCATTCCTTTCCTATGTGTGGCTTCCTTTCTGGTGCTACAATATTCCAGCTATTCCAGGCTGGACTACACTTATGTCTAGACTCAGTCCCAGAGTCAGCCATTTCTCCAAGTAGCCCTAGTTTCTGTTGTTGGAGAAGAGTTTTAGAAACCAAGGTTTCGGCAGGGGTGTGCTCATGACTGCTGGGGTGTTGACTTCCTTTTTCCTACAGCAGTTTGGCTACTTCCCCTCCCTCCCACAGCCAAGGGGCTTCTTCAGCTTCTTACTGGTTAAGTGGCTATGGCCTGACTCTTGTGTGTGTTCCTGCCACTGACCTCTGTGTGTCCTCTGGGAATGGATGATGAAGACCTTGTGGAGTTGTACTGCATGCGTGTTTGGCTTTCTCACCTTGGGCATCTTATGTCCTGTGTCCTCAGCACCTAAAAGCCAGGCTGTGATTTATAGCCAAGTAGGTAAGGTAAAATTTAACTCCAGATGCTGTCTGGACTCTTTGCTATTTGTATGAAATAGAATTCATACAATAGAAGCCAGATGTATGAAAGAAAATGGTTAAAGTTGGGCTGATTGTCAAATGCTTTGTACATGTCCTCTCCAGCAGGACATTTAATAGGAACTGTGGCTACTTCAATCAAGCTTTTATAAAACATATTTTCAAGAAGGAATTTGCATTAATTCTATCATTCAGCTCTATATTTAGTAGATCATTTACAGACACGGCATTTTTCAATTTGAACCAATTGAACATTGGTTCTGTTTACTGAGTAGGATTATTTGTTAATAAGGAAAGTGACAGTTGCTCAGTCATGTCCAACTCTTTGTGATCCCATATACTATACAGTCCATGGAATTATCCAGGCCAGAATATTGAAGTAGTTAGCCTTTCCCTTCTCCAGGGGATCTTCCCAATCTAGGGATCAAACCCAGGTCTCCCCTCCTGCCTTGCAGGTGGATTTACCAGCTTAGTCACCAGGGAAGCCCATTGACAAAGAAATCAACCTCTAAATATCTCCTTGTTCTTCCTCAAGTCATTTGTGTTATTTAAAAGTAAGGACTGGAGAAGACTGAGGAAATATTTCTTAGTCTGGAGCCCACTAGGCCTCGCCAACCTGGTGACAAGGAAGATAATCTTAAAAGACATAGCACTTTCTGATGCGAACGACTTCAGCCTACGTGTCACATGAATGAGTAGGGCATCGTAAATCTTCGCTTGTTTTCTTACCTGTAGCATGAATGTGCAGCGGACTGAACAGAATCACAGATTCTTTGACACTGTTTCCATCAAGGGTAGAGTCTGTATTTGTTGTTCTTTGGTTGCTCGTTCATGTCCAGCTCTTTGTGACCCCATGGCCTGCAGCAAACCAGGCTTCCCTGTCCTTCACTATCTTCTGGGGTTTGCTCAAACTCATGTCCATGGAGTCGATATAATATCCCATGAATCTG
This sequence comes from Oryx dammah, assembly GCF_014754425.2. NCBI lineage: Eukaryota > Metazoa > Chordata > Mammalia > Artiodactyla > Bovidae > Oryx > Oryx dammah. The sequence continues at coordinate 2,642,505 of NW_024070204.1, forward strand.
AGCTGGTTTATCACCCCCAGACCAGTACTTTGTGGCACACAGAAGACCCTGCACAGTTCCAGGCCCAAACGTGAAGAGGGTTGGAAGTTCTCACCTAGGTCTTTTGAAGAGTCTAGTAGCTGTCTGACCTCCTAGGAACCTCCACGTTGTAGGAAGCCCAAGATGGGGTGTGGCAAGAATGGCCTTTCTGGACTGGGATTCCTGAAGTAGTGAAGCCCTAGCACCCTAAGATGCCCATGTGTGTTTGTGTTCAGTTATGGCCAACTCTTTGCAACCGCATGGACTGAAGCCCACCAAGCTCCTCTGTCCATGGGATTTCCCAGCCAATAATACTGGAGTGAGTAGCCATTTCCTTCTCCGGGGGACCCGGGGATCCTGACCCAGGGATCATACCCATGTCTCAAACCTTTGTCTCCTGTATCACAGGCAGATTCTTTCCAATTGAGCTGCCAGGGAAGTCCAATGTTCATTAAGCATTTTCATGCATTGGAGAAGGAGATGGCAACCCACTCCAGTGTTCTTGCCTGGAGAATCCCAGGGACGGGGGAGCCTGATGGGCTGCCATCTATGGGGTCACACAGAGTCAGACACGACTGAAGTGACTTAGCAGCAGCAGCAGCAGGGGGCTGTTGAGAGTTAGGACCTGGGGCTACAAACATGAGCAGGCCCACCCCTCCTGCACCGAGAGCAGGGGTCTGATCACCCCCTTGGGGTCCCAGCCCAGTGCCGTGTCACACTTGGCAGCAGGAACGCACCAAATTTGCAGCTCAGTTTTCCCAGAAACTGAGATGTTTATGCTGCTTCCCAGTCTACCATCTCCCGATAAGCATAAGTGTATCTGAAAAACACACTGCAAAAGCCAGGAATCTGGGAGGTAGGGAACTACTCAGAATGAAGATAGGGCTGATTCTGGACCAATTTCCATAGTCACAGACATGGCGAGCAGGTTAGTAAGAGCATTTACAGGTTGTTGGTCACATAACCAGTTATGGGGACTGGGCTTCAGAGAAGGGGTTCCCACTTGAAGGCCACCATCTACACAAGGCTGAGCAGTTGCACCATGAAAGCACGTGAAATCAAGCATGTGAAATCACTGCATTTTTTTTTTCAACCCTGGATCAAGTTGCATCCACTGGACCACCAGGCGTAACACCAACCGCCAGGGATGTTACAGGGAGGAGAGGTAGAGGAACAAGTTGCTGATTCTAAATCTTTCTTCTTCTTCTTCTTTTTTTAACTACAAACACATTTTAATTACCTTTCTGTTGAATGTCTTGTAAATAATTCAGCAGACTCCACCATATGTTATGCAAATGTTAACCAAAACGACCCTTTTCAGCAGAATATGACTGGAGTATTATAATCGGACAGCATTTCTAATTTCAACTTGTTTTTCCATTGATGTTCCATGGCAATTTGTCAGGCACAGAGTTCTAGCACCGATTCATTCACTCACCTGTTGGTTCACCCATCGAAACAGTGTGCTTCACCCTCTGCTCCACGTCAGGCCCAGGACTAGGTCTGGTGGCTATGCTGTTTAGTTGCTAAGTCGTGTCCGACTCTTTGTCACCCCATGGACTGCAGCATGCCAGGCTTTCCTGTCCTTCACTATCTCCCAGAGTTTGCTCACATTCATGCCTATTGAGTCTGTGAGGCTATCTAACCATCTCATCATATGCCACCCTCTTCTTCTTTTGCCTTCAGGCTTTCCCAGCATCAGGGTCTTTTTCAGTGAGTCAGCTCTTCTCATCAGGTGGCCAAAGTACTGGGGATTCAGCTTCAACACCAGTCTTCCCAATGAATATTCAAGGTTGATTTCCTTTAAGATTGACTGGTTTGATCTCCTTGCTATCTAAGGGACTCTCAAGAGTCTTCTCCAGCACTACTATTCAAAGATATCAATTCTTTGGTGTTCAGCCTTTTCAATGGTCCAAGTCTCACATCTGTACACGACTACTGGAAAAACCATAGCTTTGACTATATGGACCTTTGTTGGCAAAGTGATGTTGTTGCTTTACCGGTAGCTATAAGAGCCTGTTAACAACAGACACTGGTATTCATCAGCTTAAGGTTTCAAACTTAGGCAACTGCAATGGCCAAGGGCCATCTGATAGCCAGCGGGGGACAGTGGGGCCACGTCTAAAAGAGACCTGCACCACCCACCTGCTGGCCTTTTCCCTGCAGATAGCAGAAGCTTCGGAGCCGTGTGTGGTTTGGTGAAAGGAGGGTGACATTTAGGTTGTCATGAATGCAATATCTGGGGCTTCCAGGTGGCGCTCGTGGTAAAGAACCTGTCTACCTGTGCAGGAGATGTAAGAGACCTGGGTTCGATCCCTGGGTCGGGAAGATCCCCTGGAGGAGGGCATGGCAGTCCACTCCAGTATTCTTGTATTCTTGCGTGGAGTGTCCCCACGGACAGAGGAGCCTGGTGGGCTACAGTCCATGGGGTCACAGAAGAGCTGGACACGACTAAGTGACTAACACATACACACGTACACACATATGCAATATCCCACCTAAACAGTCTTGGCAACTGCCTGAAACACGTTTTGGAGGAGCTGTTCTGTAGGTGGAAGCAAACTTCACAGTCAACTGGAAGGAGATTTGGGGTCAGCAGCCACTTAGAAGGAGAAGGAGCAAGGGTGGGGGAGGAGGGCCCTCCCAGGCAGCACTGAACATCCGCGATGCGCCAGGCCCCCCGGGCCTCGGGGGGACAGCGGTGACAGGCGCGTCCTGGCTTCAGGGACTCCAGGGCAAGCCCAGGCAAAGCAGTGACTGGCCTTTCCAAGTGTGGGCTGAGGAGAACCCGGGCTCCCAGGGGCAAGCAGGACAGCTGAGCCCTGCACATGGGAGGTGGGTGGCTGAGCGGAGAAGACCCCGGGGGAGCCTCAGTTGCACCTGTGTGAGGCCCGGGAAGAGTGGGCTTCCTCCTGCGGAAGCACGGCCATCGTGGCCAGATTTGCTCCCTGCTGATCTCGGGCCAGCCCTGCGCGGGGAGCCTCTCTCTGTGTGGGTATCCCCCTTGGGTTGCCACCCAGCAGTATAGACCCCTGAAGAATGTGTGACACTCGTGTGTGTGGGTCTGCAGCGCTGAAGACCCAGAAAAGCCTCTTTGGTCCAGAAGCACGTGTCTCTTGATTGAAGGAAGAAGGTGCTTGTACTGAACACATGGATGAGCCAGGGCTGAGCACTGCCGGGGGCCCCACGGCTCCACCACACACACGCATACACAATGCACACACTCACAGGCACACACGCTCACACATGTGCACATGCACACGGGTACAGACATACACACATGTGCACACAGACATACACACATGTGCACACACACACTTACACACAGAAAGCACACCTTTACATACACACACTCATACCTACATATGCACATGCACTCATGCACAGACATACACACATGTGCACACACACCTACACACACACACACACACACACTGAGGCATGCATTCACGTACTCACACACTCTTACACACACTCTGGGCAGGGTCCATGGTACTTGGCCCTCAGTGCCCTGGCACTGAGATGTAGGGAAAATGCTTCAACAGCCAGACATGGAAAACGGCAAGCTAATAATGTTCCTGCATCAGAGAGTCCGAGGGTTTGGAGATGGGCCCCAGCAAGGAGTTACCTGCTGCCACCTTGGCTGTGAATCACGGTCTCTTAGTAACGAGAGGTGGCAGTTTCCACAAAGCAAGCTAATTGAGCTTAATCAGACTAATTAAAGCCCCAGTAAAGGGGCCAGGGTGGACTTTCAGGTCCTTCCTGCCAGAGCTGTAAGCCTGGCTTTCCCCGGGGTGGGGAGGGGTGGGCCGGGGGGTGCTCCTTGTTTGCAGAGCTGCAGGGAAGACTCCCTGACTCCATCCACTTCTGCTCTCTGGCTCAGCCCCCCAGCTCCTCTGCCTTTCCCTCTTCGTCTGCTGTGTGGCCCACACAGGACCCCCACCCTGCCCCACCCTTGGCTGGCCCCTGGGCTGCTGGTGCAGAGCGGCCATCTCTAGGGTCCCCTCCCAGAGCTGTCGATGGTGTGTTTTCTTATTCAGACCAGTGGACCGGCTGCCCGAGCTGCATTCAGAATCTCGTGCGGTTGATTATGAGAGCATTAAAGATCTCTTTGGTGCTGGCATTTTATCCCCCGCTTTCATATTTGTAACCCTTTCTACTTCCTAATATCCCCTGTGTCTGGCAGCACGTCCTCACCTCTGACACCAGGAAGTCAGTCAATAAACCCAGCGCGCTTTGATCGCAGGATTATGGGACTGCTTTCTATGCAAAGAGAAACATCAGGATAAGCAAATGCGGAAGGGGAAAACCCCTCTGGAGCAGAGGAGTTTGAAGACAGAGAAGAAACAATTCCCGAGCATTTGCAATGCAAACCCTAGTGGACATCTGAGCCTTATTTATCAGCCTTGAGAAAGAAGACCAGGCCCCGAACCAGAGGGGGCATTTCTGCGCCTCAATTCAGGATCCGTGCAACTGTCTTCTGGTGACTTACAGCAAGCACGCTGCACCGTGGTTGTCTAGCCTTGAAGATGCAGGAAGCACACGGGCTGCAGCCTTCTGAAGCAAGAGTGCCCGTGAAGACTCAGCCGTCGGGGATCGGATCATTCCTGAAACTCAGACCCTCACAACTGACCAAAGAGGTCAAAGTGCCATCTTATGTGAGCTGGGCTTGTCTATCTGTGGTCCTTCACCACCAACTCTGCAGAAGATTTGAGGCCCACCCAGGATGACCCTCAGAAAAGAGTGCTGAGCCTGAGCAGGGGCACCACATGGGGGACAGCTCTATGAATTGGCCAGGGCCGAGGACACTCAGACCTCGTGCAAACGTCACTGTGGCCATTACTGAAGCACTTCCAAGTAACTTTTTCCGGGAAGAAGATAATTTCTATTTTTTGTTTGTTTGTTTTTGCACCAGTTTTTAACATTCACCCAGTAAATTTCATGAAAATCTTAGCCAGTCCTGACCATGCACAAGACTTTATTTTTTTTCTTGGGGTTCATTCCCCCTAAACCTTCTGTGACTTCCCTTTTTCTGTTCGGTTTTTGTCCCATGCTTTCCCTTCCTTTCTGAGCTTTCTGTTTACCTATTTCCGGCTGGGCCGGGTCTGCCGCCACGTGTGGGCTGGCTTTCTCCTGGTGCGGTGCATCGCTTCTCACTGCGGTAGCTTTTCTTGCTGCAGAGCCTGGGCTTTAGAGTGTTTCGGCTTCAGTACCTGTGGCTCGTGGCTTTGCTGCCCCCCAGCATGTGAGATCTTACTGGACCGGGGATCGAACCCATGTCCCATGCATTGGCAGGCGGACTCTTAGCAACTGGACCACCAGGGAAGTCCCTCCCTCTCTCTTTTTAAAAATTTATTTAATTGAAGGATAATTGCTCTACAATACCGGCTTGATTTCTGCCATGCATCCACATCAATCAGCCATAGTTGTACATATGCCGCCTCCCTCTTAGACATCCCGTCTACCTCCCGCCCTTTCCTGCCCTTCTAGGTTGTTACAGAGACTCGGTTTGAGTTCCCTGAGTCATACAGCAGATTCTCATTGGCCATCTATTTTACATCTGGTCGTGTCTATGTATATGATGACTTTTAAGTTGCTCAGTTGTGTCCGACTCTTTGTTACCCCATGGACTATACAGCCTGTGGAATTCTCCAGGCCAGAATGCTGAAGTGGGTAGCCTTTCCCTTCTCCAGGGATCTTCCCAACCCAGAGATCGAACCCAGATCTCCTGCATTGCAGGTGGATTCTTTATCAGCTGAGCCACAAGGGAAGCAGTGTATATTCTTCGTGTTACTCTCTCAACCTCCCCTAAGGAAGACTTTTTTTAAATAGACTTCATGATCTACATACTCCATTGAGCTACAGGATCATAATAGTATTTCTCGAATAGCTTCATTTTACTCTAATTTCTGAAAAATTATCACCATTTGGAAAATATTTTTGACAGCTCCGGCATCAAACTTTATTATATATTTTATGAGCGATTTTTGAAAAGCGTTTTATTCATCTATTTGTCTGTTTTTGGCTGCACTGGGTCTCATTGCTGGGAGGGCTCTTCTCTGGTTGCTGTGAGCTGGGGCTGCTTTCCAGCTGTGCCGCATTGACTGTGGAGCGCAGGCTTCCCACCGCAGCGCTTCTCTTGTCTCCGAGCAGGGGCTCTAGAGCCGTGGTGCACGGGCCCCGTTGCTCCACAGCACGTGGGATCCTCGTGGATCAGGGGTCCAACCCCGGTCTACTGCACTAGCAGGCAGATTCTTTACCACTGAGCCCCCAGGGAAGCCCTCGTTATATATTTTCAATGATTTCATAGTAATTGCCAAGATCAATAATTTGAGAAAAATATATCATTTTCTCTGTTAACACCTCCCTACTAAATATATATAAATGCTTCGTTTAAAATTATGCATCTTTTCATGAGAATTGTATTAACTTTGCTTTTGATTCTGAATACCGCTGATGTACATGCTACAAAATAGCAGCTGTAACAGGTACAATTCAACACTGCCATTGTTCAGTCACTCAGTCAGGTCCAACTCCTTGCGACCCTATGGACTGCGGCACACCAGGCTTCCCAGTCCTTAACCCTTTCCCAGAGCTTGCTCACGTTCATGTCTATTGAGTCGGTGACGCTATCTAACCCTCTCATCCTCTGCCGCCCCCTTCTCCTTTTGCCTTCAATATTTTCCAGTATCAGGGTCTTTTCCAATGAGTCAGCTCTTTGCATCAGGTGGCCAAAGAATGGAGCTTCAGCTTCAGCATCAGTCCTTCTAAAAGTTTAATACTAAAATATTTTAAATAGATTTGCTTTGCTAATACATCTTTATTAAAAGAAACTTTGAAATATAATGTAGTGTTCATAATTACTTGTCTAGTTATTTAGAACTAACACTGAATGAGAGTTGCTCAGTCATGCCTGACTCTTTGCAACCCCATGGACTGTAGCCTGCCAGGCTCCTCTGCTCATGGAATTCTCCAGGCCAGATTACTGGAGTGGGTGGCCATTTCCTTCTCCAGGGGGACAAGTGACATTAATTAAGCAAAATTTCCAACAAATCTCAACAAGAGCTTTTATTTTTAAGGAAAAAACAAAAAGAAACACCACTATTTGAAGCACATCATTTGAAAGAACCCACTACGATCCTTTAAATAAGCTTTTAAACGATATTGTCGGTTTTAAATAAAATGTATCTTTCCCTCTCCCAGTCAAACTATCAAATGCTAGAGCAGATGCTCTTAGATCAGGAAGCTCTCCTTGTAGGGCGGTGCTTGATTTCAAAGACACTGAACTCCTCAGACTTTTGGAAGCCAAGGACAGGGAGAGAACTTCCTACCGGCTCTTCTTGGTATCGTTTTCAGAGGCAGGAATTTGGTAAAGATCCTCCCGGCTCTGAAAGGGATACTGAAGGCAAGTTGCAGTCACTAAGGGTGACCTGAGAAGGCTCCTCACCCCAGAGATGTCTGTGAGCTGCCCCTGACAAGGAAGGAAGCTGTGGTTCAGCCCAGGAGCCCCGAGTCTCAGTTTTGAGTTTCTCCAAGGACGGTCTCCAAAGCCTGACTTTGTGAGAAAACAACACCCCGGGGCTAGGAATTTGCTAAAGTTCTCTATCTTACTGTCTCCAATTTGTAAAATGAGACGTTTCTAACAATGGAGATTTGGGTTTAAAATTCCCAGGACTGGTGCTTTCACATCCCTCTCAGTTTGAAGGCGCAGAGAAACCAGCTGATAAATGCTGTGGGGGTACCGAAGAACCATGAAAGAGCAGAAACGGCAACAACTGTGCGTCAACTTCCCTAAATACAGCAGCAGGGTTTACAGATGCATTAGTGTTGAATTGCAAACCTGGAACCCAAAATCGTGAGGGTGGCTGAAGCCGTGGGAAGTGGTGATGCGGGCGAATCTACTGCAGAGGGAAATCAGCGGCTGAGGGTTAGCATCACGAAAATGCATGGTAGAGTACACACGTTTACCTTGTATGTGGTGAGAAGTATGTCAACACGTGGTAAAAAGCAAAAGGAAGATGACAAATTTGAAAATAGTATAAATTAAGTTTAAAGATTGTAATATATAAGAACTCACAAAATCAATAAGAATACAAATGAAAAAGTTTAAAAAAAAAGGATGTTAATATTCAGTTTACAGAAGAAGTTGTACAAAGAGCCAAGAAACTTAGGTAAACTAGTTGCACCAGCAGGCAAGAAAAAAAAATGCTCACATAAGTAACAGTGATGTACTGTGGATTGCCTACTGCATTGGGAAAAATGTACATTTTTAAATATTCACGATAGAAAGAAATGTGAATTTTTATGCATGGATATGTGATGGAGTAAGTTGAGAAAAAAGTAACTGAAAAGGTTTGTGAAAAGAAAATATTAGTAAAAAAAAAAATGTTTTCTTGCTCTTGGCTTCCTTAGTGCTATTGCTGGTGACTTTTCCTGTCATCAAAGTTACGTATAAACTTCATTTACGACACACAATCACATTGAAAGCAGTGAAACGACCGACAATGGTCTTTGCATTTAGTGATAAAGACTCCCATCTGGGGACAACTGCACTTCTAGTCTCTCTGCTGGAAATGCTCTTCCCTCAAATATGTGCCGGGCCTCCTCCACCCCTCCTCCGTCTGTGCTCGAACGTCACCTACTTGGAGACCAGATATCCTGGCCCACCTGCTGGAAGTGGTATCCTCCTGCCTCCCGTTGGACACGTCTGCCTCTCTCCACAATCACACTGCCCCCGCCTGAGATCCGTGCACTTTGCCACCAGCCTCAGGCCCCAAAACGTGAGCCCCACCAAAGCTGGCTTTGGTCACTTTTGCTTGTCACTCTCACCCCCTACCTAGGGTGGGGGTGGGGAAAGGGGACCCCCGGAGGAGACAGGAAGAGGTTGAAGGCATTGGAAGGGGGGACTGGAAAAGGCTCCCCCTCTCAGGTTCGGGGGCCCAGTAGCCCGCTCTGCGCCTGAGTCAGGAGTCTTGCCTGCCTCTCATAGAAGAATCCACGGGGGATTCTGTCCTGCAGGTGAAGCCCTCAGGACCCCAGACTGAGCGCCGCTCGGGGCTCACTGTCCTGAAAGGTGGAATGGGGGGCTGTGTTCAGGCACGCTTGGTCACGGCGTGTGGTCCTTTTTACGTGTTGTTGGAGTCGATGTGCGAGTATCTTGTTGAGGGCTTCGGCGTCTAGGCTTATCAGATACTGGCCTATCATTATCTTTTTCTGTGATATCTTGGTCTGGCTTTGGTTCAGGGTGATGGTGGCTTCATAGTGTTCCTTCTGCAAGTTTTCTGAAATAGCTTCAGAAGGATCAGTGTTAACTCTTCCGTAAATGTTTGGAGGTGTTCGCCTGTGAAGCATTTGGTCCTGGGCTTTTGTTTGTTGGGAGTTTTTAAGCCACAGATTCAGTTTCAATACTGGTAATCACTCTGTTCATGCTTGCTATTTTTTCCTGGTTCAGTCTTGGGAGATTGCCCTTTCTATGAATTTGTCCGTTTCTTCCAGGTTGTCCATTTCATTGGCATGCAGTTGCTTGCACAAATAGTAGCCTCTCCTGATTATCTGCGTCTCTGTGGTGCCTGCTGTAAATTCTCCTTTTCATTTTTTATTTTATTGATTCAGACCCTCTCCCTTTTTTTTTTTTTTTTTTTCCTGATGGGTTTGTCAATTTTGGTTTTCTTTCTAAAGAACCAGCTTTTAGTTTCATTGATCTTTTCTATTGCTTTCTTATTTCTTATTATTTCTTTATTTCATTTATTTCTGTTCTGACCTTTATGATTTCTTTCCTTTCATTAACTTTAGGTTCTGTGTGGCACATTTGAATTCCTTCCTGGCGAAGGGCAAGACTGCGTGACAAGTGACTAGCTTTTTAGAGAGCACGTGGCCCATTCTCTCGGACAGCTAACATCCCCCATTGGAGACAGAAGGGGAGGTGAAGAGAGGGGGAAAACACACCAAGAGCAGCCCCCGAGACACTGGAGGGGCTCTTCCTTCATTTCCAGAGTAAAATAGTTAGTCCTCTTATTGAAGGTTTAAAATGAATGGACACATTATTAAAATGGTGGATGCTGCTGCTAAGTTGCTTCAGTCGTGCCTGACTCTGTGCGACCCCATAGACAGCAGCCCATCAGGCTCCCCCGTCCCTGGGATTCTCCAGGCAAGAACACTGGAGTGGGTTGCCATTTCCTTCTCCAATGTGTGAAAGTGAAGTCACTCAGTCGTGTTCGACTCTTAGCGACCCCATGGACTGCAGCCTACCAGGCTCCTCCGTCCATGGGATTTTCCAGGCAAGAGTATTGGAGTGGGTTGCCATTGCCTTCTCCAAAATAAATAGGACAAAATGCCCACACAGTGCTCTAGTTTTCTTCCAGGAAATTGGTCCTATGTATGATTTTTATCTCAGTAGCTGATGTTTCACATATAAAAACTCACTCTGGACAATAGACCCCCAACACTGGCACAAAAAGTAGAATGCCCCTCCGGATGAAGGTTTTAAAGACTTAAACCTCTCCTTGATAGACCCATAACATTGGTACTTGAGAATATTCCCCCCTCATCAGTATGTACATATGCAGTGTGAATTTTTGTAAAATGGACTGTCATTTGTACATTACCAGGCACTATTTGTTTATAATAAAAAATAGGGGGTGTGGAATTGAAAGCTTGCATTACAAAATGTCTCTTTTGAGGAGATTTGTTAAACTGTCCATTCCCTTGGTTTGCAGGTAAGTTAGGACAGTGGCTGTGTTGACCTTAGTCAGCGGCCTTGCATATGTTTGCAGGGAAAAATGTCAGGAACCTCAGAAATGAAGATGATACCACTCTAACGGGAGAAAGTGAAGGAGAGCTAAAGCCAGAAAGCTGGCTTGACGCTCAACACTCAAGAAACTGAGGGGGTCGCATGGGGTCCCACCTCTTCACGGCAAATAGAAGGGGAAAAGTAACAGTGACAGATTTTATTTCCTGGGCTTCAAAATCATTGAGGATGGTGGCTGCAACCGTGAAATTAAAAGATGCTTGTTCTTTGGAAGGAAAGCTACGACAAACCTAGACAGTGTGTTAAAAAGTAGAGATATCACTTTGCTGACAGAGGTTGGTATAGTCAAAGCTATGATTTTTCCAGTAGTCATGTATAGATGTGAGAATTGGACCATAAAGAAGGTTGAGCACCAAAGAATTGATGCTTTCAAATTGTGATGCTAGAGAAGATGCTTGAGAGTCCCTTGGACAGAAAGGAGATCAAACTAGTCAATCCTAAAGGAAGTCAACCCTGAACATTCACTGGAAGGACTGATGCTGAAGCTGAGGCTCCAATTCTTTGGCCACCTGATGTGAAGAACTGACTCATTGGAAAAGACCCTGATGCTGGGAAAGACTGCAGGCAGGAGGAGAAGGGGACGACAGAGGATGAGATGGTTGGATGGCATCACCGACTCAGTGGACATGAGTTTGAGCAAACTCTGGGAGTTGGTGATGGATGGGGAAGCTTGGCGTGCTGTAGCCCATGGGGTCACAGAGAGCCAGACATGACTGAGCGATTGGACAGCAACAACAACTTCATTTCTAAAACCCTACTCCAAGCCTTGGCTACAAAACCATCACGGAAAATGATAATTAAAAAAATTCTAGAAACAATAAAGAGACATAATAAGAGGAAAAACCATTCTAAAGAAATTATTCAGGAATTATTAGCAGCCGACACTGGAAATACCCCAGTACCCGTAGTTGCATCTTAATATGTTAAAGCATCATGTAATTATTTGGAGATGAAAGTCTCTACATAGTTTAAATTCTATCACGGGTGATATTTTTCTTTATTTAAGTGAAGTAAATGTGGCAATTATCACAACATAAAAAAGATGCTTAGTTTTCGCCCAAGGCAGGCATATTGCCACGTGGTTTCACATAGGTTCTCCTGCAGATTTCTTTTACACACTGTAATCGATTTACCCAAATAAAACAAACCTTGTCAGATATATTTAGCTCACTTTACGCTTCTAGCATGGTAAGGTAAGTTTAAAATTCTTACTGGAGCATAGTTGACGTGCAGCGTGTCTGCTTCAGGTGCATAACAGGGTCACCCAGCTACAGGCACCCATGTTGACGGTGGCCATTTAGTGGCTGAGTCAGGTCCCGCTCTCCTGTGATCCCATGGGCTATAGCCCACCAGGCCCCTCGCTCCGCGGTATTTCACAGGCAAGAATGCTGAGGAAGGTCCTCATGTCCATCTTCAGAGGAGCTTCTCGACTTGGGGACTGAGCCTGTGCCGCAAACCTATGGAGTACACGTGGATTCTTTACCGCTGCGTCACCAGGGACGTCCACGTGTATGCACAGAATCACTCTTTTTTCTATTCTTTTCCCATATGGATCATTACAGAGTGCTGGTGAGAGTTCCCTGTGCTCTATAGTAGGTCCCTATGAGTTACCTGTTTTTATATATACATATAGTGCATATATGTCAATCTCAATTTATGAAACGAGAATCAATTTATGAATCTCAATTTATGAAAAAGAGAATTTGCTTCTCTTCCTCTCCAAGGAGCTCCAAAGACTGAACAGCCTTCTTTATCTTGCCTATGACTCTATCACTTAAAGCAATTTTATCTATTGGGCTGTTCTGGGTCTGAGTTGTGTAATGTGGGATCCTTCATAGAGGCATATGGGATCCGGTTCCCTGACCAGGGACTGAACCAGGGCTGTTGCATAGGCAATGCAGGGTCTTAGCCACTGGGCCACCAGGCAAGTCCCGATTTTGTCAGTTTTTACTGAATGTGGCCCAGTTGCCTGTGTCAGGGCAGGATAGTTGGGGGGCAGCCGCCAGGGGATGGGGGGGGCGCAGGAAAGAAGCTGGGTTGGCCTTGGAGACAGGACAGAAGATGACAGCCAGTCGCCTCTGCCCCCACTGCCTCTTTGATCGATAGTCACAGCCTGAGACTTGGAGCCCACACCCTGGCTCTGGAATCAGAGTCTGGGCAGAAGAGCTCCTGGTGGAAACAGCACTCCCGCAATGACTGATGGCTGGTGTGCCCTCCACGGGAAAGCAGGCCTCCGGGCTGGCAGTCCCTGGTCCCCACTCCCCTGTCACCCTGGGAAAAGCTAAACACTCCCCATTGTGTTTAGAAATGCTATAGCAGAGACTATTTATAAAGGACTAAACACAAAAGCACTTAAGCCTTCACTTCTCTGACGGAGGGTGAATGCCTGGTGCCGGCCCCAAATCTCAGGAAGTCGCCTCTGCAGAGCTCTGCCAGCCGCTCTGACATGAAGGGGTGGGTGTAGGGTCACAGGGGGCTGAGGGCCAGCCCTGGGCTGTAGGACCAACTACCCCCCCGCCCAGGCCACCTCTCAGAGCATCAGAGCCGTTAGGATGCAGGGGGTACTGTCTCCCAGGTCCCAGGGGAGGCCAATGGGGGTTGGGAAAGCTAAGCTTCTTGGGGTTCTTCCTGCTATCAAGTAAAGAGGCTCTTGGGCCTGGGGACCCTCACAGTAGCTTTGAAAAGGGGAACAGCCACTTCCTCCTACTAGACCCTAAATCAGATGAGACCCTTGCTCCCCGAGTTTGCAGGTGGAGTCAAGACCTCACAGAAATGTGGAGGGGCTGGGCAGTGTGGTTGGCATCAAAAGGGCAGGGACAAGGGAGAAAGCCACTAGCCCTCCAAACCAAGGGAGGGACGAGTTCTTTTGGCTCAAGAGCGCTGAATGATCACGTGATGACTTGCTCTGACTTTTCCCCAATGCTTGAAATCTCTCACTCATTCCAACACGCTCCTTCACAACTTGATGTCACAAAGTCTTTCATTTAACTCATGTATATGCATATTTTAATTTTGAAGATGCATTATCCCGAGGAATTTTTTCTTTTGAACTATAAACAGTTCTTTTCCCTGAAGCACTATGGTATCCATCATCGAGAGATGTCAACCAAAAAATCTATAAGCACATTCTGTTTTTGTTTGTTTGAATTGTATGGACATAGCCTAAGGGGGGAATTTTCCAGGAAGCCCAGACCTGGCCGCAGACTGTTGGCACCCTCTCCCTCTTGGCGGTGGGCCGGGGTGGGTCTGTCCTGGTGGCCCTGTCCTGGAGTTTGTGTTGGGCCCGGGAGAAGTCTGACGTTTCCACAGACGCTGACAGGGACCAGTTCCTTGGTCCTGGGGAACCTGTTCTAAGATTGAGACTGTGTGTTTCCTGGGGCTGTTTATCTCTCCCTCATATCTCTTCTTCTAGGGCCTGTCCTCAGGCCTAAATCAGGAGATAATCCCTTTGTTCTGCTGCCTCTGGGCTTCTGGCATTGGGAGGGCTGGTGAGGGTCCTTATTACATGTGGGCAGCTCTGTTGTGCCATCCAGCTTTCCAGTCAGCCCCAGGCCTCTCAGGGGGAGGAGGAAGAAGGCCCAGGATTCAGTAGTCAGGGAGAAAAAGAGCTCAGGTGTCCTAGAGCAATTCTCCTTTCTTCTGATGAGATGGGCTGTGGTGCTCACAAGTCCCCCAGTTACACGGCTGCCGACCTGCTTGGGAAGAGGGCGGCTTGCCCTGGGGAAGGTGCTTGGGCCAGGACCACCTTGAGGCAGGTGCCCACTGCGCTCTGGAACTTGTGACCTCAGCTCTCAAAGTGGGTTAAATATCTTAGGGGAACCAGGGGGATGGTAGTGGAGAGGAAGCGGAACTGGGAGAGAGACGGATGTGCGAGACTGTCCTTGCCAGAAATCTATTTGAAATTGAGTTCTTGCAAGCAATGCTCGATTGGATCTTCCAAATTACCTTGAGAGACAAGTGATATCACAGAGAGTACAGAAGTGAAACTCCACCGCAGTAAAACACTGCCCACATTCAGAACAGTGGGTATATGGGTTCTGAATAAAGCTTAGGTTTAGGAACATTTTGTTGAAGGATGAATAGTCCAACCTACATCCGTAAATACGAAAGGCTTTTGTCACAGGCCACGTCTCAGCCAGTCTGTTTGCTACGAACTAGACCCGTGTTTGGGGGCTTCTTGGATGTCAGTGGCAAAGAATCTGCTGGAGACACGGGTTTGATCCCTGGGTCCGGAAGATCCCCTAGGGGAAATCGTGGCAATCCACTCCAGTATTCTCGCCTGAAAAACCTCACGGACAGGGGAGCCTGGCGGGCTACCGTCCGTGGGGTCGCAAAGGGTCGGACACGACTGAGCACTCAGGCATATGTTCCTGTTTAAGTGTGACCTGAAAAAAATCACCTGGTCACCTCTTCTGCTCATCTGAAGCAGGCTCTCCCCACTTCCCAGGGAGGCAGCTTTGGTTCTTGGTGGTCGCTGGGCTCCCCGGACCCCGGGTCCCCCAGGGGCGGTTTCTCGGGCCCTTTGGTCTCCACAGAGACCTTGGTGGTCCCCCCTCGATGGCAGTGCCACTCCCAGATAAATGCTGGCGGGCAGCGTGTTCTCAGACTCCTCATCCATTATGGGACGATTTTTCTCCGTCAGAGCCCTCGGTAAGTCAAACAAAGCCCGCACGCAGCTCAGGGCACCACGGCCCTGAGTGCTTCACCGTTTATTTTCCTGGCGAAAAAAATAAACTATTACTTTGACTAATAACTGCAGGGGAATGTGGGCTGGGAGCGCCGCTCGGCACGCAGTGCCAAAAGAAAGGGACACCGCGGTCCCGTCATCCCCGCGTCCTGCCTCTGGGCTCGCGCGAGCAGGGTTTCAGGCCTGGTCTGTGTCACGAGTGAGACGGGTCTAAATGCTCCAAGTGGGAGTAATCGTTTTGGTTCCTCTGGGTCTAAAAACACACAAACAACTGCAAAGGTCTGTAATTAAAATACTTCATTCTTAAAAAAAAAATTGTTGATATTTGTGCATAATCGTTAGATAGCATTTAATATCTTAAACTGATGACAAAGTGAACACAGACCATCGGACACAGAGGCTAGCCGTGCACTGACACGAGAGAAGCGGAAAATTTAACCAGTCCCTCCGCTGAGGTTCTTCGTCGTTTCTGCCAAGAATATTCTGGAGGCTCATCTTCGTCTTCTGCAAAGCTCCACTGGCCATCTTTTTTACATGTTTTTCATTTTCATTTCTGCAGAATTCCTTTTGAGTTACGAAGAATAGAACGCAAGGTGAGCAGTCTTAGAGCTGTGCCTTGGGTTATGGGTTGGGCTCCCGGCTTTAAAGCCAGATGTGGAACTGGCTGGTCTGTGCGTCTTCTCTGGCCACATAGTGCTGGATTTCTCTGATTTTTTCTCACGTCACGAACGTCACATTTTGCAAGCGCACTGTGTATGCTCTGTGTTTGTTCCCGCTAGGGGAGGCCAGCGTGATGCTGCTCCGCAGAGTCCCCAGGTTCCCTGGAAACATGACAGCAAGCAGCCAACCCCCTGAAATACAACAGGTGAGAGGAAACACAGGCGGGAAAATTCACGTCCAGTAGCTCATAACCAAGGCAGAGACAGTCGGCTGCAAGATGTACAGGACGTGATTTCATTGTCACTGAGGAGGGTGCTCATGTTCTGTATCTTTGCATCTGTAGAAACAGGCAAAATTAGGACCACAGTGGTTTGGGGACATGCACTTAGCTTCCCTCTTAGGATTCACAGAAACCTAAATTCCTAAAAACATCACAACCCACTCTAATGCCTCTGAAAGGGACAGACACTTCAGAAAGAAAATGTGTATTGCTTTCTATGCACATATACACAGCAGTGTTGCAATGCTGCGTGCTTGCAGCCTTGACCCTTTCTGTGGTGAACACAGAGCACTGTCTGCATAGGCTGGAACCTGCAGCCCAGGTCCCTCTAGGATAAAAGATGAAAGAGGTGTGCTGAAAGGCACACAATACAATTTTGTGCAGAGTTCAGTTCAGTCACTCAATCATGTCTGACTCTTTGTGACCCCATGGATTGCAGCACACCAGGCCTCCCTGTCCATCACCAGCTCCCGGAGTCCACCCGAACCCATGTCCATTGAGTCAGTGATGCCATCCAACCATCTCATCCTCTGTCGTCCCCTTTTCCTCCCACTTTCGATCTTTCCCAGCATCAGGGTCTTTTCAAATGATTCATTCAGCTCTTCGCATCAGGTGGCCAAAGTATTGGAGTTGCAGCTTCAACATCAGTCCTTCCAATGAACACTCAGGACTGATCTCCTTTAGGGTGGACTGGTTGGATCTCCTTGCAGTCCAAGGGACTCTCACGAGTCTTCTCCAACACTACAGTTCAAATGCATCAATTCTTTAGCACTCAGCTTTCTTTATAGTCCAACTCTCACATCCATACATGACCACTGGAAAAACCATAGCCTTGACTAGATGAACCTTTATTGGCAAAGTAATGTCTCTGCTTTTGGATATGCTGTCTAGATTGGTCATAACTTTCCTTCCAAGGAGTAAGCGTCTTTTAATTTCATGGCTGCAGTCACCATCTGCCGCGATTTTGGAGCCCAAGTGCTGTGCTTAGTCACTCAGTTGTGTCTGACTTCTTGTGACCCCAAGGACTGTAGCCCACAGATCTCCTCCATCCATGGAGATTCTCCAGGCAAGAGCACTGGAGTGCGTTGCCATTTCCTTCTACAGGGGATCTTTCCAACCCAGGGGTTGAACGTGGGTCTCCCACATACTACTGGGCATATACCCTGAGAAAACCATGATTGGAAAAGACACATGTACCCCAGTGTTCATCGCAGAACTGCTCACAATAGCTGGGACATGGAAGCAACCTAGATGTCCATCAGCAGATGAACGAATGCAGAAGTTCTGGCGCATACGTACAATGGGATATTCCTCAGCCATAAAAACAAGCACACTTGAGACAGTTCTAATGAGGTGGACAAACCTAGAGCCTACCATACAGAGTGAAGTCAGTCAGAAAGAGAAAAACAAACGTCGTAGTTTAACGCATATCTGTGGAATCTGGAAAGATGGTACTGATGACCCTATTTGCACCGTAGCTATGGAGATACAGACACAGGGACAGACCTGTGGACACCAGCGCCAGGGAGCGGGGGAGGGAGAGGAGGAATGAGAGAGTGGGATGAATTGTGAGAGGCACACTGAAGCGCAGCCACCACCATATGTGAAACAGATAGCCAGTGGGAGTTTGCAGTGCGATCCAGGGAGCTCGTTCAACACGGTGCTCTGCGTAATCTGGAGGGGTGGGATGGGGTGGGGGGAGAGGGTGGTTCCAAAGGGAGGGGACATGTGTATACCCATGGATTCATGCAGAAAACAACACGATATTATAAAGTGATTATCCTCC
Organism: Oryx dammah; assembly: GCF_014754425.2. Taxonomy (NCBI): domain Eukaryota; kingdom Metazoa; phylum Chordata; class Mammalia; order Artiodactyla; family Bovidae; genus Oryx; species Oryx dammah. The sequence goes on from NW_024070204.1 coordinate 2,660,743, forward strand.
AACTACAAATAAATTAAAACAGTAAAAAACAGACAAAAAACCCACTTTAGTGGAAACAGAAGGTTAATTGATTACATGCTGTTATTTGTTGTTGTTTAAGTAGCTAAATGGTGTCCAACTCTTTTGCAACCCATGGACTGTAGCCCACCAGGCTCCTCTGTTCATGGGATTTTCCAGGTAGGAATACTAAAGTGGATTGCCACTACCTTCTCCAGGGGATCTTCTCAACCCAGGGATCAAACCCCATCTCCTGCCTTGGCAGAGTCTTTACCACTGAGCCACCTGGGAAGTCCCATTACAGTCGTTACCAGTAGCAGGAACACTGGGTTAAAGTCTATTGTGTAGGCAGCCTTAGGGAGCACTTTATTTCCTAGATCTGTGAGATCGATCTGGATTCTGCAGGTGTAGATGAGTGACACAGAGAGATGGTCTACCGACAACCCTCTGGTTGCTGCAGGGTCCAGACTGAGCCCAATCTATCCTCAAGTGGAGAAAATGGTGACTAAAGATCTTACAGCACCCAGAGAGCAGACTGTCCTTCAAACCTGATAGACACACGCCAAGGGACCTGTGCAGAAGAGAAGGCACACAGTGATGCAGTTACTCTGTGACCTTGGGGGTCAGGAAGGACCTTTCCAAAGAAGTGGCCCTTGGACCGACACTGAGGAATCGCGTGACCAGATGAGTCGGGATTTCAACACCAAATGTGCCGAGTGTCCTCAAACATCCTCTGTAATGATATGAAACAGTACTGTTGCTGGTGAGAATTTTAACTTTTTTACATCACTAATTACTGAATCAATGCACTAGGGAGAGATGAGGACATTCGGGAATGTGGTAGAAAAACAAGATTAAAACACAGTAATCCTTGAGAAGCTGCATTCTGACCTCTGTGTGTATACAAGCACTGCCTCCAGCTATATTTCAGAAGCATCATGTCGTGTTTCAGGGTAGCCTGGGTGTTTACACTCTGGTTCTTTCATGTTTTTGATGCATGCTCACTGACTTTCAATTTTGCTGGATTCTTAACATGAATAAAGACGTTTACTTATTCTAGAGAAATAGTCCCCTGTGACATGGCATTCTCTAATGCTCCTGCTGTTGCAAAATGCTATTTTGCTCCCAAATCAAGCTAATAAACAGACAAAACAAAGTCAGCAGAACTAAAATAATGCTTGTCCAGTTTTCCTCAAACTCCATCCTTATCAGCACAAAGTTAATGTATAGCAAAGACAGAAAAATCAGCAGACTTAATGCTTGTTCTTATCCTCGATGGTCACATCCCCTTTTGTAGAAACAGACAGGAAGGTTTGATTTATTTTGTGTTTAAAAATGATCAGCCTGTAGCACTGTCTGTCCCCTTAAGGCCTCATGAGCTGAAGGTGTGGCCTTTTGACTGAAATGGCTAGAAGTTACATCCACCACGTGTGCAGGATCCTTGAACAGAAAATCGCTCAGAGGGAGACCTGTGCAGAGGTCTTCTGAGTTTTGGACTGTGAGCCACAGCTCGCAACCTGCTCACACTGTGGCCCAGTACATACAGAGCTGAGACGCAGGGTATCTTCTATTCTGATTTATGCTGACAACAATCTGCCAATCTAAAAAAGGAGTTGCATGCAGGGAGCTCACATCCAGTGCTCTATGACCGCCTAGAGGAGTGGGAGTGGGAGGGGGTGGGAGGTGGGAGGGAGGTGCAAGAGGGAGGGGACATGTGTACACCTGTGGCTGATCCATGTTGATGTCTGGCAGAAACCAATGGAGTATTGTAAAGCAATTATCCTCCAACTAAAAATAATTAAATTGTTTAAAAAATTAAAAAAAAATGTTTCACAACCCTTTTAACATGTCACAAGTGACAGCCTGAAAAACCCAGACTTTTGCTCAGACGAACAGAAAAGTTGAAGTTAAGTGAGAGGAACTTTTCAGAAACAAAACCCTTCGGATGGAAGCCTGGCTGAAAGGCCTCCCTGAAATTGGTGGTAGATGTAATGAAACCTGGTCCCCACGAAATGCTGGTCTCCCTTTCTTTTTTTATTGAGGCACACTTCACATACCACAGAACTCACCGCTTTGAAGTGTGCAATCTGGTGGGTGTCAGTACATTTGTGAAAGTGCCTGAGCACACCCACCAGCCCCAAAGAAGTCACACCCATTCCATGACTAAGCAGTTATGGCTTTAGAATGCTGGAGGTCAGTTATATGGCCACAATATTTCCTGAGGAGCTTTGAGATTTTTATATAAGACTTGAAATAACTAAATGCAAATAAAAAACTTGAGTAACTTGGCCATAGAAAAGAATGAAATAATGCCATTTGCAGTGCCATGGATGGGCCTGGAGGTTGCTATGCTGAGTGACACTAGTCAGATAAAGATGAATATCACATGATATCACTTGTGTGTGGGAATAAAAAAATAATACAGATGAACTTATTACAAAACAGTTTTACAGACAGAGAAAACAGTAGTATGGTTACCAAAGGGGAAAAGGGGGTAACGGTATCTTATAATAACCTATAATGGAAATAATCTGAGCTTCCCTGGTGGCTCAGATGGCAAAGAATTTGCCTGTAATGCAGGAGACCTGGGTTCAGTCCCTGGATTGAGAAGAACCCTTGGAGAAGGGAATGGCAACCCGCTCCACTATTCTTGCCTGGAGACTCCTATGGACAGAGGAGCCTGGTGGAGCTGCAAAGAGTTGGATACGACTGAACTCCTAACACTTTCACACTTCATATCTATGGATCGATTTGTCTATCTGTCTATCTGTCCATCTATCTATCTGAACCACTTTGCCGTATACCAGAAACTAACACATTGTCCATAAACTATACGTGAATCAAAAAATTTAAAAAAAAAATCCTGCTGCAAATTTTCTTGAAAATAGATGGAAAGCTCACAGAGGCATATGGTGTAAACACTTGGTGTCCTTAAAGAAAGCCACTGTTCCCTTTCTGATATCTACATGTGCGCAAACCGCCGGCTAGCATTTAGTGACGTTAAAGATGCTGCTGACGATGTTTCTTGGAGGCTACCGGATTCAAATGTCACCAGAAATATATCTTGGCAAATAAGTGTGTAAAAAGTGTCATTAAAGCTAGGAAAGCAAGACCTTCACTGACCAAAAAACAGTTATAGATTACCCACTCGTGCAGCCAGGAGACTGGTTTCTTTGCCTTCTTTCCTTGAACTACCGAGAGAATTAATTGAATTCAAGTTTTGTCTCATCATTTCTAGTCAGACCACCCTCTGGGCATCAATCCCAGGCCGGCTCTATCAACGGCAACAAAACTCTGACAGTTTGAAGCTTGCATCTAAAAACACACAGCGAGCAAAGCTTTCAAAAAAAGAGCAAGACATTGACTTTCAAAGCAGCTCCGTCTATAGCGTGCAATCTTGATAAGGGAACGTTCTGAGGAAGAATGTGCCGCGTGGGAGCCTCAGAGCACAGCTGTCTTTCCGGGGAGAGGCACGCACCCTCCAATTCCATCCGCTTGCTCTCGATGGAGACAAAATGGTGTGAGCGAAAGGCAGAGTTGATCCTTGCCTGTGTCGCTGTGGCCTATGAGAGAAAGCCCTCATGCTTTTTAAATGAGAGGCGGTGGCATTAGAACTGATGGGAAGCCCAGCGGCTGCTGCTAACAGGCCTTCATGTTGTCACGTCCTCCACTGGGCGACTCGTGTCCACCAGCATCTCGGCTTCTCCAGGCTCTGAGCTGAGGGCCAAACCCATCGAGAGGCTAGAGCCCACGCCTCAGACCAGCAGGGGCTGGTGCCAGCTCTTCTGTTAACCTCTTGGAGAAGGGATGGCTACCCACTCCAGGGTTCTTGGCCGGAAAATCCCATGGACAGAGGGGCCTTGGCCGGTTACAGTCTGTGGGGTCACAAAGAGTTAGACTGAGTGGCCAACACTTGCCCTTTCTGTTATCGCTGAAGATCTGGCAGTGAAGTTTCCTAACTGAGAAATTTCCTTCCGTTTGGAGGAAGCTGACACTTACCCAGGCATGGCTCTGGGGAGCCCTTCCCCGCCAGGGAGCAGGTTTAAACAATTGAAAGTCAGATCATCCTGCTCTTTTCCAGCTGCTCGCTGCCTGGTTGTAGAAACCCCATGAAGACTCAGAGCCATCAAATGAAGAAAAATTGGCCTTCGCCTGACGTCTTCATCGGCGCTCTGGTACCCTTGTGTGCAAGTTTTCATCATCGGCTTGGCAAGTGGCTTTAAAATGGCTGTGGCGTCTGGCAGGATAGAGCGTGCACCACCCCAGGACTGCTGTTTCCATTTCATCCTCCAGGTCGGGCGGTCCCAGCCACGATCAGTCCCAAGGAGAGCCTGCTGGCCTGTGCTGAGGACCTCTGCCATCAGTAACAGGCTGGGGAGACCGGGGCTGTAGGACTCACCCCCCACCCTTGCGAAATGCATTAGCCTGTGGCTCTCAGAGCCCCATTTTTCAAAGCTAACACTCCGGGCTTTCAGCGAACAGACGGCAAACATTAGCTCACCCAAAGCAGGCTACCAAGAGCATTTGTGTTTACCCCACTGTGTTGTGGGCGATTCACAGGGAAGTGAGTCAACACACACGGTTTAGATTGAACCCTTCACCGCATTTCTCATCTGCTTACATGGAAACAGCCTGTGGCGGGTGTGGGGCGTGGGATCTGCCAGCTCATCTCATCCCTTTTCCAGGAGGAGCGTTGGGGGCAGAGTGGCCCCGTGGCGGGTGCCCTGGACGTCCTATTAGTCTTGTCATGATGGCCGGCTTCCTGAGTCCCGGCTTCTCAGAGCCTGCATCGTTTCCCAAAGGCTTGCACGTGGGCCTTGGTTTAAAAGTCATGGCATCTCCTTAAGACAAGTAGCTGGAGGAGAAGGCCTTATACCTGAGATGCAGTTTTAAGAAACATGTATATTACCATATGTGAAATAGATTGCCAGTCCAGGTTTGATGCATGAGACAGGGCGCTCAGGGCCGGTGCACTGGGACGACCCTGAGGGATGGGATTGGGAGGGAGGTGGGAGGGGGGTTCAGGATGGGGGACACATGTACACCCATGGCTGATTCATGGCAATGTATGGCAAAAACCACTACAATATCATAAAGTAATTAGCCTCCGATTAAAGTAAATAAATTAACGTACAAAAAAGGAAAAAGAAACAAGTATTTAAAATTCCAAAAAAAAAGAGAGCAAATATCGAAAGGAAACAATGTATTAGGAATATGCGTGTGTTGGCTAGTTCAGGCTTAGACGATCTTTAGAAAGACTGTGAAAACCACGATCAACACCCGAAGAATAGGATAATGGAAGCCAGGAAGTGGTGTCTACACCTGGTGCCAGTGTAGGCTGGGTCGAATACAAACCAACAGGTTCTTGCACAAAAGAAAGTTTCTTAATGTATGAAATAAAAATGTAACATTGGAACTGGGCAGGCCCGAGTTTGAAGTTTTGCTCTGTGGTTGGTTAGCTGGCGGCTCAGGTGTCATTTTTTATTACCAGTGAAATGTGGGGATGATGTTACCTAGTTTGTAACCATCTTGTGGAAACATTATAGAAAGTCCACACGCACTTACATATAAAGCACCCAGCCAGCAGGACTCAAGTATCCCCTCTGCTGCTGCTGCTGTTGCTGCTAAGTCGCTTCAGTCATGTCCGACTCTGTGCGACCCCATAGACGGCAGCTGACCAGGCTCCGCCGGAATCCCCTCTAACTCTGTGAACATCACTGCAATTTTCCTTGGTTCAAATGCCAATAAAGCCACATTTATCACAAATAAGTATCCTCTGACTAAAAATATATTGATATTTAAAGCAAAGATACGTTTTTACTTGTTTTGGAGACACTATCACTTAAGTGCCAAGGAAGGTTTGGTGGACATTGAATGTCGGGATCACCAGACTTCCAGGAACTTTGACATGCCTGCCATTGTGTACCTTCCGCTCCCCAAATAACACCACGTGACTCATGACTGAGGTCCACGGCCTCCATACAGATAGTCTGGTCAGTCCAAGCATGGTGAGGTAAGTATTGGAAACAGCTACCTGTAATCTGGGACCGGAAATACAGCCTGAGGGGCTGAGTCCTGGGCTCCCAGATGGAAACAGGGATGCATGGATGTTTCGCCTAGGATGGAAAACGCCCAAGGTGGGGCAGGCAGGAGGAGGCCCTGAGTTCTGCAGTCTTCTGGAGGCCCTCATGACCCTGTTTGAGGCACCACCAGCTCAGGGCTCACCCGACGCCTGTCCAGTTCGAGACGCCCCTGTGGAAGGCCAGGCTGCAGGTTTTCCAAGAACACTTGCAAACGGAATCCCGGACCATGTAACATCATGCTCTGCGGAACTGTGCTCTGAGACTCATGGAAGAGACTGACTATATGCCCACCCTCATCTGTACTGCTGTGAAAAACAGCAGCCTCTGGCTCTGGTAGGTTGACCCCCCATGACTGTGGGCTCCCCCCAGCCGTGTCACTCTCTGCAGGCACAGGGGAAACCCAGGCCACCTTGACAGCGGGTGGACAGACCAGTAGGGCAGGGAGCATCTTCCGTACTGCATATGGGGACCACGCCCAGCCCATGGACCATGTCTGAGCTTTGCCGGGGGTCTCCTCCAGAGTCAGGGCTCTTCTGCTCCAGAAACCCACCTTTTGGACAGCCTGAAAATAGGCACAATAAAGCCTGTGCATGATTTTACACGTCCGTGATTTAAAAACAAAACTTAGCAAAACAAGACAAGCTTGGGAAGAAAATACTGATGCGCTCTGAGTGTTTTCCTTCAGACGCCGAGATCTGTTCCTGTTGGTGTTTAGTGGGAGCCGGGTGCCCTGGATGCTAGTTCCTAAAATATACACGAGGCCAGGAGATGCGTTCGTAGTTTGCGGTTACCATTTCAGCGAAGTCTCTGGGTTGAAGAAAAATAAGGACTCATTACAAGACATGGATGCTTCTTATGGCAAAAATAAAACTATCAGAAATGCTAAAATTACACACTTCATTTCAACCAGATGCCGGAGAGCTCTTTTGAAGAAATAGAGTTGTCCCGTTGCACGGGAACACAAGCAGATGGTCAGGTACGCTCCGTTACTGGCCCGCAAGGGCCCTGACGCTGCACGAAGGCCGTCGTGGAGGGCCATCATGATGCTGCCTGCCAACCACCCGGCGTCGAAGAACAGATGGCACTTAACGTTCTCTTTAAACTCCACTCTCATCTCTTTTGACGAAGAGCTGCAAAGATAGCTGCAGGTGAACTTCCAAAGGTAACTTTCTGGGTTTTTAAGATACTTAAGGTTTATGGAGGGTATTGCACTAGAGTGGGAAAATACTTAGGCTTAGCCTTTTATGTGTCGTCTTTCAGGGACTGGACCTCGCACTTATCCAAAAGACTTTTTTTTCTAAATGGCCTGTTTGTGCACCCTGGGTCCAGCCATCATTTCTGAGACAATTGCCCTTTGCCTTGAACCCAGGAGAGGGGAGCCGGATGCGAGAGCCGCAGGAAGTGGAGATGGCTTTGTCTGAGCTATGACATCCAGTTCGTAGGGACAATTTTTTATTTTAAAATCTTTTCTAAAACTGCTGTGTAGTTGATTTGCAACATTGTGTTGATTTCAGGTGTGCAGCAAAGTGGTTCAGAGGGTTCCCTGGTGGCTCAGTGGTAAAGAATCTGCCTTGGTTAGGAAGATCCCCTGGAGAAGGGAATGGCAATCCGCTCTAGTATTCTTGCCTGGAGAATCCTATGGACAGAGGAGCCCGGCGGGCTGCAGTCCGTGGGGCCACAAAGAGTTGGACACGACTGAGTGACTAACACTTTCACGCTTTCCCTCCCCTTCTGTAACCGTAGGTTTGCTTTCTGTCTGTGAGTCTATTTCTGTTTTGTAATAAACTCATTTGTGCCATGTTCTTACGTTCCATCTATGAGTGATATTGAATGGCATTTGTTTTTCTCTGTCTGACTCACTTCACTTAGAGGCGGGGTCTTTCTTGAAGCCCTTGCTAGCTGACTCAGATAATGGGTGGACCTTGGAGCCAGGCAAAAGAACGGGAAATCAGTCCTCTTCTGGAAACTTGTCCTCACTGAACAGCCAAGGCAGCCTTGGTTACAAGCCTGGGTGGAGAATCTGTCAAACTTGGATGTAAAATCTTTGCTCTGACATCACAAGCACTGTGACCCTGGTGTTGGCACATGGCTGGGGGTTTCTGAGCTTCAGCGTCCTGTCTATACCACGGGGTAATAGCCCTTACTTCTCAGGTTGTTTGGGTGGGTTCCAGAAATAGAGCATAGGGCCTCTTGTGGGGGGTGCTTTCGTGATGTCACGGTTTGTGTGTGTGTGTGTGTATACAAGCCTGTGTGTGTACATACCTGCCTGCTCATGTCAACACACACCCAGCTGCGCATAAAATCACCAAATGTTACCAGCAAGATGAGTATCTCCCATTTCAGGAGCTCTTTCCTTACCAAAGTTCTCAGTTTCCCTCTTACAGACTCTTCCTCATAGCTAGAAAGACAGACAGACAAGGTCTCATGACTGGGTTAAAGAAATAGTATTACCATCACTCAGGTATTCCTAATTAGCTTGCATCTTGGGCACGTCACGCTTTAATGCTCCTCTATAAAGACCAATGGAGAGGCATACGTCAACACTCGTGTGAGCGGGTGTTTCCTGATGCAACTCTCGATGAAAACATGATTTTCAGTCTTCTTGTGATTTTAACCCTGGACTCTGATTGTTGCTGTTCAGTTGCTCATTCATGCCCAACTCTTTGTGACCCCATGGACTGCAGCACACCAGGCTTCCTTGTCCTTCACTGTCTCCCGGAGCTCGCTCAAACTCATGTGCATCAAGTCTGTGATGCCACCCAACCATCTCGTCCTCTGTCGTCCCCCTTTCCTCCCGCCTTCAGTCTTGCCCAGCATCACCAACGGCCACAGTCAGCTTCCATCAGCTGCTGTTGACAGGGGCTCACTCGCAGCGGCCACCCCCCTCCTTAAATGGAACGCTATTAGGTTCAAAAATGGCAAATACAATTTTCTTACTGGGAAAACTGGATTGATGTCTGTCCTGACCCTGAAACATGCTGGAGGGGGGTGGGGGATGAGAGCCGGAGACTGGCATCTGGGGCCAGGGAGCAGTGGCCGAGCCCAGGAAAGAGGTCAAGGCGCTTCTGGCCAACGGTGTTGGTCAACCAGATGTGCCCCCTCTGTTTATGTGCCAACAAGCAGGATGAGATGTCCCCACCTGCCAACCTGGGGGTGGTTGCAAGGCCAGTGTCTGCTGTGGAAGGGGCGTGTGGTGTGCTGGTGGGAACACCTAGAATCGTCTGATCAGAGTGCCCCCTGGCAGGACAGATAGAAGGCTTCTCTAGAATTATTTCTCAACTGATTTTTCTAAGACATGGGTTTTGTCATCAAGACGCAGCATAATCTAGTAATCATAAGATTATTTTGCAACTAAACTGGTTATTTAACTCCCAAGTTCCCTTCACTAGGTTGTAAGTAACATGAGGATAAGGTCTAAACTGGGTCTTTCTTCATCTGTTCATGCTTTTAATATTGGGAACCGAATACAGCAAAAGTTTACTGAAAGCTTGGTTTGAACTGCAATACTAACTATTTCTACTTTTGCACCTATATGCATATTGATGGCTATTCCAATGTCTATGTGCATAAATATCCAGTAATGTCTGTGGGTGTGTGGGCTTCCCAGGTGATGGTGGTGGTAAAGAATCTGCCTGTCAATGCAGCAGCTGTAAGACACGTGGGCTCAGTCCTTGGGTTGGGAAGAGCCCCTGGGGGATGGTATAGTAATCCACTCCAGTACTTTTGCCTATAGAATCCCCATGGACAGAGGAGCCTAGCAGGCTTCTGTCCCTGGGGTTGCAAAGAGTCAGACACAACTGAGCAGCTAAGCACACACACGCCATACTGGTGTGTATATTAACATCAATATCGACATCTGCCTCTATCTACCTATATTAGCATCTGTGTAATAACATATCAATATCTATTTCAAATCTCCCAGTCAGTTCAGCCACTCAGTCGTGTCCGACTATTTGCGACCTCATGGACTGCAGCACGCCAGGCCTCCCTGTCCATCACCAACTCCAGGGGCTTGTTCAAACTCATGTCCATTGAGTTGGTGATGCCATCCAACCATCTCATCCTCTGTCGTCCCCTTCTTCTCCTGTCTTCAATCTTTCCCAGCATCAGAATCCTTTCCAATGAGTAAGTTTTTCCCATCAGATGGCTAAAGTATTGGAGTTTCAGCTTCAGCATCAGTCCGTTGGATCTCCTCACAGTCCAAGGGACTCTCGAGAGTCTTCTCCAATACCACAATTCAGAAGCATCGTTTTTTTGGCATTCAGTTTTCTTCATGGTCCAGCTCTCACATCCATACATGACTATTGGAAAAACCATAGCTTTGACTAGATGGACCTTTGTTGCCAAAGTGATGTCTCTGCTTTTTAACATGTTGTCTAGGTTTGTCATAGCTTTTCTTCCAAGGAGCAAGTGTCTTTTAGTTTCATGGCTACAGTCACCATCTGCAGTAATTTTGGAGCCCAAGAAAATAAAGTCTGTCACTGTTTCCATTGTTTTCCCATCTATCTGCTGTGAAGTATTGGGACCAGATGCCATGATCTTCGTTTTCTGGATGTTGAGTTCTAAGCCAGCTTTTTCACTCTCCTCTTTCACTTTCATCAAGAGGCTCTTTAGTTCCTCTTCTCTTTCTGCCATAGGGTTGGTGCCATCTGCATATCTGAGGTGACTGATATTTCTCCCAGCAATCTTGATTCCAGTTTACACTTCATCCAGCCCAGCATTTCTCATGATGTACTCTGCATATAAGTAAAATAAGCAGGGTGACAACATACAGCCTTGACGTACTCCTTTCCCAATTTGGAACCAGTCCCATTGTTCCAAATCCAATTCTAACTGTTGCTTCTTCACCTGCATACTGATTTCTCAGGAGGCAGGTCTGATGATCTGGTATTCCCATCTCTTGAAGAATTTCCCACAGTTTGTTGTGACCCACACAGTCAAAGGCTTTAGCATAGTCAGTGAAGCCAAAGTAGACATTTTTCTGGAATTCCCTTGTCTTTTCTTTGATCCGACGATGTTGGCAGTTTGATCTTTTTATATCTATTTGTGTCTGTTGACATCAGTTTATCATGTCAAGATCTATATCATGTTAGTACCTTTATTTGTATCCGCGTTTCGGTATCGATCACTCATCTGTACATTCACCTACATATTTACACAGGTGCACCTGCTGCATCCGTCTGACACCTACACCTGCCCTCACACCTGTATCTACACCCATATCTACATCTACACCTAACCCTACATCCACAGAGGCAGTACCATTACAAACTTCACAGTCGTAAAAGTTATGGCCAAGAAAAACGACGCTGACTTCCCCTTACAGCTGGCGCTTTGAGAGCTCTTTGCCTCCTTCTCAATATCGACTTCAAGAGAGAGAGGGTGCTCCAGAGTCACGGGATTTCTTCCGCAAGAAACCCGCTCTTCACAGCTGCCTGTGGGGTGGGCAACTGCCGGGCACCGCAGGTGCATTCTGGGTGGGGTGACAGAGCGTGCCAACGTCTCACCTGTGGGCCAGGACCAGTCCCGCCTCCAGCCGGGTGCTGTCCGTCCAGAGGAGCCCACTGCTCTGACTGCCCCACGCTACCTTCCCATCACGTTGTTAAGGAGTCTCTGTCATGCATGGAGGGTTGGAGCTCTGGATACGCTACAGAGCTTGAACATCCATTCAGAATCTGCAAGACCCCACCGAAAAGGAAAAGCAGAACTCAGGAAAACCCTGAGACAGGTTTAGAATTTCTGCCGGGATCTTAGGTGGTGAATTTATTGACAGCTGTCTCCCTAGATGGGCTTGCCAGGTGGCTCAAACGATAAAGAATCCGCCTGCCAGTGTAGCAGACACAGGAGGCGTGGGTACAGTCCCTGGGTCGGGAAGGTCTGGAGTAGAAGATGGAAACCCACTGCAGTATTGCTGCCTGGAGAATTCCATGGACAGAGAAGCCTGGAGGGCCACAGCCCACGGGCTCACAAATGACCCGGCACACGGTGCACACATGCACACACTCTACCTGGACACTCCCGAGGAGGGCTGATTCCATTTCTTCTTCTCCCGTCTCTGGAAATCAGGGTTAATTCTGGAAGCCCTTTGCTGCTGGACACAGGACATGCCTGTGTAGACGTGACTGGTGGTGTCTGGACCTGGTGTTTTCTGGGACCAGGGTGCAGCAGTCAGTGGCATAGTCTGTCAACCACCAACCTGGGGCACCCCCTGCCTCACCCTCCCACCAACATTTTTAGGCAGAAAAATCTCTGAAATTGAATCATTGTCATTTTTCCAGCTCTCGGTGAGGGCAGAAATCACTAAAAACCTCATTTAAACTTTCCATTTTCATTCTCAAGCAAATTTACAGCAGAGGTCAGTCCTTTTGCAAGATCGCTGGAGAGAACTCCCCATCAGAACAGAGATATTTTTCTCCATTGTTGAGGCAACTACCTTCCATCAATTTTTCTCGTCATTACAACTCATCTTATTATGACCTTCACGGGATAAAAGAAGTGCAGCTCTAACTCTTTTTTTTTTTTTTCCTGCAAATGGCGACTCCCTGTGTATGATGTGGTTAATATTGATTATAAATCGCAGTCAACTCAGCCAGTCCCCTGCATCCCCTGCCACCCCCCACCACCCCCCGGAGTCCCTTTTCTGCCTTTCCGCAGCCGCGGAATGCTGCTTTGGATATTTCTTCTATCAAAATGGAATAACCACTTCTAATTGCATTTACTGAGAGCCCCAAACTAGCGAGACGTCTGTGTGTCAGTGACCACAACCAGAGGCAGAATCCGATGAGCCCTCCTGGCTGCTGACAGCGATGCCTGGTGATCTAATTTACCCGCAACTGGAGATAATTCCCTGCACGGGCTCTGGGGTCGCCCGGCTTACTGACTCAGAGGTCAGTTGAAGGAGAGCAAGGCTGGTGGTGGGGGGGTGAGTCACCTGCTCTTCTTGGATCTGTATTTTCTGCAGAAGAAATAACCAATTTTGACCCAAGATGGAACATTCCTTAATGAACTTGTGTACAGATGTGCAGAATTCAGGAGTGAATGAAGATGCTGACAATGTCTCCTTTTCTTCTACAAGCTTTTTCAGTGATGCTAAATTCAACTTTGGTCACTGAGCTTTTTAATGTTCCTTTAAAAATCCCGATCACCATTACCCCTACTGAAGCTGATTTGATTGTAGGGACATTATTCCTGAGGCTATGGACACGGACTCTTCCCCATCTAGCTGACTTTAGCATAAAAATAAAATTGAATCATAAGCAATGAAATTTTATCTATGCAACTCTCCATTCTCTGCTGGAGTTAATAATGCTCGATTACTCTTTCTCCCTAAATAACATGAAGTATATGAAACTGAAATTAACACGTCTCTGAGATGATTAGCTCACAAATAGATTTTATTAAAGTTACTTGGACGGTATCTTTTCTTCCTTAACTATAGAGTGAATGTGCTTTTTCTTATTATTAAATTATGGTCATAGACAGGAATGATTTATTTCAGTCAAAAAAAAAAAAAAAACTACCAAAGGAAAAAAAAGAATCTGAAAAAGAATAGCTAAAACCAAATAACTTTTCTGTACACCTGAAATTAACACAACATTGTAAATCATAAATACTTCAAGATAAAATAAAAATTAAATTAAAAAAAATATGAAGACAAAGTGAAATAAGAAAAACATAGCTTGTAACACTATCAATAGTGAAAATAAAGATTGGGTCTTATAGACCTGTCAGTCCTCTCCTTCCAGGTAAGTTCCCTGTGAAGTGCTCCTGACACACACTGATTTGGGCTGGGTGACCCACCTGCCCATGCAGAAGACACAGGTTCAATCTCTGGGTCTGGAAGATTCCCTGGAGGAGGAAATGGCAACCCACTCCAGTATCCTTGCCTGGAGAATCCCATGGACAGCGGAGCCTGGCGGGCCGTGGTCCATGGGGGTCGCAGAGAGGCACGGCTGGGTGAATGAGCAGGCAGGTAATCCGTATTTGAGGCCAGGGAGAGAGGGTCGTTTGGTGGCAGAACCTCAGGCATGCCTGTTGGCGCCTGGCAGAGACCCGCAGGGTCAGGCAGGGAGCAGAGGATAGGGAGGGGCCCCTGCCCAGGCAGGAGCCGCCCAGAAGAGGCATTTTCGGGAGGCTCAGAGCCGTGAAGCGCGTGGAGGTTCACGGGGACAGAGCGTGAAAGCAGACAGAGAAACACGGGCGGTCTCGCGGGCTCCGGGGTGAACGGGGGCCTCTGAGTGCGCCCGATGCTCACGGCGAGGCCCCAGGAAGGGTGGGCGCCCTGATGCGGGGCTCCCTGCAGGCCCGGGAGGCAGGAGCCGGGGCTCGAAGGAGCTCGACTCGGGGGGCGCCGAGCCGTCCAGCTGCCTGTCCAGCGTCTTGGGCAGGGACTGGGTTGAGGAGAGACAGGAGGGCCTGAGGCAGAGAGGGACGTAAGTGTTGGCCATCAGCGTGAGCTGCCTGAGTGTGTTCCATCGAGGCCCACGGAGTGCAAGAGGAGGACCCAGGTGGTCACCCCAGGCCCACGGAGCCTCTGACGGGAGGCGGTCACTCTTCCCAAAGGTGAGTCTCCGGAATTGCCCAGCGGGCCCCGGGCCTCTGGGGGAACGGCCAGCAGTCACAGGTCGGGAGTGGCTGGCCAGCTCGGACCCCTGTGCTTTTCCGCGATTTCCACGTTGTAGTGGAGAACAGAGCCTTGGAGACCATCTCTCCCACCACTGTACACGGAGACAAACCCGGAACTAACGAAACACTCTCGTGGGCGGAACTGCTTTCTCTTCTAAGAAGCAAAGACATACCTCTGTTTGGACATCTGCCAGGAACACCCCTGATGGGTTCAGGGTGTTTTACAAAAGTTGGTGAGTTTCCAAAGCCAGGATTTAAGCTGGCCTTGCGGGACGGGCTGGCGGGCAGGAGGACCTTGCGCTCCTAGCTGCCTTTCGACGGTCTTCCGGGAAGGCACCGGGAACTTGGGCAAGACTGTGTAGATCATAGTAGAGCTGTGGTCACGGAGAGGTGCCTTGGTGGCCAAGGGGCGGTTCCTGCCTGGAGGCCGGTCCCCAGCCCTCCTCGGACGCTGGCCGCCCTCCCCAGAAGTGCAGGTCGGCGCCACACTTTCCTGCCGTGAATGTGACTCTGATCAAGGTGACCGGGGTGCTGTCTACCAAGGTGCAGACTCTGAGGCTCTCCACCAGCTTCTGAGAAGGTTCTGGGAACCGCACAGAGAGGGGCTGGCCTGCAGCCCAGGCGCAGCCATCTGCCCCTCGAGTGTGAGTATGAACATATGTGTGGTCTGCTCTGTGCCTCGCAGTGAGCACAAAGCCCCGGATGGAAGGACTCTCAGGAGAGCCTGTCTGTCCAGGTCAGTGTCGCCCAGACAGCCAGGTTGGCAGCTGCTGAGCCCTCTGCTGGGCCAGAACTCTAGGGGGGGATCCGTTGGGACCGCTACACTCTCAGAGACCCCAGATTCAAAGCCTGAGCACATTGCGGAGAGTGAAAAGCCATTTCCAAGTTTCAGGATCCAGTTTTCCCCACAGAAAGTGAAGTCTTAGCTCATAGGGATGCTTGGAGACCTGTCCTACTCACAGGGATCATACCCAAAGGACTCTCCTCTCTCAGGGAGCTGGTGGTCTGACTGTGTTTAGGAGTTCAGGTCTCTCAAGCAAAGCCCCAAACAATGATAAAGGTCATTGGTTTTCACAAGTGCAGACGTATTTTGCTATATCCTCTCCATGTAAGCTGTAGGTAGTCTTGGGAGATTCCCTAGTAGTTCAGACGGTAAAGAATCCGCCTGCAATGTGGGAGACTTGGGTTCGATCCCTGGGTTGGGAAGATCCCCTGGAGAAGGAAATGGTTACCCACTACAGTGTTCTGGCCTGGGAAATCCCATGGACAGAGAAGCCTGGCAGACTACAGTTCATGGGATTGCAAAGAGTCAGACTTAGTAACTAACACTTTGACTTTGGGAGTTTTAGTACCTTGGGGAGGGGAAGTTCACAGTATGGAGGAGTCAGAGACAAGTTCAAAGTCTGCCGAATTTACCAGCTGTATGACCTTTGGCAAGAACTCACCCTCCCTGAGCCTCTGTTTTTCTTGGGCGCCCCAGGTGACTCAGTGGTAAAGAACTCACCTGCCAATGCAGGAGACACAGAGGATGTGGGTTCAGCCCTTGGGTCGGGAAGATCCCCTGGAGGAGGAAATAGCAACCCACCCCAGTATCTTGGCCTGGAAAATCCCATGGACAGAGGAGCCTGGGTAGGTACAGTCCATGGGGTCACAAAGAGTCAGACATGAGTGAATGCCTGAGCACGCATACCTACAAAATCAAGCTGAGAATGGAATCTTACAGGGTCCATGTGAGGAGTGATAGAGACCGCCTGTGAAATACACAGCATATTGCAGGACCCTCGGCAACCTCCCAAGGTGCTTTCATTGCTACCACGACAGCGGTAATGATGATCCTGTTACAATCATGATTTTTACAGAAAAGAAAACTGGACTCCTTACTCGTTTCAGGTAGAGTCAATGACTAGGTGGACTTTCACAAGGGGGTTCAGATTCCACAGGGAACACGGAGCGGGGATGGTTCCTGATTCAACACAGCAGGGCCAGCGCATCACTTCATGCCCTGCAAGTGGAGAGTGGACACCTCAGCTGATCTCTGCAGCCGGACAGGACGAGAAAGTGGTGACCTTGAAGGTCAACCTGAAGACAACAGGGCTATTTGAAGGGAATGTAAAAATCATGTACCTTAAAAAAAATGTCAGAAGGCAAACAGGGGGCTGATAAACGTGTGCAAGCAAATGTCTACCACCCAAAGGCGAGCTATTGAAATTAGGGGTACGTTAAACATGAGATTAAAGATGCACTTTGTATTTCACTATTTCAGGTTAAAAACTGGCTAAAGAAGAACACTATCACCTTGCTACAGGCAAAAATAAGTTCTTTTTTTTTTTTTTAAGTGACAGGCTAAGATGGTATTATCAAATCTGAGAAGCTAACCTGGTCCCTTAACCAAAGCGATCTGTCTACTGACCCTTGGAGACTCAGTGAAGACCTTACACGTTATATTTTAACAAATGTGTCAACATTTTTAGATGAGAAACGTAGACTGATAATAAACAAAGCAGATGTAAAAATACACATGCATTCTTTAACAGTCTTTCTGTTAACTATGATTATTAATAGCAAATCCAGACTCAAAAGAACAATGGTCTATGTGATTGTCTGCATGGATTCTTCAAATGCAAGTTTTCCATGTAGTAAAACCTTATACGCAATGGTTTACATCTTGGAAAGTTACAATTCCAAACAGTCTCAGTGTTTACTAATTACTGTGTCTCATGCCCACTGTTGTGGGTGTGAACCAGAAAAGCCTCTCTGTTATAGACGTGAACAATTTCCCATCACATTTCCTGAGGTTTTGCAGAACTTCTCAATAAATAATCGGAACATCTTCAAACTAAAAACAAACAAACAAACAAACAAAAAACCCAGAAATTTTCAGTAGCACTAAAATATCTCATCCTTTTTCCATGTCTTGGTTTATGAGTTTACTGTAAGTACACTATTATATTTAAATGAAGAGTGATGTCTCCCCTTCTGTTTAAAGCAGAAAATAGAAGCAATCAGCATGTTAAATTGCACAATTACTTGAGAAACAAGTAAATCAGTACTTAGCAGAAGAATTTCTTTGGCTGTTGTTTTTTTAAAGGGAATACTCAAAATATGTAGTCTGGCTGAAGAGGAGTATCTACTTTTAGATCTTGGAGACTAAGTATCATTATGAGAAAATTTCCCAGTACAAAAAAATGTACATGGTAAATTATATGAAGCATTTTAGACTATACAGCTATTTCAACTTTTGCCACTTGTGAGAAAGGATAGTTTCTCATAAGTAGATTTCGCTAATTGCGAGACTGCTTTCTTATTGTTTTGTTAATATGGTCTCCAAGGTTGGGGAGGGATTCTGATTACATTTTAATGAGGAAATTTGAGTTGACCATTGGGTTGACTGTTTTAAGAAAAAAAGGTTCTAATTAGGATAGACACTCAATGTATGAAAAATACATACTTTCAAAGTTATTGAGAATATAAGGAAGAAATGCTAGTCAATAGGTGGGGAAAAAATGGAAATGGTGACAGATTTTATTTTCTTGGGCTTCAAAATCACTGAAGACGGGTGACTGCAGTCACTTAATTAACAGATGCTTGCTCCTTGGAAGAAAAGCTATGACAAAACTAGAGAGCGTATTAAAAAGCAGAGACATCATTTTGCCAACAAAGGTTCATATAGTCAAAGCTGTGGTTTTTCTAGCAGTCCTGTATGGATGTGGAAGCTGGACCATAAAGAAGACAGTGACAAAGAACTGTTGCTTTTGAGCTGTGCTGCTGGAGAAGACTCTTGAGCGTCCCTTGGACTGCAAGAGGATCCAACCAGTCCATCCTAAAGGAAGTCAGTCCTGAATATTCATTGGAAGGACTGATGCTGAAGCCAAAGCTCCAATACTTTGACCACCTGATGCAAAGATCCAATTTACTGGAAAAGACCCTGATGAAGGCGGGGGGAGAAGGGGACCACAGAGGATGAGATGGTTGGCTAGAATCACAGACTCAATGGACACAGCTCAGTCGTGTCTGACTCTTTGCGACCTCATGGACTGCAGCACTCCAGGCTTCATTTCCACGCCATGTCCACCCTATGTCCATCGAGTCAGTGGACACAAGTGTGAGCAAATTGACGGAGATAGTGAAGGACAGGGAAGTCTGGCATGCTGCAGTCCATGGGGTCTCAGATAAATGGACACGACCGCTGGTGAGCAACTGGGTGTCCTGCTCTGAGAGAGGGGGGTGGTATCTTCTGGCTCTAGAGAACCCCTTCGACAAGCCACCTTTGACATCTGGATGTAAGGTATTGACTTACTGACTCAGGTGGATGAGAAGGGTATGCAAAATTGAAAAGAGTTTTTTTATATCAGGATCTATTATTTCTTCCTCTCGTATTTTCATGCCAAGGTCCTGCACGTTCCCCTCAGGCACACTCCATTGAACAATGACCTCTGTCTTCAGATCCACAAGGAGGGTTCTCTGCCTTCTTTCCCTGCCTTCAACAGTGCAATTCTCCCCTCCAGTTGTCTTTCCTGATAAAGGCATTATCTGTCTGTAGTCACCTCCATCTTTGTAGAAGACCCTTCAGGGAACCGTGTTTTCCAAAATCTATCCTACTGCATGCTTCCGTTCACTGGAAAATGAGTCCCGAGAAGCTGCCTCCTTCTCCCCATCAGACAGGGACACCACGTGACCCTTCCCCAGAGGATCCCCCATCCACAAAATCTCTCCATCCCCCCAGTGAATTCTACTCTGTCCCACTTTGGTTTTGTTCGGTGAACGTTTGACAAAAGCCTTTGCATCTCATTGTAACGCATACCTGAGGCTCTCTGGGTATTTCACTATAATGCAAGACACTTTGTCTTAAAAAATGAACTTTTGATTCACTGCCCTGTCCTAAGACAGCTACTGGTGAAGGAATGCCTGATTCCCTAAAAAACCCACATGGTACCTGACATGCAGATGGTGATGAACAATGTTTGTCCATTTTCTTATTTTTATTTCAGGAAAGCTTCTCATATAGGAAAAAAAAAAAAAAGCACTGTTTCAATTACATGGAAATAAAGGTATTTCCTAAATAAAATTCCATACCATGTTTTTATAGTGTGAGACTTCTGAGCTGTGTCCTAGGTGGACAATATGGATGGATGGATGGATATCTGACTCAGTATCACTGTTCAGGTGGGCAATTCCTTATAGAAGTGGAGACTTTCATCCCCCACATGTAAATTGTGTAAAGTTAACTACATAGAAGGGGATTCAGCCGCATGTCTAAGGATACATATAATTATATGAGGCCAGAGCCAGATATCGGTCATGACGACTGCTATGGACTGAAGATTTGTGTCTCCCCCCAATTTGAGTATTGATACCCTAATCTACACTGTGATGATATTTACCAGCAGGCCTTTGGGAGATGATAAGGTCATGACGGAGGGGCCCTTGCGATGGGCCCAGTGCCCTCACAAGGAGAGACAGGAGGCAGTTTGCATCTGCTCTCTGCTATGCAAGGTCACAGTGAGGTGTCCGTCTGTAAACTAGGGAGAGGGCTGCCGCCAGACACTGACCATCTTGGTACTCTGATTTGGTTTCAAGAAAAAGCCAATTCTGACTCCATGTGGAAACTATTTCTTTGCCTTGCTTTCCATTGCTTTTGTTATTATGAAGTGAAAGTTGCTCATTCATGTCCAACTCTGCAACCCCATCGACTATGCAGTCCTTGGAATTCTCTAGGCCAGAATACTGAAGCTCAATTTGTTATTGTAATTATATCTACTGGCTTGCCTCAGAGAATCCTGCCCCTCTGCCTGACTGTTAAACTAAAGTGGCTTTTTTCAGAGCCCTGTCCATGTGTAGATGGCAGGAAGGAAGAAATTGACACATCCCCCTGCTGGAGGCTTTCCATTCTAGGAGATATTTGCAAGCTGGATGACCTTTTAAATTTGTTTCCTCCCATCTCCCACCTCTAATCTATGAAAGAACCTGGCATTTGGACTCCAACAAGATGGTTATTTTGAGACGTTAGTTTGCCATCTTCTCTTAGCTGGCTCTCCGAATGAAGTTGTATTCCTTGCCTCAGTACTTCCTCTCTGATTTGGTGAGCAGAGTGAGCTTGGACTCAATAACAAAGTTAGACTTTCAAGATCCAGGATGGTGAGCAATAACATTTCTGTTGTTTTGGCTGCTTTATCAGTGGTCATTTGTTAGAGCCGCCAGAGGTGTGCATGTTCTGAACCCAAGGTGGGGGCTGTGAAGCACAGGGGCGTGGGGGGAGGTTAGATGGTTTACCAGGGTCTTCTTATGTTTTGATGAATGATCCTGGTTTAAGGTTAAGTGGAATGAACTCTAAGTGCCTTTTCCAGGAAACAATAACACTCCTTATCTGATTTTCCCCCTTACTTCTCAGCTAATGAAGTAAACTAATGGTATCATTAGTTACTATGAACTGAGAGACTCGAGCATGTTTAATAAATGACATAGCTCACCCTACATGTGCCCTCCAGCAAGACCTTTTATCTTGGCTCTGGAATTACACATTTAATTGTTGTCTATTTCACGTGTTCCCTTGACTTTTTCACGGGCGTTTCAAACATCACATGCTCAGAACTGAACTTGCGATCTTCTCTGTCAAAACAGCTTCCCCATGCCTTGTTCTTTGCAGTGTCCTGAAGGGCATGTCTCTGCACCCAGTGGCACAGATCAGGATGAGTGGTCCTTCTTTAAATGTTTCTTTCTCTGAGCCTCGTATTCAGTCCATCTTTGAGTGTGACTTGACCAAGGATGAGATGGCTGGATGGCATCACCAACTCGATGGACGTGAGTCTGAGTGAACTCCAGGAGTTGGTGATGGACAGGGAAGTCTGGCGTGCTGCAATTCATGGGGTCACAAAGAGTCAGACATGACTGAGCGAATTGAACTGAACTGAACTGAACTGTCAGCTACAACTGTCTGGGATACCCAGCTCAGTTCGCCGTCCGCTTACTTTCCCATCCTACACCACAGCCAGTATTCCAGTTTTGACCTTGACCATGATAGTCTTTTTGTAGAAGGAGAAATTAACCCTTTTCGATATTTTAAATATTAAAATGAGAAGATATTGTCCTGGTACATTGCACCCTTCAGTTAATCCCTGTTTTACTTCTAATAAAGTAGAGAACTTTCCAGGACTGGTCAGACCTGAGAATTCTGGTCACATCTCTGTCCCCTCTGCACTTTATCTTTTCCACCATCTCAGTTTCCTCTGTTCCTGGAATTTCACCAGATTTGTGAAATTCAGCTTCTTAAAATGTTACACTCCTCTCTAATGAAGGCGTATGTGTGCGTACTCAGCTGCTTCAGTCTAGTCTGATTCTTTTGCAACCCCATGAACTGTGGTGTGCCAGGCTCCTCTGTCCATGGGATTCTCCATGCAAGAATGCCATGCCCTCCTCTAGGAGATCTCCCCGACCCGGAGATCAAACCCAAGTCTCTTATGTATCCTACACTGGCGGGCAGTTTCTTTACCCCTAGTGCCGCCTGAGAAGCCCCTGCTAAAGACATCCGCCAAGCTATTTCTTCTGCATGGGGTACTCTGCCTTCCAAGCCTCTAAGTCTGAATTTAAATGTTATTTCCCCCGCCCACCCCAGAGCTAGCTCCACCCTGTCCCTGACACTTTGTAAACACGAAGTGACATTTAGGTTTTCATAATACCCCCTTGTTTCCATCATAATGCTGATCACCTTGTGATGCCCTAACGATATGGTGACTTATTTGTATAATGTCTGTGCCCTGATGAGCCTGAAAGTGCATAAACTGTTTAATATTACTGCATTTATACTTTGCCCAATGCCTGATAACAGTTGACACTTAACAGATGGATGGATGCTGGATGGATGGGTTGGATGGATAGATGGGTGGATGGATGGATGGATGCAGAAACTTCGAGAACATTGCAAAACATTTAGAGAAAACGCACTCTAGATCATCTAAAGGTAATCAGACAACTGGAAAACAAGAGAAAGATACTATGCCTTTGCTCAAGTAATCTAGATTTACTCTATGTCCTTTGAATACAATCTTTTATTTCACTTTTTGGGCAAATAACCATTGCTTCTTGGAAGCTCAACAATACTTTTTTCAGGAAAAGAGTAAGAAAATCCAAAGGTAAAAAGACTTAGGAAGCCCAGTGTTTCTTTAACAAACAAGTCTCCGCAGGTGCTGATTTGGGCATGTAATATAAGCCTGAAGGACTTTCTGCTCCCCGGCTGATGCTGAAGGAAGGATTTTGTGCAGAAAGCTGGTTTGTGTCTGTCCCAGCCCCTGTGCAGGGAGAGCACGGCATCCTCTTCTCCTGGGAGCCCTCACTGCACATTATCACGCCAGCCGCAGTTCAGATTCTTATCTCCTACTTAAGCTTGCCATGTTTTCATCTCTCACTTAGACATGTTTTTTTTTTTTTTTTTTTTCCCTTGGATGATAGTAAAGGGCATCTTCAGGCACCCTTACCTCTCATATTGAATTGTGAATTTGTCGTGGTGGATTAGATTAATCAAAATGGCCTTCGAAGAAAAACCTCTGTTTGTGCCTCCCAAACTCAAATACTTTCTGTCACTTTTTATAGAGATACTACTTTCTGTAGTCATTCTCACATGCTGTCTTCATATCTCTCATACAGCTGAAGATGCCTTTATCCGAACCATTGGTGGCTTGAATTTAAGCCACTGTTTAAATTTCTGCCTAAGCAGTAAAGGCATGGATTAGAAAATACAGTAAGAAGTGGAAGTGGGGAAATTTTAAACAACTTGTTTTCACTAGAGCAAAACATTTACAGCACTCTCACTTCCTTCAAACCTTTTCAAAAATCCTATCATGGGAAATTTAGCAAAAGCTTGTTGGAACAGTTGGTGACAGTCTGATGGGTGCTGAAGCTGAAACTCCAATACTTTGGCCACCTGATATGAAGAATTGACTCATTTGAAAAGACCCTGATGCTGGGAAAGATTGAAGGCAGGAGAAGGGGACGACAGAGGATGAGATGATTGGATGGCATCACCGACTCAATGGACATGAGTTTGAGTAAACTCTGGGAGTTGGCAATGGACAGGGAGGCCTGGTGTGCTGCAGTCCATGGGGTCGTGAAGAGTTGGACATGACTGAGGGACTGAACTGAACTAATATCAAAAGAGTTTACCAAGAATGCATCAAAATGAATGAATACCTTGGAGAATTTGCACTAATCCTTTGATTTTCATCCACTTTCTTTATCAAAGGCAGTAAGAAAGAATTAACTAGCAAGATAATATATGAAAACAACCTTAAATATATTATCTATTACCCCAAAAAGATTTTTATCTGTATTCTCTGTCAAAACTGATAGAATTTTATATATATTTTTTATTTTAGTATTTGACAATGTTTCCTTTTTTAAAAAATAAAAATAATCATTTTTTCTACTTCAAATGAAACAGACATATATTATAGAAATAAGAAAAATACCTATAAAACTAATGTAAAATCATCTATGATCTTACTGCACAAATCCATTCCCTCAAAAATAGGAGCATAGAGTAGTGAATTATTTCTTTTTTTTAGTTCTTCACTTTAAAAATGAACATTTTCCTATGCATAAAGTCTTTCTACTTAAAATTTATATTTTAATATATAATTAGTGGTTTGAACTTTTTTTTTTCTTATATAAACAACAATGAGATGAACATCTTTGTAGCGATGGGTTTGAGTTAACTAGCTCCTCCTGAAAATTCCAAGAAGTAAAATAGTCAGAATAATACTACCATGTTTCTTAAGAAAGGTGGTGTTTATGGCCAGATTGTTCTTCAGAAAGGTTGCCTTAATGAGCACATTTAACTGCAGTGAATGGTTCCCCAGGTTTCCCTCAACCTCATCAAAGAGAATTATAACCTCCAAAGGCACCAATGGCTTGATAGAAGCAACAACGGAATATTATTTAAAATGTTGGCACTTCTTCTTTCATGAGATAATAGGCTATTTGGATGCCATCTGCTGATTGTATGTTTATGCTCTGTACCATTTTGTATTTGTTTCGTGGACACCGAGCGAAAGTAAGAAGATCTTTAACGTTATACTTATTAACTCTTTCCTCTGATGTATCCCTAACAGTTAAGTGCATGAACCTCCCACTACAGACACGATGGAAACGTTGGTATTAGACTGTGGATATAAACAGCCATCACAGGAAAGAAACTGATGACTTCCCTGGTGGTTCAGTGGTTAAGACTCTGAACTTCCAGTGCAGCGCATGCCAGTTAAATATGTAGTCAGGGAAGTGTGAGCCACACGTCACTGAATGTGGACCAAAAAAAAAAAAAAAAGTCCGAGAAACTTTACGAGACAACTGCCGTCAGTGACACAGTGTCCGTGCAAAGCTTTTCGCTGAGAACGCCGTGTTGAACGTGACAGAGCCCTGCGCGAGAGCAGCAGTCTCACGGGGGGCTGTGAGCGGAGGCGGAAGGCAGGAAATGCTGAGTGACCATGACTTACTCACAGGGTTCTTGCCGTTGTTCAGTTGCCAAGTTGTGTCCGACTCTGTGTGATCACCTCCGTGTTTTCCAGGCAAGAGTATGGAGTAGATTGCCATCTCTACTCCAGGGGAATCTTCCCAACCCAGGGATCAAACCCATGTCCCCTGCATCTCTTGCACTGGCCAGTGGATTCTTTACCACTGTGCCACTTGGGAACCCCGTATATATACGGGGTATATATAATTTAAGAAACGGAGAGCAACTGTATCTCACTGTCCATGACTATGCCAATTTATATGAAATTCACCACTGTATAGTCTGTACATTGTTTTTCTTTTTTTTTTGAAACAAGGCCACTATTTAGAGTCTCTGTTGATCTGGTCCTTTTACTTTTTATATGTTTTCTCTCACTTTTTTTAGAAAGTCTTGACTGAAACTGTGACTTTGAAACAAACAAGAAAATGGAGAAGCTCTTCCTCGAACTTGTTGCTCAGTTGCTAAGTTGTGTCTGAGTCTTTGCGACCCCATGGACTGCAGCACGTTAGGTTCCTCTGTCCTCCACTATCTCCCGGAGTTTGCTCAAACTCATGTCCATGGAGTTGGTGATGATATCTAACCATCTCATCCTCTGTCACCCCCTTCTCCTCCTGTCCTTAATCTTTCCCAGAATCAGCATCTTTTTCCAGTGAGTCGGCTCTTTGCATGAGGTGGCCAAAGTTATTGAGCTTTGGCTTCATCATCAGTCCTTCCAATGAATATTCAAGGTTGATTTCCTTTAGGATTGACTGGTTTGATCTCTTTGCATTCTCAGGTACTCTCAAGAGTCTTCTCCTGCACCACAATTTGAAAGCATCAATCTTTGGCACTCAGCCTTCTTTGTGGTCCAACTCTCACATCTATATATGACTACAGGAAAAATCATAGCTTTGACTATAACTTATTTTCCTAGAAATCATCTTATACTGATAGCAATTTATCTTAAACATGTGTCTCTGTCCTATCGTTTCCAGATTGAACACTGTGAGTGTTCCTGGCAAAGTTGAACTTTCCAGGGGAAGCAGTTTGTGTAGGAATTCCCAGCTACATTTCTACTTTACAAGCAGTGGCCCTTCTAATCTTTTTGTTGTTTGGTTTTGCTACTACAAATGTGGCTTTCAGACTCCTTTTTATTATCTAAGCATTTTCTCATGAGTAGATCTAGCCCTTTAGCCTGCAATCACCCTACAAGCAAGAAAACATTTAAAAATAATAAATGATTGCTAAAAACCTAGGAATATGTTTCATACAAAACATTGTTGTATTAGGTTGCTCATGTATGCTAAAGGAATCCTTTCGATTAGAAATTATTCTTGGGTTCAGGTAAGGAAAGAAATATAAATACAAGACTTCATCACTGGGGGTCACACCAACTCATAATCTTCCCGTGGTTAGGATGGAAACATGGCTGGATTTCAGTGTTGTTTTATTTAATTTTCCCACTAAATCAAATTTTATCAACTGGTTTTCTTGTTCTGAAAGTCATGGTTCAGCGATCTTCAGTGCCAGAATTATTTTTTCTTTAAGAATGCAGGCATAGAAAATGAAAGTGTCAGTCGCTCAGTTGGGTCCACCTCTTTGCCACTCCACGGACTGTAGCCCACCAGGCTCCTGTCCATGGAATTCTTCAGGCAAGGATACTGGAGTGGGTAGCCATTCTCTTCTGCAGGGGATCATCCCAACATAGGGATCGAACCTGGTCTCCTGCAATTGCACATGGATTCTTTAATGTCTGAAGCAGGGGGAAGGCCATAGGCATAGATGCTATTACTAATTTGTGAAACGTCAAAGGTAATTTTAATCTATTTTTTTAAAAGTCAATTAAATCTGAAAACCCATAGTATTTCAACTTATTAGCATATTTTGAGTGCTTTGAAGCAGTAATTAATGTGCATAGAAACCTTTAAAGTGTTAAATTTCACAAAGCTTTCCTCTCAGCCAACAGCTAAAAAGAAACTAGAACCTCACTCGACACTGAGAACCCCATTTTTTTATATGTCTTTCTTGGACAATTTTTCTTTCTGCCCTTAGATGAAGCATCTGGTATATTCCCAAAAGAAACTGGAAGAAATAGTTACATCCTTTGGAGATATTAGGAGGCTGTGACCTGTATTATAGACTGAGTAACCTGTAGTAGAATTGTCAGAAAAAATTTTCTTGTCTGGTCCCCATGGTTATTGAAACATAGCCGTATAATCTTGACATGGGAACCATTTCTGCCCAACTGAATCTCAATAGTAATTTCCTCGGGAGCACTTTAAAGTAAGTGCTCAACAAGTGGACGTAAAAGAGAAAGGTGACAGTGTGTAAACAGATAGGAGCTGGGGTCTTAAATATTGGCCAAAGAGGAAGACGATATCACACCAGCCAAAGCACTAAGTTGTCCTGGTCAAGGGGAACAAAAAGGCCCTGGATTCTCCAGGGAGCGTTCCCGCCTCTCCTGATAACAAGCGCAGTTCTGCTCTTGGACCCCTGACCTGTGCGATGCTTGCCAACATCACCTACCTTTGAGACTCTCTGGTCTTGGTGGCTTCCTTAGTTTTCTTTTAGACAGATTTTGTTTTAGTGAAGTTTTGGCCTGAATCCTGTGATGAAGGAAGGATGGGTGACATCCTTGTGTGGAGGGAGAGCAGAGTGGGAAGAAGCCCCACTTGTCTTCCAGGAAGAAGAGGTCAAGCCAGAGACAGGGTCTGCAGTGGACAGAGTGCTGTCCGCCTCTGCATGCCTACTCGACAGCCCACGTGGAGCTCGTTATAGGGACGGCCTGACTCACCATGGCTGATACAGTCCCTGAATTCTGCAGAAAAGGATCCAGTTAGCCAACAAAATGCAAAGTCATCATCCCTTCTGTTTGAGTCTGTGGATGCAAGAGGAAAATGGAAAACATAAAGATGAGCCTTTGGAATAAATTTCCGGGAAAAGAACAGGGTCTGAGCGGAGGGAGGGGATATTGCAACATGAAAACACAGCAAGAGGCAAGATATTTAAAATGAAATCACAACTTTATGGACAATGTATGAAAAAGTCTGGATTTTGATATTCAAAATTCATTTTTATATACACAGTTTACAGTTCATTGAATTATTAATTTTAAAACAATAAAGTTCTTTTTTGTGTGTTTAAAATACAACATGAAATTTAATGAATTAAAATGAGTGGTAGTCATTTGGCTTTTTCATCTCTTTTTTGTTATTCCAATAGGAATTATTTGGGTTAGGGTTATGGGATGAAAATATGAAGAGCTAAGTTTTATTTTATAAGGAAAATACTCTTAAAGTAAATATGTCTCTGCCAAAATAACGAACTACCTCAAACTCCTCATTTCTGGAAATATTCCGCTTTTACATTTGGCTAAATAGATCTATGACTACAATTCTGTGTTCCACATTAAAAAAAAATACATTTTTCTGGTTATTTAATTATGTTTCAACTTTAATAATTAGCTAAAGCTGTTCTCAAGGTTAAGGAAAAATTAATCAAAGAGGAAAATTAAAAGTTTATATCTTCTGATATGAAACTTAGAAAACTGATGACTTTAAAATGCTGTCTAAAATGACAGTGTATCATAGCTCTCCCAGCTTCTCAGGGAGCCATAGAATTTCCCTTCC
Organism: Oryx dammah; assembly: GCF_014754425.2. Classification (NCBI taxonomy): domain Eukaryota; kingdom Metazoa; phylum Chordata; class Mammalia; order Artiodactyla; family Bovidae; genus Oryx; species Oryx dammah. Next base: position 2,689,554 of record NW_024070204.1, read on the forward strand.
AAGTCCACAGTCATTTTCTAGCAACGTGTCCTCACGGGCTACCTTGGAGGGAAAAAGAGAAGCAAAGAGATAACAAAACTTCACCTGGAGGAAATAAAGGGGCATTTGCCTCAGGAAAGAGAACAGGAGAAAGGAGAGGTGAGTGGTCCTGAGAGCTCAGCATCACAGAAGGAGGGGGCTGCGCTCAGAAGATGGCCAAGCCGTGTGTGGTGACCACTGCCTCAACACCCCACCAACCGGAGGTGGTTTCAGGAGGAACCAGATAAGAGGCTGGTGGGCAGCATGGGGCAGAGAGATGAGCCCAAGCAGGAATGAAATGGAGCCTCCACTGAGGCCAGAAACCAGAGGACAGCTGTATAAACCCTGGGGCAGAAAAGACATTTCCCTCCAGCAGAGACCGTGGAGTTTGATCCAGTGAGATGAGACAGCTTAGGAGGCAATGGTTTCACTGATGTCAAGACAGAAAACATGATTTTTTGAGAACATTTTCAATTTCAAGTTTAAAACATTAAACACAGTTGATGTGGAGGGAACTATTTAATCACATACAATTCAGTAAAATATTTAATTTAGACTTGGAAAGAAAGTTATGACCAACCTAGACAGCATACTGAAAAGCAGAGACATTACTTTGCCAACAAAGGTCCATCTAGTCAAGGCTATGGTTTCTCCAATGGTCATGTATGGATGTGAGAGTTGGACTGTGAAGAAAGCTGAGCACCGAAGAATTGATGCTTTTAAACTGTGGTCTTGGAGAAGACTCTTGAGAGTCCCTTGGACTGCAAGGAGATCCAACCAGTCCATTCTGAAGGAGATCAGCCCTGGGATTTCTTTGGAAGGAATGATGCTGAAGCTGAAACTCCAGTACTTTGGCCACCTCATGCGAAGAGTTGCCTCATTGTAAAAGACTGATGCTGGAAGGGATTGGGGGCAGGAGGAGAAGGGGACAACAGAGGATGAGATGGCTGGATGGGATCACCGACTCGATGGATGTGAGTTTGAGTGAACTCCGGGAGATGGTGATGGCCAGAGAGGCCTGGCTGCTGCGATTCATGGGGTCACAAAGAGTCGGACACGACTGAGCGACTGGACTGAACTGAACCGATGGTGAGGTAGGCTTGCACAGTTTCTAAAACTGAGTGACTATCTTGATAATGTATCTTCTATTTTATGCATAAAGCCAAGCATTTTCATACTATTTCAAGATATCAGCGTTACTTTGTTGATTCTTCCTAGCGATCTTGGGGAATAGACCAAGCTTATTTCCAAATTTAAGATGAGAAAAATAGGGTTTAAGTGATGGTGTTCAAAGTCATTCTCCAAATTTAAATATAACAGTGATAGGGAGTTTTGGATTTTCTTCATAAGTAATTTAGTGTGATGTCCACCTGACCCACTATCTTAGGCGCTAGGCTTACGCAACCGGAATTCCAAGTGTGTTTTTCAACTCAGCAGTCTTGTTTATCAGTTATGGCTGTTCCAGAATGTTCTTGTTGATCAAATATTCTCTTACTTAGCTGCCATCTATGTTATGAGAAGACCAGCAATTTTTAAAGAATGACACCACATGTAAACATACCTAGTTTAAAAAGGCATATCTAATTACATTCAGTGTCTAATTTATTAATGAATTTATCTCTGCATCTTGAAGAAATGGCTTTGAAAATCCAACTTATAATCATATTAGTAAAATGTCACTGTGTTAATATATATAAAGAGGGAAAAGATTGTGTGTGTGTGTGTATCTGTATAGAGTATCAAAAAAAGAGAAATCGATCTTAATTTCAAAAGCCATTTGTTCCTCCACACTCTCTTTGGTGTGTCTGAATCGTAATTAAAGACATCATCTTTACTCTAGCTGTGGATACTATACAAACATCAATATCCTGAGGAAAACCTCCATAAATCTTGTCACAAACACTCTTTTCACAGATTTCTTAGTCTTTTGAGCAGCGGATTTAAGAAAATGATACTCCTTTGCCTGACCTTGCTTGAGTTTAACAAGAATATCAAGCCAGCCTTTCCAGCAGGCATGTGTATGGATGCTTGCGGCGGCTTTGTATCTTTTCCCACCGACTGGTGATTATTTTTTATTAACGTACTTTATAATCTCTCTATTTAAAGAAATAAGATATCAACTTGACTTTTGCAGCTGACAGAGTGGGACAGCTCCTTATCTCCAGCTTTAATTCTGCCATCTATGGGTTTTGGTGAACTGCAAGTGAGATGTGGAATGTGATGTATAACAAGACTGTAACAGCACAGGGATGGAATTCATTCACAATTCCTCTGCGTAGACCTCTCAGACCTAGTGTTCCAACTACACGGAAGGAAAATTCTATTACTTTTAAAAGAAAATCGGAGGAGTTTGTTTAAAAACAGAAGTCAAAGCAAAGCCAACATGGATGGGCTTAGAGATGATCATACTATGTGAAGTAAACCAGGCAGAGAAAAATGTGACATGTTGTCATTTACATGTGGAATCAAAAAAAGAAAAAGAGAAACAAGAGAACTTATATACAAAACAGAAACGGACCCAAAGACAGAGAAAACTGGCTTATGGTTACCAAAGGGGAAAGAGATGGGGAGGGATCAATTAGGAGGTTGAGATCAACATATGTAAACTGCTGTAAATAAAATGGGCTTCCCAGGAGGCACTCGTGGTAAAGAACTCACTGGCAAATGCAGGAGACGTAAGAGATGTGGGTTTGATCTCTGGGTCGGGAAGATTTTCCTGGAGTGGGGCATGCAGCTCACTCCAATATTCTATGAGGACATTAAACAAATAAAGACGCTTGTATTCCCTTTCCACTCTTGATCACAATTATTAATAAAGGCACGTGCAAAAGTGAAGGTGTGAGTGTAGAAGACGGGGAGCCTGTTTGCTGGAAGTGGGGAGAGGACAGGATGGGCAGGGTTAGGACCCTGTTCATGGGCCTTCTGTCCTCATCGACCCACAGGTATCTCATGGCCGTGGGACCAGACAGCCTTGCTGGTCCACTTCTTTAAGTTCAGGAGAGGAAGGTTTTATCTGTAAAGGAGTGGGGGGTGAGAGTATTATGAATGTTTTATTCTCTGTGCCCTTTGCCTCCCAGGGTTGTTTTGAGGATAAGATGAGATGGTGCATATAAAGGTTTTTGGAAGTGCCTGCCTTTCATGGGCACTGAAATGACTTTATTATAAATCCAATTTGTCTGGAGCACAGAGGACATGCTAAGTAAAATGGGAGAACACCCAGAAAGGCCAGATTTTAAGAAGCTTTCATTTGAGGCAAAAATAGAAGCCAAGAGGGGTTTGGGAGCAAGGCTACACACACTGTGGGGTGCCATGAATAAAATTCTTCTGGAAGGGGGCAGGTGGGGCTGAATAGAGCGGGCAGGGTGGCAGGGAGGTAGGGTTCTAGCAGCAATGCTGCCGAGGGGGAGGCTGGCAGGAAGAACCAGGGAGGAAGTCTCTGCTAGCAGCAGGACTGGGTGGGGAGCAGAGGGAACTTGGAGGCAGAGACAGGATTCTCACCTGGATAGATTGTTGACTGACATGCATCTGTCCAACATGGACATCAGACAGACCTTTGGCCAAGATGGTAGTGACTTTGGTTCTGGGCTTCATCAAGCTCTGTCCTCACTAGACAGGATTTATTATGTGCATTCTCTCAACTGCAGACCAGATTCACACTCTTTCAGGATGGTTCTTGCAGGATGACCCACACCCTGGAGACCCAACTTAACTGCCAAAGCAATGCTCCACCGCAGATGAAGAACCCAAGGAGGTCAAGAGCAGTCCTGTGGGGTCTGCATCGCCCAGTGCTGTGAGGGCCAGCCCCAAATCATTTCCTTGTTTCTCCATGTCGTTTCCCCAAGCAGGATTGAGAGGTAAGAAAGTTGAGGATTACATATTCATATAAGGCTTGCTATATTCAAGCAAAAAGACCACATATATCTCTGTAATGACACCGGAGCAAATGCTTTGAAGTCAGCATTAGATTAAATGTATTATTATAAAAAGAGAGAAGGTTCCCTCAGCAAGTTTATTATATGCACACCTGGGGCTTTTTAAATAATAGCCACATGGACTGCTGAGGTCACTAATACTACTTTTTCCTGTGGACTTATTAGTAATATGGAGCCCTAGAAAAATGAGTTACTGACAGTTTGAAATAAAGGATTTCCTTCTCCGGTGTGTCACATGGATTCAGATTACTATTCTGTGCTCATCTTGGGCGTGGAGAGGCGTGGAGTCTTTCATGTCTGAAACCTCATGATTTGCTGGCCCTGGAGTCAGGATGGGAAAGAGGCTTCCCATGTGGATTCACCACTGAATTTTACTGTAAGACCATGGAAAAAAGATCTACACTGACTTTTATTTCATTGAAGTACACTGGCTGTTTTTTTTTTTCTTGACACTTTTAAATATTGGAATGGAAATATTTTAGGGTTCAAGCCATCATGAGACCCTATGTTTTATTTTTCCAGCGGAACAAAACTTTTTTTAGAATCTTCACCCCAACCCTAGATCTGATAGAATGAAATGACTCTGGAAGAAAAGTCATCTTGGAATCATTCACTTCACTCAAAGAAAGCTTTATACATATTTCGCTGACTGGAAATTTAGACTATGACCGCCATCCTAACTGAAGTTAAAATACTCTTCTGATCCTTTCAACATGGCTTTGTTCAAGAAAACACCACCCTGTGATCACTGGACTCTCCCCAGGGTCCAGATGTCTTGAGAGGACCGAAGTCTAAAATGGGTTGAATTCCATCTCCATGGTTCAGGTCCTTTTCTTCAAAACTTTGACATCATGAGAACAGACCCCCTGAAGTCTTTCTGGACACTCTTCTGGGTGGGCTTCAGTGGACTGTGAATTTGGAGTCTCAAGATCACGACTGGATCTTTATAAAGTGCCCCTTTCTGCAAAAACAAGTAGCATCGAGCCATACACATCTAGAGGGACGTGACGCTGAGCTGGACTCTTCCAAATTCGAGTGAAATGGTGCAAATAGTATGTGATATTTGTTCACCCTACCGCATGAGTATTACAGCATGTAAGCTTCACTAATCCGTCTATTTCTGAGCACTGGCAAGCAGCTTGCTTCTTGGAAAGACTTAAAAAATGACATATGAGGAATTACTAAGAAATTTAGGGTTAAAACATGTAACAAAATACTTAGTTAATTTTGTTGATTTTTCCTCCTTACTTTTGAACATAAGCACATGGTCAACATGAACAAATATTCATTAAGGTTCAAAAATTTTCTGTTTTTACTTTGACAATGGTGTAAAACATACATTGCATAGAGACTGCATTGCATGACCCAAGAAGCTTTTATTCTAGTTAGAGGAAAAAAAAAAAAAAGTATGAAAAAGAACAGGTAACAACTGACTGGTTCGATATTGGGAAAGGAGTACATCAAGGCTGTATATTGTCACCCTGCTTGTTCAACTTCTATGCAGAGGACATCATGCTGGGCTAGATGAATCACAAGCTGGAATCAAGATGCTGGGAGAAGTAACAACAAGCTTAGGTATGCAGATGATACCACTCTAATGGCAGAGAGTGAAGAGGAACTAAAGAGCCTCTTGATGAGAGTGAAACAGGAGAGTGAAAAAGCTGGCTTGAAATTCAACATTCAAAAAATTAAGATCGTCACATTTGATACCATCACTTCATGGCAAATAGAAGAGGAAGCAGTGGGAGCAGTGACAGGGTTTATTTTCCTGGGCTCCAAAATCCCTGAGGTTGGTGCCTACCGCCATGACATTAAAAGACGCCTGTTCCTTGGAAGGAAAGATATGACAAAACTAGACAGCATCTTAAAAAGCAGAGACATCACTTTGCTGACAAAGTTTCATCTAGTCAAAGCTATGGTTTTTTCAGTAGTCATGTATAGATGTGAGAGGTGGACAACAAAAAAGGCTGAGCACTGAAGAACTGATGCTTTTGAACCGTGGTGTTGGAGAAGACTCTTGAGAGTCCCTTGGACTGCAAGGAGATCCAACCAGTCCATCCTAAAGGAAATCAATCCTGAATACTCAGCTGGAGGTGAAGCTCCAATACACTGGCCACCTGATGCAAAGAGCCAACTCATTGGAAAAGACCCTGATGCTGTGAAAGATTGAGAGGAGGAGGAGAAGGGGATGACAGAGGATGAGATGATTGGATGGCATCACTGACTCAATGGACATGAGTTTGAGCAAGCTCCAGGAGATGGTGAAAGACAGGGAAGCCTGGTGTGCTACAGTCCATGGGGTAGCAAAGAGCTGGACAGAACTTAGCAACTTAACACCAACAACATGTAAAAAGAACAAGTACAAAAGCAGCAAAGTTAAGTGTCTATAACTTGGGACTGAAGTGAACATCGTTTATCTTCAACCTATGTCACCAATACTGAGGCGGAAGAAGCGTCTGCCTTTTAGAGGTGAAAGGCCTGTCAATGTGTTTTTCTAGATTAAACACTTGAAAATAACTAAGAGTTTAAATAGGATTATTTAATAATTATTAATATCATGAATCTAAGTTAATCAAATGTATAAATTTAATGTGTGATACTATGATGCAATAGCGATAGTTTCAGCTAATAACAGCAGCGACTATGATAACAGTAGAGTTTATTTTTATTAAATACTAGCAGACAAAATGGTGTCTCCTTTGCCCTTTGCTCCCAGCTGCCTTGTTTGCCTCCTTGTGGACGAGCCAATCCTGTTCATGCCTGGGACGCAGGACCTTCCCTTGGCCAAGAGCATTTCTTCAGCAGGTCTCCCTACATCGCTCTTCTCTTTTGTCTTCTGGATTGTTCTATCGGCAAGCAAACACACTGTTCCCAAGCTGCATGGGGCCCATATCTGTTGACTTTTGGAAAGAATTGCTAGGGCAAGTTCTTCTCACGTTACTTCAAGACCTGCTGTGTTGTGCGAGAAGTCTTTGGGGGTGCTGGAAGCCAGCGATTAAACTTCACCCATCCATCTCTCCATCCGTTGTCTGTCCACCCACCTCTGTATTCATGTGTCCACCTCTCCATCCGTCCATCTATCCACCATCTGTTTCTCTGTCCACCCATCTACCATCTAAATTTCTACTTTAAAAAATTAAACAGTGATAGCATTTGGGCCTAAGTAGTTCGAGTCTTCTCCACATATACACAGTATGTATTATTGGAGAAGACTCTTGAGAGTCCTTTGTACTGCAAGGAGATCCAATCAGTCCATTCTGAAAGAGATCAGCCCTGGGATTTCTTTGGAAGGAATGACGCTAAAGCTGAAACTCCAATACTTTGGCCACCTCATGCAAAGAGTTGACTCATTGGAAAAGACTCTGATGCTGGGAGGGATTGGGGGCAGGAGGAGAAGGGGACGACCGCGGATGAAATGGCTGGATGGCATCACAGACTCGATGGACGTGAGTCTGAGTGAACTCCGGGAGTTAGTGATGGACAGGGAGGCCTGGCGTGCTGCGATTCATGGGGTCGCAAAGAGTCAGACACAACTGAGCGACTGAACTGAACTGAACTGATTATTATATAAGCGATTTGTGAATTTTGTTATTTTTTGAGAAATGGAATATGAGAGATACTTTATATTCTCTGTGATTTCTCCCCCAAACGTGGCTCATTCTACTTCTCCTTATATGTATTTGCTACTGTGCATATCTGCATATCTTTCCACATCATTTTAGTGCTTATATGCACATTCGTGAGAAATTTAGAGTACTGATTTGTGTTGTTTAAACATAAACAGTATCACACTATATTTATGGCTTAGCAGCTTGCTTTTCGCATACAATAGTATGTTTTCAAGGGTCTTCCCACATCCGTAAGTTATGCTGCTCATGTACTCTTTGATTTAACACTGTATTACCTCTATTTACGCTTCTTCTGTAGCTGCCTATTATTCATGTTACATTTTCTGCTCTTTTTTCCAGATAGTAAAGATTCTAATATTCCCATAATACAGCTAAAGTGGGATTTCTGGATTATAGGGAATGCACAATTTTAATTTTAATAGGAACTGCCAGAATACTCCCAGCATGGCTGGACTAGTCAGTCATGCTGCAGTGTTTTCAGGCAGCAGCCACATGTCAAACATTAGGGCACACAGCACCCACGTCTGGGCTCACGGATGTGCAAGTTGGCCATTCATCTCGCAAGCTGGTGGCGTTGGTCTGCCCAAGCTGAGCCCATGCTTGCTTCACTTCTGGGTTGAGGACAAGGGGGTCATGGCTGCCCCGGCCTGCTCTTCTCCTAGACCTTTGAAGAAGATCTTTGGATCAAGCGGGAGGTCCAGCCGTTCGCCACTCCAGCCTGAGTTCTATCCAGACAAGACACAAGGTCCATCCAACATTACCGGGTAGAGCCCAGTGCAGTCTCCTGGCAACAGCCCAGAGGAGGGCTTCTACTCAGGGGTGGGGCAAAGACCCCACGTGCCCCCAGGGTCACACAGGCTCTGCCAGCAGCAGTCAGGGGGGTGACTTCTTCCTGCAATGTTCCATCTTGTGGCCTGCACTCCTTTTCCCAAAACGTGGAGGGAAAATAGACTCGTTGTCACTTTAGTGTAGGTCCCTTGGCTTACTGGTGAGGCTTCTTTTCATGTGTTTACTGGTTATCCGATCTTATTTTCCCTCAAGTTCCTGTAAAGTATACTTTGTCCATTTCCCTATGGTGTGTGGTCCCTTCCTGCTTGTGGGAGGCATTTTTTAAATTGCTGTATATGGTAGCTGCTCTTCTTCTAGTAGCTAAAAGAAAGAACCCGCTTGCCAATGCAGGGGACATAAAAGATGCTGGTTCAATCCCTGGTCAGGAAGATCCCCTAGAGGAGGGCATAACAACCCACTCCAGTATTCTTGCCTGGAGAATCGCGTAGATGGAGAAGCTTGGCAGGTTGCAGTTTACGGGGTCACCAAGAGTCAGGCAAGACTGCAGGGACTTTGCATGCACGCACATTCTTCTGTTAAAATAACAGAAGCATCTCTAATCCAACCCTTCACTCCCCCCATACATTCTTTTGCTTGACTTTAAGGCATTCTTGTCACAGAGAAATTTTGAATCTTAAAGTGATTATACTTTGTAATCTATTTTTTTTTCTTTTGTGACTTTAAGACTATGTATTTATGAAGATGCTTTTATGTGTTTACACTTATTTCAGATTTGTTTTCCTGCTGGTGGAATTCGTCACACACTGAGACTCGTGATGTAAAACAGTCATGTGACTTTTAAGGTGACAGGTGGCAAGCTGACCTTCCATCCGTCACTTGCATTTAGTATCTTGTCCTGCCCTCCCCTCGCTGCTCTGAAATGGTGACTCCCCTGGGTCCCAGCTCGGGATGCGCCTGGGTTCTCTCTGCTCCCTCCTCTTTCCCTTTCAAGCGTCTGTCCTCCCGTGAGGTGTCACTATTGCTATCTGTGCAGCTTGGTGGTGTGTCTTGATAGCTGGTAGAGCAAGTCCCCTCTCCCCTTCATTTTAACATTTTAAATTGCATCGATGACTTCTGGCTTCTGCTTAGGAGACAGAAAACTGGGAAGACATTGCTCTTGTGTAGAAGCAAGTGCAAGCTAGAGAATCTGCCGGAACGTAATTTTCATGTTCCTGTCATAGAACTGAGGTCTGATAGCAGTCAACTCACCCAAAATCTAAGGAAAGATTGGTGATTCTGCAAAACATTTTATCTGAATGAAAGAGAAAGAAAAAAAAGTCTGATTCCTACTTTAGAAAGAGCCGTGGCATGTCCCGGGTCTGGACTGGGGTCAGGGTTGGGGATGGAGCCATGGAAATGAACCGAGTGGCCCCAGTCAGGAGTCAGGGGTGTGGAAGGCAGTCAGGGTGTCCGTGGGCTCCTGTCTGTGGAGGGCAGGGAAGGGAGAGGACTCGGAGGGAAGAAGCCCAGCTGCTGTGCTGCCCAGGGAAGGTCTTGGAGGACCCTGTGAGGATCCTGGAGTCAGGACACATGTTCAGAACTGTCCCTGTGAGGGGCGGGGGGCAGCGTCTTTATAACCAAGTGCATCCTGGAGGAAAACCGCCTTGACTGGTGGGACAATTCTCCCCTTAAACTCCTTCAAGATATGCTCCCCAAAGTTGCTGCTATAAAAACTGAACGTTTGTGTCCCCCAGATTCACACGCTGAAGTCTTAACTCCCAGTGTGATGGTGTCTGGAGGTCTTGGGAAGGGATAGGGTCAAGGGGGGAGCCCCATGAAGGGAGTTTGTGCCCTTAGGGCAGAGCCGCCGAGGGCTCCCCCTGCACCAAGAGTGAGGTAGGGGACAGTGGATTCTGGGCTGGACATTTGGTGGTCGTCAAGAGGAGGAAAGTCCAAGCTTTGTTCCCACCCAGACACTCCAAGGACAGAGCTAGTGATAAGAGCTGAGCTCTGCTAAGGCAAAGAGAGCAGGTGCCCACTCCTGAGGCCAAGGAAGGTCTCGGTTGCATCTAGCTGCCCTCTTGCACGCCCCTGTCCACCACTTCTCAGCAAGGCCGCCCTCCCTGGGTGACCTGCACAGCCCAGATGTTTGTCATGTCTCAGGTGACACCTCTGACACTACTTGGCTAAAAACCCACAGGGACTGCCGAGCCTGGGCCGTCGGGGGGTGGGTGAAGAGTGAGCAGGAAGGACAGAATGTGAATCTTTTAAACCTGCTCCGAGACATGAGTGATTGCTTGCGGGGAACCGTCCCACTCAAATAGTTGAAGGGACTGGTTTCAGGTCTAGAGCGAAACATCTTCTATTTTTCTTCCTGGTTCTTCCTTTTCTGAATGGTTTTTTATTTGTATATTAAAAATGAGTTAAAATCCTAAGGTGAGAAAGAACCAAGTTCACAATAATGCTGGAATCCATGCAAGTGTCTGTCTGGAGATTTCACATCTCCGACACCTATAACCTGGGTGAACCATCTCATCTTTCACGAGTTGCTGGTGTCCAGCTGCTATCTGGACCTGCTCAAACGAACCCCAGGGCTGAACCGGCATCAAGCCGTCCCAGTGGGATGAAGACCAATGCCAGGTCTGGGGGATAAAAGGGGGGGAAGTAAACTTAAAAAGCTCACTTGTTATCTTTCTGTGTGTTCTTAGAATGGAACAATCCATAAGAGAATTTTTTTTGTTTGGTTGATGAGGGTACTAGCAAGCCTATGATTAACTGAGCACCTACTATGTGTCAGAGCCTGGTTTAACCCTGGAGGCCCTGACAGGTCACCGGGATGATACAAAAGGGAAGAAGATGAGAACAGCGCAGAGAGGAGGCGGCACAAAGGAAAGGAGCGGGGAAACTGTGGCTTAATGCTTATTGCTGGCTGCAGCCATGCGCTACGACTCACTAAATTAGTCTGTGCTGAGCCACTGTTCCTGGGGGCACCTGGGGGGCGTGGGGAGGGGCGGACTGAGAGCCTCTGGTCACAACTTTTGCATCACCCGTGATACTGACCTGGTGGTATGTGTGTTTCTAATTGGATGCAGCTTATTTAATATGGATTGTTGGCTCATTCACACAAAATCCTTAAAACCTGTCACTGAATAGGCAGCAGAGAAGACCCTAGTTTAGAGTTCAGTTCAGGTTCTCAAACAAGTCAGAGCGCCCCATCACCTCATCCAACCTGGGAAGTGGCCTGGGGCAGCTCAAAGGTGCCCTGCTCTGCGCAAGATCAGGTCTGTGAATGACCAAAGGCACCGCGTGATCCTGTGCCGTGCTGTGCTCAGCTGCTGCAGTCCTGGCCGACTCTTTGGGACCCCATGGACTGTAGCCCACCAGGCTCCTCTGTCCATGGGATTCTCCAGGCAAGAACACTGGAGTGGGTTGCCATGCCCTCCTCCAGGGGATCCTCCTGACCCGGGGATTGAACCTGTGTCTCCTGTGGCTCCCGCATTGCTGGTGGACTCTTTACCACTGAGCCACCAGAGAAGCCTGAATGATTTGGGGTTAAAGATCCTTTCAAAGTAAAGTGAAAGTCACCCAGTCATGTCCGACTCTTTGTGACCCCATGTACACAGGGCATGGAATTCTCCAGGTCAGAATACTGGAGTGGGTAGCCTTTCCCTTCTCCAGGGGATCTTCCCAACCCAGGGGTCAAACCCAGGGATCAAACCCAGGGATCTGCTGCATTGCAGGCAGACTCTTTACCAGCTGAGCCACAAGGGAAGCCCAAGAATACTGAAGTGGGTTGCCTACCCCTTCTCCAACTGATCTTCCTAACCCAGGATATGAACAGGGGTCTCCTGCATTGAAGGCAGATTCTTTACCAACTGAGCTATCAGGGAAGCTCTCAATGTAAAGTATCTTCAGTTCAGTTCAGTTCAGTCGCTCAGTCGTGTCCGGCTCTTTGTGACTCCAGAACTGCAGCGCGCCAGGCCCCCCTGTCCATCACCAACTCCCGGAGTTCACCCAAACTCACGTCCATGAAGTGGGTGATGCCATCCAGCCGTCTCATCCTCTGTCGATGTAAACTATAATTCCCCAAATGTAGACTCTGTGAATAATGAGCGTGAAATGTAGAGCAGTCACATGACAACCAAGATCAGGTCTTTCACATGTGCCTGAACTCAATAGCAGCCCTAATGTCTGCTTTATCTGCTTTCCACATTGGGTTGAAGTTCAATGTTCTGTGTGGCTGCACCTAAAATGTGGTGCCCCAAGTTTGGGCATATGGGGCTCCATGAATATTCAGGATGTGGATCAGAAGGGAGGGGAGGTGGCCAGCTGGGCAGGACCCCTCCTGTCCAGACCCTGCACAGATGTGCTCAGGAGATCTGTGGTTCCCAAACATGGAGCATCTCAACAGCGGAAGCTTCAAGCATTCTCTCACTCACTCCAAATGGACACAATGCGGATAAGAGAGGCAGATGGAGCCCCTGTCTCCAGGCCCATGCTTTTATCTCATCGTCTTTCTTTACCTTGGACAATTCCCCAACTCATGTTCATTATTTTAAATAATGTTTAAAATCTCAAAAGTCCGTGAAGCAGCGCATTCTTTCCTGAATTCACTCTACGCAGGATTTATTAGACACACATTTTGACATTTTATGTTCTACCAGCAGAAAAGTAATGACATTTCTTTCCTACATTTGAGCTCATCATTTTTTTTTTAGTCTCCATTGGATTCTCTTTCTTATCTTTTCAAACCAAAGTAATTGTAAAATTACCACCTTTTAAATTGATTAATAGGAACAATTACATTGTGTAACATCATGAAACATTAAAAGTAATTACTTTGACAATATCAAATACGAATTCAGCTTTAAAGATGATTCTACAGTTTTTTTTTTTCCATGTTACAATAAAATTTAAATCCTGGAACATCGGTGCCAAAAGAAATATTATAGGAAACTCAGAATTTGTTTTCTTTCCTTTTTTTTCAATTTTCAGTCAGGCAGAAATATGCAACAATAATGGAAACAGGAAAAAAGGGAGAAAGTCTGCATTTAAAAAATGTATGAATATATTTGACAAATACTAAGCTCTTAATACCTCTGATGATACAGACGGAAATAATGCGTGAGCCCTCTCTTCTGAACAGACACATCTTCCAGAAATAGAGACCTGGAAACATTAAAACCCATATGTCTATTGGATAGCATGTTTTAAAGGAGAAAAAAAGAATTGTTATGGCAGCACCAGAAAGAAAGATCAGCTGTACGTAGCGATGTGAGTGGAAAGTTTATTACTTCAATTTTGGCGCAGGGCCCAGACTCTTCTATGAATTTCGGGCTGGTAAAATCTTCCATTACCCATGACTGCACATGAGAAAAGAATATTAATTGTGCTAATCGATAAAAATCAGTGTAACTGAATTTGGTTTCTTGAGACCTGTCCTTGCTTCTGTTTCTCTTCAGTAACAGACATCTGCTGACCTTGCACATTTCACAGGCTCCCTTGCACATGGGTCTCACACTTGCACGTATGTCCACCATCCAGATGGATTCGCAGGTCTGACTCCTCGCTTCTTAAATGGTTTGCTTCATCCTTATACAAAATTGCTTACACATCAGTTCTTTGGACCTTGTCCTGTGTATGGAAACAATTTCAGTAGACTGGGAGCTTGGGTTACAGGCAGACACAGAGAATTATACATATTGGAACAAGCCACCTTGGTTCCTTTTGAAATCCCCCTAAATGAATGCTCCCTGGGAATCCGTTTCCTGGGCTACTCCGTCATCAGGGTTGTTAGAGCCTGAGCTCTTTAGGAACCTGGGCAGATATTGTGGCTGGGAGGACGGCTCACTGTTCTCACATTGTTCCCTGGACTGGGATGGGGAGCACTTTCCCAAGCAAAGCGAGAGGCAACGCCAAGTATTTTCACCCCCTGTCGCTGCCGACAATGGGAACCGTCCTGGTCGCTCACAGAAGCCAAGGGCGCTTCCTTGCTAGCTCCCAGCATAATGCATCAGAAAGACGGCTTCAGGGTAATAAATGGGCAGTGGCTGGAGCTCCTGGTGCAGCCCAGGGAAGCCCTGATTGTGCACAAATCACCCCACAGGACCCCGACCGGGTGAGACTGGATGAGTGAGTGCTTATCACAGCCTGGCTAAACCAGAGCTGTCTGCCCGGGGATTCCAAACAGAACAGGGGCAGTTCAGCCAGTGTGTTCCTTCTGCTGTGTGGCTCTTGTCTTGATGTGCAGAACAGAAAAGAAAGCTGCAAACAGGGCTCCGGGTCAGAGGGGTGTTTTCTTTGTCTTCCTGGAGCCCTTGGAACAGAACCATGACCTTGTCATTGCAAATGTGAAATGAACATTGTGGCTTTTGATGCCCAAGTTGAGGAAAATCATGTAAGTTAAGTCATGTAAGTAAAAATTCCGAGAACAACTCTAAGCCTAAGAAGCACCCCATGCAGAACTGGTAAAGGGGATTAACTGTGTAACATCTTTTCTGAAGTTCGTATCCTGGGCTTCAGTGAGGTGAAGGTTGGTTGGTTTCCATTCAATTTCAGTGAAAGCTGCTTCTCGTTTTCCATCTCTCCCAGCCTCGGTCTCAGTACCAAACGTCTCCTGAGCCAGCGTAGAAGTGAGACGGCCAGGGGAGCTGGCATTTCCAGTTAGGAGACGGTGTCCCAAGTGAATGGGGATACACAGAGTCCCATGGAAACTGAGCAACCAGTGAATGAGGCGGGGGGTGCTGTGCAGGGCCGCTCACAGCAAGGGGGTGAGTCTGTGGTTAATTCCCAGCACACTGGGTGGATGGCGTGTGACTTGGCCAGAATCCTTTGGCTGAGAAACGTCTTGCAAAGATGGAGCTCCTGACTGCTTGGTTGTGATGTCCCATTTTGGCTGATTTTGTTCACTTGGAAAGATCTCCCTTTAATCCCATCAGGGATTCTCTTTTCTTTGTAAAGCGCTCAGTTCTGGCAGGATTTTTCTGTTCTTAAAGGTCTTCACAGCTCCTTTTCTTTTTCCAGAGCAGTATTCGGGGACATCCTGAAAGGGCCCACAAAGTGACCATGGGTTTGCTTCATTATTTGCTCCGTAAGGCCCCTCCCAGCTTGTGTGACCTTTTAAAACTTCAATGGTGCTGATTTTTAAAAATTTAGTTATTTTAAGTTGGAGGCCAACTGCTTATGCTGGTTTCCATCATCAGTTCAGTTCAGTCGCTCAGTCGTGTCCGACTCTTCGCGATCCCGTGGACAGCAGCACACCAGATTCCCTGTCCATCACCAGCTCCTGGACTTTGCTCAGATGTATCCATTGAGTTGGGGATGCCATCCACCCACCTTTTCTAAGGAGTCAGATCTTTGCTTCAAAAGATTGGAGCTTCAGTTTCAGCATCAGTCCTTCCAATGAATATTCAGGACTGATTTCCTTTGGGATGGACGGGTTGGATCTCCTTGCAGTCCAAGGGACTCTCAAGAGTCTTCTCCAACACCACAGTTCAAAAACATCAATTCTTCGGCACTCAGCTTTCTTCACAGCCCAACTCTCACATCCATACGTGACCACTGGAAACACCATAGCTTTCACTGGACGGACCTTTGCCGGCAAAGTACTGTCTGGTTTTCAATACGCTGTCCAGGTTGGTCATAGCTTTTCTTCCAAGGAGCAATGGTTTTGCAGTGTTATGGCTGCAGTCATTACCTGCAGTGATATTGGAGCCCAAGAAAATGAACTCTGTCCCTGTTTCTATTGTTTCCCCATTTATCTCCCATGAAGTGATGGGACTGGATGCTATGATCTTAGTTTTCTGAATGGCGAGTTTTAAGGCAGCTTTTTCACTCTCCTCTTTCACTTTCATCAAGAGGCTCTTTAGTTTCTTCTCACTTTCTGCCATAAGGGTGGTGTCACCTGCATATCTGAAGTTATTGATATTTCTCCCTGCAGTCTTGATTACAGCTTGTGCTTCATCAAGCCTGGCATTTCATATGATATACTCTGCATATAAATTAAATAATCAGGGTGACAATATACAGCCTTGATGTACTCCTTTCCCAATTTGGAACCAGTCTACGGACTGTGGCTCAGATCATGAACTCCTTATTACCAGATTCAGACTCAAATTGAAGAAAGTAGGGAAAACTGCTGGACCATTCAGGTATGACCTAAATCAAATCCCTTATGGTTATACAGTGGAAGTGAGAAATAGATTTAAGGGCCTAGATCTGATAGACAGAGTGCCTGATGAACTATGGAATGAGGTTCATGACATTGTACAGGAGACAGGGATCAAGACCATCCTCATGGAAAAGAAATGCAAAAAAGCAAAATGGCTCTCTGGGGAGGCTTACAAATAGCTGTGAAAAGGAGAGAGGCAAAAAGCAAAGGGGAAAGGAAAGATATTAGCATCTGAATGCAGAGTTCCAAAGAATAGCAAGAAGAGATAAGAAAGCCTTCCTTAGCGATCAATGCAAAGAAATAGAGGAAAAGAACAGAATGGGACAGACTAGAGATCTCTTCAAGAAAATTAGAGATACCAAGGGAACATTTCATGCAAAGATGGGCTCGATAAAGGACAGAAATGGTCTGGACCTAACAGAAGCAGAAGATATTAAGAAAAGGTGGCAAGAATTCACAGAAGAACTGTACAAAAAAGAGCTTCATGACCCAGATAATCATGATGGTGTGATCACTAATCTAGAGCCAGACATCCTGGAATGTGAAGTCAAGTGGGCCTTAGAAAGCATCACTATGAACAAAGCTAGTGGAGGTGATGGAATTCCAGTTGAGCTCTTTCAAATCCTGAAAGATGATGCTGTGAAAGTGTTGTACTCAATATGCCAGCACATTTGGAAAACTCAGCAGTGGCCACAGGACTGGAAAAGGTCAGTTTTCATTCCAATTCCAAAGAAAGGCAATGCCAAAGAATGCTCAAACTACCGCACAATTGCACTCATCTCACACGCTAGTAAAGTAATGCTCAAAATTCTCCAAGCCAGGCTTCAGCAATACATGAACCGTGAACTCCCTGATGTTCAAGCTGGTTTTAGAAAAGGCAGAGGGACCAGAGATCAAATTGCCAACATCTGCTGGATCATGGAAAAGGCAAGAGAGTTCCAGAAAAACATATATTTCTGCTTTATTGACTATGCCAAAGCCTTTGACTGTGTGGATCACAATAAACTATGGAAAATTCTTCAAGAGACGGGAATACCAGACCACCTGACCTGCCTCTTGAGAAATCTATATGCAGGTCAGGAAGCAACAGTTAGAACTGGACATGGAACAACAGACTGGTTCCAAATAGGAAAAGGAGTGCATCAAGGCTGTATATTGTCACCCTGCTTATTTAACTTATATGCAGAGTACATCACGAGAAACGCTGGACTGGAAGAAACACAAGCTGAAATTAAGATTGCTGGGAGAAATATCAATAACCTCAGATATGCAGATGACACCACCTTTATGGCATAAAGTGAAGAGGAACTGAAAAGCCTCTTGATGAAAGTGAAAGAAGAGAGTGAAAAAGTTGGCTTAAAGCTCAACATTCAGAAAACAAAGATCATGGCATCTGGTCCCATCACTTCATGGGACATAGATGGGGAAACAGTAGAAACAGTGTCAGACTATTTTTTTGGGCTCCAAAATCACTGCAGATGGTGACTGCAGCCATGAAATTAAAAGACATTTACTCCTTGGAAGAAAATTTATGACCAACCTAGATAGCATATTCAAAAGCAGAGACATTACTTTGCCAACCAAGGTCCGGCTAGTCAAGGCTATGGTTTTTCCTGTGGTCATGTATGGATGTGAGAGTTGGACTGTGAAGAAGGCTGAGCACTGAAGAATTGATGCTTTTGAACTGTGGTGTTGGAGAAGACTCTTGAGAGTCCCTTGGACGGCAAGGAGATCCAACCAGTCCATTCTGAAGGAGATCAACCCTGGGATTTCTTTGGAAGGAATAACGCTAAAGCTGAAGCTCCAGTACTTTGGCCACCTCATGCGAAGAGTTGACTCATTGGAAAAGACTGTGATGCTGGGAGGGATTGGGGGCAGGAGGAGAAGGGGATGACAGAGGATGAGATGGCTGGATGGCATCACGGACTCGATGGACGTGAGTCTGAGTGAACTCCGGGAGTTGGTGATGGACAGGGAGGCCTGGCGTGCTGCGATTCATGGGGTCGCAAAGAGTCAGACATGACTGAGCAACTGAACTGAACTACTGTTCCATGTCCAGTTCTAACTGTTGCTTCTTGATCTGCATACAGATTTCTCAAGAGGCAAGTCAGGTGGTCTGATATTCCCATTGCTTTAAGAATTTTCCTCAGTTTATTGTGATCCACACAGTCAAAGGCTTTAGTGTAGTGTATAAAACAGAAGTAGATGTTTTTTTGGAACTCTCTTGCTTTTTTGATGATCCAACAGATGTTGGCAATTTGATCTCTGGTTCTTCTGCCTTTTCTAAATCCAGCTTCAACATCTGGAAGTTCTAGGTTCACATACTGTTGAAACCTAGCTTGGAGAATTTTGAGCATTACTTCGCTAGTGTGTGAGACAAATGCAATTATGTGGTAGTTTGAACATTCTTTGGCATTGCCTTCCTTTGTGATTGGAATGAAAATGGACCTTTCCAATCCTGTGGCCACTGCTGAATTTTCCAAATTTGCTGGCATATTGAGTGCAACCCTTTCACAGCATCATCGTTTAAGATTTGAAATAGCTCAGCTGGAATCCCATCACCTCCACTAGCTTTGTTCATAGTGATGTTTCCTAAGGCCCATTTGACTTCTCACTCCAGGATATCAGGCTGTAGGTGGGTGATCACACATTATGGTTATCTGGGTCATTCAGATCTTTTCTGTATGGTTCTTCTGTGTATTCTTGATGCTTCTTAAGGACCTGCTTCTCAAGCAGTATTCCTGTAGCCTGAACTGAGTTGCAAGGAGTGTGGTGATTTTCCCACTAAGTGAATATGAGAAAAGCTTGAATATTTTTAGCTGAAATATTCCTAGCCCAGAGCTTCCCCAAAAGTTTGGATCTATAAACTCCTTTAATATCTAATGAATCCCCTTTGTGTTTCTCTTTTATAGACACATTTCATCTATTGCATAATAAAGCAGCAATTTAATTTTAAAAATTCTCTTAGTTCAGAATGTCACTAAATTTTATTCACAAATATTTTGTAATAATGGTTAAGAATTAAAGATACATTTTCATGTTTCCCATTTAACAAGCACGCATTCATTAATTTATTTTTAAATTAACATTTATGCATAATTATCCATAATTTGGATAAAAGTGACATTTAAAAATGTATGTGTTTTTAATTGAAGAATAATTGCTTTGCAATATCGTTTTGGTTAAAAGTGACATCTTTTAAAACTTGATATCAAATGATATTAAGAAATAGATGAAAATTCTAAAATCCTTAATTCTATTTTATTATGCTTTTCCATTAGAGTATATGAAATCCACTGAATCATAGAGGATTTTACAATTTTTCCAAAATGAAAAAAAGATGTGTTAGGGAAGGAAATGGCAACCCACCCAAGTATTCTTGCCTGAGAAATCCTGTGAACAGAGGAGCCTGGTGGGCTACAGTCCACGGGATTGCAAAGAGTTGGACTCAGCCTGGCAACTAAACAAATAGGAAAGATACAAATGAAAAAATGCAACAGAAAGCTCTTTATATATGGGTATTAGATACTGTGTTTACAAATCAAAATATATCTAATTTCTTTGTTTTAAGATTTTATTAAAATTTTCCTAGACCATGAAGTTAAAGAATCCTCCTGCAATGCAGGAGACTCAGGTTCAATCCCTGGGAGGGGAAGATCCCCTGGAGAAGGAAATGGCAACCCACTCCAGTACTCTTGGTTACAGCTTGTGCTTCATCCAGCCCATCATTTCACATGATGGACTCTGCATATAAGTTAAATAAACAGGGTGAAAACTGACCTTTTCCAGGCCTGTGGCCACTGTTGAGTTTTCCAAATTTGCTGACATATTGAGTGCAGCACTTTCACAACATCATCTTTTAGGATTTGAAATAGCTCAACTGGAATTCCATCACTACAACTAGCTTTGTTCGTAGTGATGCTTCTTAAGGCCCAGTTGACTTCACACTCCTGGATGTCTGGCTCTAGATGAGTGATCACACAATCGTGGTTATCTGGGTCATGAAGATCTCTTTTGTATAGTTCTCTGTATTCCTACCACCTCATCTTAATATCTTCTGCTTCTGTTAGGTCCATACCATTTCTGTCCTTTATTGTGCTCATCTTTGCATGAAATGTTCCCTTGGTATCTCTAATTTTTTAAAACAAATGTCTAGTCTTTCCCATTCTATTGTTTTTTTTCCTCTATTTCTTTGCAATCATCACTGAGGAAGGCTTTCTTATCTCTCCTTGCTAGTCTTTGGAACTCTGCATTCAGATGGGTATATATTTCCTTTTCTCCTTTGCATTTAGCTTCTCTTCTTTTCTCAGCTATTTGTAAGACCTCCTCAGACAGCCATTTTGCTTTTTTGTGTTTCTTTTTCTTGGGGATGGTCTTGATCCCTGTCTCCTGTAAAATGTCACAACCCTCCATCTATAGTTCTTCAGGCACTCTGTCTATCAGATCTAATCCTTTGAATCTATTTGTCACTTCCACTGTATAATCTATTAAGGGATTTGATTTAGGTCATAACTGAATGGTCTCGTGGTTTCCCACTTTTTTCAATTTAAGTCTGAATTTTGCAATAAGAAGTTCATGATTTGAGCCACAGTCAGCTCCCAGTCTTATGTTTGTTGACTGTATAGAGCTTCTTCATCCTTGGCTACAAAGAATATAATCAATCTGATTTTGGTGTTGACCATCTGGTGAAGTCCATGTGTAGAGGCATTTCTTATGTTGTTGGAAGGGAGTGTTTGCTATGACCAGTGTGTTCTCTTGGCAAAACTCTGTTAGTCTTTGCCCTGCTTCATTCTGTACTCCAAGGCCAAACTTGCCTATTACTCTGGGTATCTCTTTACTTCCTACTTTTGCATTCCAGTCTCCTATGATGAAAAATACATCTTTTTTCGGTATTAATTCTAGAAGGTCTTGAAACTCTTCATAGAACCATTCAATTTCAGCTTCTTTGGGGCATAGACTTGGATTACTGTGATATTGAATGGTTTGCCTTGGAAATGAACAGAGATGATTCTGTTGTTTTTGAGATTGCACCCAAGTTGTGCATTGTGGACTCTTTTGTTGACTATGAAGGCTACTTCATTTTTTCTAAAGGATTCTTGCCCACAGTAGTACGTATAATGGTCATCTGAATTAAATTTGCCCATTTCAGTCCATTTTAGTTCACTTATTCCTAAAATGTCAATATTCACTCTTGCCATCTCCTGTGTGACCACTTCCAATTTATCTTGATTCTTGGCTCTAATATTCCAGGTTCCTGTGCAAGACTGTTCTTTGCAGCATTGGACCTGACTTCCTTCACCGCTCCCATCCACAACTGGGCGTTGTTTTCACTTTGGCTCCGTCTCTTCATTCTTTCTGGAGTTATTTCTCCACTGATCTCCAGTAAGATATTGGGCACCTACTGACCCGGGGCGAAGAAGGCAATGGCAACCCACTCCAGTGTTCTTGCCCGGAGAATCCCAGGGACAGAGGAGCCTGTTGGGCTGCCGTCTATGGGGCCGCACAGTCGGATATGACTGATGCAACTTAGCAGCAGCAGCAGCAGCAGCAACTGACCTGGGGGGTTCCTCTTTCAGCATCCTATCATTTCACCTTTTCATACGGTTCATGGGGTTCTCAAGGCAAGAATACTGAAGTGCTATTCATACTGGGACTTAGGGGGTGTAAAAAAAAGGAAACCTTCATACACTGTTGGTGAGAATGTAAATTGATGCAGCCACCGTGGAAAGTAATATGGAGTTTCCTCAAAAACTTAAAACTAGAACTGCCACATGACCCTGAATTCCACTTCCAGGAGTATATCGGAAGGAGATGAAATCAGTTTCTCAAAGAGGTCTCTGTACCCCTTGTTCACTGGAGCATTGTTTTCCCAGCTTGACTGTCCAGTGATGGATGAATGGAAAAAGAAAATGTGGCTGACATACACAATGGAGTGTTATTTGTCTTTTAAAGGAAGAGATTCTGGTACTGAGACAACATAGAGTGAACCTGGAGGACATTATGCTCAGTGAAATAGGCTAGAAAGAAATATACAGATGAACTTTAAGTACAAGTTATGTTATCAAAGAGAAAGAAAACTTACTATTGTACTCTGTTATATGGATCTCTGTATTTTGAGCTTTGTATAATCAGTTCACTTTTAACAACCTTTGTATTATTTTACAGTTATGATATACAGGGAAACTTTAGTGTGTTACTTTCAATAACTTCCCTGTGCACGTTTTAGGTGTGATTGGAATTTTGTCCAAATAAACTAAAAAAAAGCAAATTGGACATAATGATCGTTGTCACTTTTTTCCAGATTGTCTTTGAAATGTTGAATCAACCTTGTTTGAATTTGCGTTTGTGAAAGTCAGGACTTCCGTCTGGCTGTGCTTTTGCACGTTTTCCTCACCTTGATAAATGAAATTAAAATGTTCACCTTTTTTTTTCAAGTTTAAAAAAGCTTTCTCGTAGATTTTTATTTTAATTTGGCTCTTTCACTCTGTTCTTTTAGCCTCTTTAGAAATCTCAGTTCAGTTCAGTCACTCAGTCGTGTCTGACTCTTTGCGACCCCATGGACTGCAGCACGCCAGGCTTCCCTATGAATAGATTTTAGCAATATATTGGTCTTTGCTCCTGCTCTTCACGTTTTATTTCTCTTTGAGAATTTTAATCACTTTGCAGCTTTGTTGTACTTACGGAAACTTGTCGTTTACAGCCCTGATTCCCTTTCCCTCAGTGCTGACTCAGAGCTGTAATGATCTCAGTATTATGTTATCCTTGCTACTTTTCATATGTCTGATTTTTCTTTAGTTCTTTTAGCTTCTTTTTAAAAATCTCAGTACACTGTCCTATCCTGATGCTTTTAACTGAATCCATGTGTTTTTGTTGAAAATACAAATAATTTTTTAACAAATATCTACTTCTCTATCTTTACAAAATACTTACAATATATTTTCCAAATGATGTTTATTCCTTCTTTTTGTGGAGATTTGTTTTTTGCTTGAATGGCAACTCTTTCGTCCAGGTCAGACATTTTTTCCTTCTCTGGATGGGCTATCTTTGGGCTCTTCTCTCCTCAAAAAATGTATCTTTCTAAGTGTCATGTCAAAGCTTTACTTATAGTTCTGTAGGTTGGATGCTTTCTTAACAGTTTGTTATTTTTATGCCCTTCAGGGAGACTATAAAGCAGAAGGCATTGGCAGACGTGAAGAGGGGCGTGATATGGTGACAGAAGCTTCAACACGCAGTGAGTGTGGCCATTCTAAATTTATACACATTTTTATAATGTAACTTCAATGTATATAGAGCAAAAATTGACAGCAAACGAAACAAAAATGAAGAATTCTATAATCCTGGTGGAGGAGTTTGATATACTTTTCTTATGAGAAGACAAAAATAAGAAACTTGTTGAAGATACACGAACAATCAAGATATGCAAAAGACATAAATTTGAAAAGATAAGATTTGAGCAGAATTATTAAGGTACTTCACATACTTGATTTGTGTGTATATACGGCAGTCAACGATGGTAGAATATGTGCCATATTAGAGCACAAATGAACGTTTATAAAATTTGCCGTGTGCTGGTGTGTTAATTCACTATTGCTATAAAAATGCTGCTGGGATCACAGAGGGAAAGCCTCAGGGGCAAACACGAGGAAACACGGAGCACGTGTTCTGGGAGAGACTTCCCTCTGGACTTCTCAGGGCAATGAGGATTTCTGCTTTCCCCAAAGCAGCAGCCCTTTCTTCAAATACAGATAGATGAAATAGTGGACAGGGATGAATTCTGTGTATGTGAAAATGAGCCAATTGTAAGTGCAACATTTAAATGCCTCCAAATTTTAGCATTATGATTCCAAGTCGTGGTATAAAAATTAGCCCCTCTACAAGAAGAAGTGTGACAATTATGCTATAAATTTGATACAGCTTGATGATAGCTAACAAACGCATTTATCATGTTAAAAAGAAAAACGAACACAAAGCGGTGAGATTGCTCAGAAACCATCGCTCAACTGTTACTACAGACTTTCATTATCTCTCTCTCTCTCTTTATCCATCCATCCATCCATCCATCCACCCACCCATCCATCCATTTACCTGTCTAGCTATATAGGTATCCATCTAGAAATAGATACATAAATGTTGTTGTTCAGTTGTCCAGTCAAGTCCAACTCTTTTCAACCCCATGGACTGCAGGACACCAGGCCTCCCTGTCCCTCACCATCTCCCGAAGTTTGCCCAAGTTCATGTCCATTGCATCGGTGATGCCATTCAGCCATCTCATCCTCTGATGCCATCTTCTCCTTTTGCCCTCAGTCTTTACCAGAGATTTTTCCAACAAGTCAGCTGTGCTCATCTAATGACCAAAGTACTGGAGTTTCAGTCTCAGTCCTTCCGATGAGTATTCAGGGTTGATTCCTTTAAGATTGGCTGGTTTGGTCTCCCTGCAGTCCCAGGGACTCTCAGGAGTCTTCTCCAGCACCACAGTTTGAAAGCATCAATTCTTCGGCATTCCACCCTCTTTATGGTCCAGCTCTCACTACCGTACATGACCACTGTGAAGACCACAGCCCTGACTCTGTGGACCTTTGTCTGCAGAGTGATGTCGCTGCTTTTCAATGCACTGTCTAGATTTGTCATCAGTTTCCTGCCAAGAAGCAAGTGTCTTTTGATTTCATGGCTGCAGTCACCATCCACAGTGATTTTAGAGCCCAGGAGGAGGGAATCAATCTATCACTACTTCCACCTTTTCCCTATTGATTTGACATGAAGTAATGGGGCCAGATACCTCGATCTTAGTTTATTTAATATTTAATTTTAAGCTGGCTCTTTCTCTCTCCCCCTTAACCCTCATCAAGAGGCTCTTTAGTTCCTCTTTGCTTTCTGCCATTAAAATGGTATCATCTGCATATCTGAGGTTGCTGAGGTTTCTCCCACCTATCTTCATTACAGGTCGTAACTCATCCGGCCTGGCATTTCTCATGATGTGCTCAGGGTATAGATTAAGTAAACAGGGTGACAGCAGACAGCTCTACCGTACTGCTTTCTCAATCTTGAACCAATCAGTTGTTCCATACAGGGTTCTAAATGTTGCTTCTTGACCCATATACTGGTTTCTTAGCAGACAGGTAAGACGGTCTGGTATTCTCATCTATTTAATAGCTTTCCATCGCTTATTATGATGAGTTATGAATGCAACACCTTGATGGCCTTGTTCGTTAGGGGTTTGAATAGTTCTACTGGAATTTGGTTGCATCCACTGGCTTTATTAACAGCAGGGCTTCTGAAGGCCCACTTGACTTCACTCTCCAGAATGTCTGGTTCTGGGTGGTTGACCGCACCATCGCAGCCATCCGGTTCATTTAGATGGTGTTTTGTGCAGTTTTTCTGGGTGTTCTTTCCATCTCTTCTTGATCTCTTCAGCTTCTACTAGGTCTTTACCGTTTCTGTCCTTTATTGTGCCCATCTTTAAATGTTCCCTTGCTATCTCCAATTTTCCTGAAGAGTTCTCTAGCCTTTCCACTTCTTCTGTCTTCTTCTAATTTTGTACACTGTTCACTGGGGAAGGCCCTGTCTCTCTGTGCTGTTCTTTGGAGATCTGCATTTAGTTGGATCACTTTTTCCCTTCTCCTTGACTTGTTGATCCTCTTTCTTCTTTAGCTTTCTGTAAGGCCTCCTCAGACAACCACTTTGCCTTCTTGTTTTCCTTTGGGATGGTTTTGTTTGCTGACTCCTATACAATGTTACAGACCTTCGTCCACAGTTCTTCAGACACAATGCTTACGAGTTCTGATCCCTTGAATCTATTTGTTACCTCCACTGCATATTCACGGGGGATTTGATTTAAGTCGTACCTCACTGGCCTAGTGGTTTCCCCACTACTTTAGTTTAAGCCTGAATTTTGCTATGAGAAACAGATGATCTGAGCCACAGTCAGCTCCAGGTCTTGTTTTGCTGACTATATACAACTTCTCCATCTATGGCCACAAGGAATGTAATCAATTTGATTTTGGTATTGACAGTTTGGTCATGCTCACGTGTAAAGTCATCTCTTGTGTTGTTGAGAAAGGTATTCTCTTGTGTTAATTTCATTTAGGAATGACTGGTTTGATGTCCTTGCAATCTAAGGAACTCTCAACGGTCTTCTCCAGCACCACAATTCCAAAGTATACAATTATAGTTATGTTTAAAACTAATTTTGGTTTTCTTCTGGCCAAAGGAAAAAAATAAGAATCCCTGTGACAATAGCAATTGAGTTCAGTCACTTGGGTATTAAGGAAGCTCAGCCACGGTGAGCCAGTGTGCTGGGGTTAGTGTTGAAATACACTGCCCATCACAAGAAACGTGTCTTTTATCCCAAGCATCCCACCCCCACATTGTATCAATGAAGCCTCAACAAATCTGGGAGGACATTCATTCATCAGCTTCACCAATAAAGACAGTTAATTGATGATGACCCTGTGGAAAAAACTTTACGAAAATAACCATAAATTTAATGTTCAAGGTAGAACACAATCCTCTTTCTGCAAAGGTATCCGAACAATTTAAGACCAATTGTCTGCTTTTAAATTTTGTTAAATTGTATAGATTGTTCTGATCTGTTCTGATCAGCTAGATTGTTTCTACAACGTCTTTTCACTGGATAATTTGCCTTATCCAATAAGACCCAAATGCTGGCTACTGAAATGTGTTATTTGTTGTTCAATCGCTCAGCTGTGCTTGACTCTTCGTGACCCCATGGACTGAAGCACACCAGGCTCCCCTGTCCTTCACTGTCTCCTGGAGTTTGCTCACATTCACGTCCGATAAGTTGGTAATGCTACCTAAGCATCTCATCCTTGGCCACCCTGGTCTCCCCTTCTCCTCTTTTGCCTTCAGTCTTTCCCACCATCAGGGTCTTTTCCAATGAGTGTGCTCTTTGCATCATGTGGCCAAAGGATTGGCGCTTCAGCTTCAACGTCAGTTTTTCCAATGAATATTCAGGGTTGATTTCCTTTAGGATGGACTGGTTTGATCTTCTTGCAGTCCAAGGGATTCTCAAGAGTCTTCTCCAGAACCACAATTTGAAAGCACTAATTCTTTGGCGCTCAGCCTTCCTTGTGGTCCAACTCTCACGGCCATCCATGATTCCTGGAAAAACCATAGTTTTGAGTATATGGACCTTTGTCAGCAAAGTGATGTCTTTGATTTTTAATATGCCGTCTCGATTTGTCGTGGCTTTCCTTCCAAGGAGCAAGTGTCTTTTAATTTCATGGCTGCAGTCAGCATCCACAGTGATTTTAGAGCCCAAGAAAATAAAGTCTGTCACTGCTTCCACTTTTTCCCCATCTATTTGCCATGAAACGTTGGGACCGGATGCCTTAATCTTAGTTTTTTGAAAGTTCAGTTTTAAGCCAGCTTTTTCACTCACCTCTTTTACCCTCATCAAGAGGCTCTTTGGTTCCTTGTGTTGAATGTAGTGCTAAAAGGTGAATAATAGTAACAATGACTAATGTTCCTTAATTATGTGCTCTGTGCCAGGCACTGGGCTAAATATCCATGTAAACAGAGAACTTGTTCAATGCTCTTTATCTAATGACACAGATTCTCTTTTCTATCCACTGTGAACCAGTCAGCACACTTTAAGTTGCTGTATCAAAAGGGGTGGAGGTACCAAGCTGGTAAGAGGTGACCTAAGGCCCTGTCAGCAGGACGGATGGCCCTGCAGACAGCATGCTAACACGGAACCTTCTTCCCGTAACCGTGTCAAGGTCAGGTAATGCCGTCGGTGATTCTCGCATGATTCTGAAATGATCTTTGCTCGTGTCAGCACATACAGATGCCACTGCCCTTTCCTCATGGATACTTGCAAATGATAAAATGCACAGTTTACAGCAGCATTCCACAAAATGTGGTCCATGAAGTACCTGCATCAAAATTACTTGAGAATCTTTTTTAAAAATCCAAAATTTGGGGCCTTACCTATGGAATCAGACTCCCGGGAAAAGGCACTGATGCTTTCACTGATATCTTGTGTCCTTCTTACCACACGAAAGTTGGGTGGTCACTGCCTTAACTAAAAGCTAGGAAACTGCAAGGAAAGTATGATTTGGAATGCAAAGTAATGTGTTTATATGGAGCCATAACCTTTTTTGATGGACTATTTCATTTCCCGGTTAAAGCAATTAAATTAGCTTAATGTTGCTTATGCTACTAAACATCAAATAGTGTATAAATATTGAAGTCAACTTAACATCCGTAGAATTGGAATGATAGTAATCAAACACCACCAGAATAAAATAATTTCATGAAGCTTCCAAAGAATCTTTAAGGGCCAGGTTCCAAAGGATGGGATGTGGTATCTTATCAGGGTGCTGGCTGTGAGGATGACATGACCCAGCTTGTAGAGAGTTACTCACACCCCTGTTTTGATGAACTAATCAGCACGCTAATTTGTACCCCAGCATACACATCCTCCTCCCGTGACCGTGGCCTTGGCCATCCTTCCTCTGGGAGCCTCAGCTGGTCTTGTTTGACTGACCTGGGAAGAAGGGACAGGTGTTTACTCACCCGGACTGAGGATTCTTGGGAAACTTTACTTGCTAAGCACCTAAATTTATAGTGATCAGTGGTGGGATCAAAACTATACAGGCTATCATCACAGGCCCCTTTTTAGAAATGATTAATGTCAACAATTGTTTTACTAGATGGGTATGTGTTAGCTCCTGTTAATCAGTTTACAGGGAAACTGGCCATTGCAATCAATCAAAGCACTTCTGACCCTAAAATAGCAATGGCTTTAAATTATGGGGAAGGTATTCAAATCGTGCTGTCTGAACCCCAAATCCACCCTGGCTACAGCTCCTGCACATTCTTCCTGGAGAAGGTTCTGTGAGTTCTTGTGTGTATAGGTCAGTCTGATGAATGACGGTTAAAAATACACCCAGAAGATCTTCATGGCTGTGCATATTGCTTTCTTTCATGTGATGGAATCATATAATTAGATAAAAAATAATATATTTATCCTGTTTATTGCCTATGTTTGGCAAACAAGCAAGAGTCATTCAAATACCCTTTTCTGAGGCGTCTAATTTTAACTAGTGAATGAGATGTTCTAGGCACAAAGCTACCTTTCCCATATTTTTCAATTTTTAAAAATTAACTTCATCTCTACTGACACCTTTCTAAAAGTTTTCAGGCTGTCTCCACTCCTCATTCCTCTGTTCAGCGTTTGTAAGTGTTGTTAGTGATTTCTGCTTGACATGGAGAATCACACATTACAACAAAAAGGAAGAAAAAAATCCACTGACACTTGAACCCTGGGGATTCTGAAATTGATTGCTATAAACCTATGTCATCTGACAGCTGTAAAAGTCAAGAGAAGGAGATGCCTTCAAAGTTGACATACATAACCTATGACCTGTCTTTTCCGAGTAGTTTCAAACTGAATTTTTCACCATTTTCAAAAATCTAGACAGCGAAATTAGGGTCTGCAGCACAATTATGGGAAGGACATTTGCTTAGCAGTCTTTGAAGAGCCTCGGGACCAGTTATTCAACGTTTAAAATACAATCACTTTTTCTGATTCATTTTAGAGGCACTTAAGCCATTTAGTTGTGGTTTAGACTTATTTTATCAACAAATTACGTGCTGACTTCATCCTCAGATGTTAGAAAAGTGAGTCACAGCCACATAGCTGCAGATCCTTGACTTCCTACTGCTCTGGAACGCACGCGTGATGGACTTGTTATCATTAAGCGCCGGGCTCCCCTGGAGCCAGGCGACACCTGGATTCTAGATGTAGGTTTGAAGTCCCTCCAAAGCCTTTTTTGTTACATCAGATAAAATTTCACCTGTACAATTTCAAATCTCACCATCCTTCAAGGGACTGAACATAATGTTATGTTTCTTTTTGGTGGTTTATGCTTTATTAAATATTAAAACCAAACATTACCACTATAAAAAGACTTTTATAGCCATGGGCATTTTCCCTGGTAATAAAATTTTACTTAGTTTTATTATTCCTTCTATGGGGCCATCTCTGAGATCGCAGAGAGACTACTGCACTAGAAGCGTAAGTAACCTGTAATAGCTGGAAAGGGACCAAGCTGTACAGGGCTAATAACAAAAACCAAACACTGGATGAAATTTGAATTGAGTATGAATTACCTATAGGAAAAAAAAAAACTCTTCATATAAATACAGGTACAATGTGGTTGTTCTTTCAAAAAGACCACTGTGGGCTGAGTCTCTCATATATGAAACTTTATTAAAAGATTTCTTTGATAAAGTAACAGGCAACAACCCAAGCTTCCTACAACATTCCCTTCCAGGCACATGCCCTGGGTCCTCCCGACACTGATAATTAGTTGACTTCAGGACTTGAGATATTTGCCATTCATTGTGGCCAGCATTGCAAAATCAGGGTAGCATTCTTTAAAAAGTCACTTTCATAGTCAAAGGAAGCATTCCTCACAGTAAGAATTCTAGTGGCGCTCCCCTGGTAGCTCATATGGTAAAAAATCTGCCTGAAACGAAGGAGACCTGAGTTCAATTCCTGGAAGATTCCCCTGGAGGAGGAAATGATAAGCCACTCCAGTATTCTTGCCTGGAGAATCCCCATGGACAGAGGAGCCTGGAGGGCTCCAGTCCCTAGGGTTGCAAAGAATTGGACACAACTGAGGGACTAACACTTTCACTTCCAGGGTGGTTAAAAGATATTAGCAAAGATGATGAAACCAGTGACTGCTTGTCTGAACCAAAAAGTCCTTCACAGACGGCAATGTTCGTGGCAGCTCTGCAAGACCTCCATGGCCCCATGAAGGTCTCAGCAAAGCACTTTGGGTTTTAACTGGGATGAACGATTAAAGAACAACCACTGACTTAGTTTAACTTTTATCTGTACTTAGAAAAGGGAGAGGAAACCCCTTTGGAGGCCCTGGGAGAGTTTATCCAGGTGGGAAAACAGTCTGTGCTCCAAGGCTGGCTGGCCCTGGTGGGTGGGTACGGGGTGGGCAGTAAGATTGTCACCGCAGATTTTTCGGATACTCATGCTGGATGGGACAGTGTCACAGGCAGAGAGGACTCAGGGCCACTCCAAGGGCTATGCCACGTCCGTGAGGGCCCACTGCCCAGGTAGAGGGAGGAGGTGTATGTGGACAAGAGGATTGCAGAGCATAAACTTATTTGAAAGTCTGAAAGTCAAAGTCACTCAGGCTTGTCCAACTCTATGATCCCAAGGACTGCAACCTACCAGAATCCTCTGGAATCCATAGGATTCTCCAGGCAAAATTACTGGAGTGGGTTGTTATTCCCCTCTCCAGAGGACCTTCCTGACCCAGGGATCGAACCTGGGTCTCCTGCACTGCAGGTGGGTCCCTTACCATCTGAGCCACCAGGAGAAGCAGTGGCAGACCATTTTCTTGGGCTCCAAAACCACTGTGGACAGTGACTGAAGCCACAAAGTTAAAAGACACTTGTTCCTTGGAATAAAAGCTATGACAAACCTAGGCAGCATATTAAAAGGCAGAGACATCACTTTACCAACAAAAATCCTGACAGTCAAGGCTATGGTTTTTCCAGTAGTCATGTACTGATGGATATAAGAGTTGGACCATGAAGAAGGCTAAGCACCAAAGAATGGATGCTTTCAAATTTGGGGGCTGGACGAGGCTCTTAAGTGTCCCTTGGACAGCAAGGAAATCAAATCAGTCAATCCTAAAGGAAATCAGTCCTGGGTGTTCATTGGAGGGACTGATATTGAAGCTGAAACTCCAATACTTTGGCCACCTGATGTGAGGAACTGACTCATTTGAAAAGACCCTCATGCTGGGAAAGATTGAAGGCTGGAGGAGAAGGGGGTGACAGAGGATGAGATGGTTGGATGGCATCACCGACTCAACAGACATGAGTCTGAGCAAACTCTGGGGGATAATGCAGGGCAGGGAAGCCTGGTGTGCCTCAGTTCATGGGGCCAGAAAGAGTCAGATGCTGCTTAGTAACTGAACAACAACAATAGGTATGGTTTTAGAGGAGGAACCAGTGAGGATGAAGGGCGGGTGCGCCATTGTGGGAACTGGAAGAAGCATCTGATGGGACTTTTCAGAAGCATGTCCTGGTCCAGCTGCTGATAGAGGACAGCTTGGCTGGGCTGACCCTGGGTGATGTGGACAGAGCTGCCGTGACATCTCAGGAAGCCCCGTGGACGGAAAGGCGCATCCAGCCCAGAGGGAAGGAGGCTTAGCTCTCTGGTGGTCAAATAGCCGCCCTGTGTAGGCGGGCTTTGTTCACTGGCACTGGGCAAACACAATCCCTACTTCCTTCTGAAACTGATCACTCTCAGAGATCCCCAAGTTCACTGACAGCTCAATAGAGGTTCCCTCCACCCCACCCCAGCAGATACAGTGTTCGTGGGGAGAGCAGAACAGGAAAGACTTGTGAGAGTGAAGTGGGCAGGCAGCTTGTCCGATGTCAGGGACTGAATGGTGATCCCACAAAGATGTGTCCAGAACCTGATGCGTGGTGCTTGTCATTTGACCTACGAGGAGAAAAATGTGTTTGCAGACGGACTTAAAGACCTTGATGATGGAGACCCTCCTGGATGATCTGGATGGGTCTGAATCTTAAGTGTCCTTGAGGAGACACACAGAAGACAGACAGAGAAGAAGCCTCTGTGAGAATGGAGGCATCCTAGCATGAGGTGGCCTCGGGCCAAGGAAGGCCAGGAAGAGGGCCCTCCCCCAGACTTTCTGGAGGGCACACAGCCATGCTGGCCTCATGATTTTGGACTCTGGCCTCCAGAACTGTGACAAAAGAAACTCCTGTGGCTTTAGGTCACCAGTTTATGGTAATTCTCGGGGAACTGGTCTGTTCAGATTTGCAGAGCTTCTTGGAGACTCTGCTGTGGTTTAGGAGGGAGTAAGGCGACTGACCATCCCAGGAGCCATCTGCCCAGGGCTTGCTGGGTGCCTCTTCCTCCCACCTTTCCATCGCAGTCCCAGGGGTGCCCAGGCAGCCGACAAATGTACCAAAGCAGTCAACACCAACACTTCCTTTTCCCCTTAATATAGACCACATGAGTGTGTGTTCAGCTGTGTCTGACTGTGATCCTATAGAGGAACCCGCCAGGCTCCTCTGTCCGTGGGATTCTCCAGGCAAGAATGCTGGAGGGGGCCGCCACTTTCCTTCTCCAGGGGGTCTTCCTCACCCAAGGATTGAACCCACCTCTCCTGCACCTCCTGCGTTGCAGGCAATGTGTTTTGTTTTGTTTTGCTTTTTACCACTGAGCCACCTGGAATGCCCAATACAGGCCACATGAAAGATTAAATAATTGACTTCAACGTTGATTTCTTTTATAATCTGTATGTTTCATAATGTGTCATAACTTGTATTTGAACCCTTAGAACTTTTGTTTTTAATTTAGGTAATTAGGAAATTACTCATTTTCAGAAACTAAAAATCAGTGTTTAAGAAATATTCAGTAGGATTTCTTTGTTGCTGATGCCTCATTTCTGGTTTTAAGAGTCAGAATGGCTTATGTGCTCAGTCACGTCTGACTCTTTGCAACTGCATGGTCTGTGGCCTGCCAACTCCTCTGTCCATGGAATGTTCTAGGCAAGAATACCGGACTGTGTAGCCATTCCCTCCTTCAGGGCTTCTTCATGACCCGGGGATCGAACCCACGTCTCCTGCATAGGACGCAGATTCTTTAGTCCTGAGCCAAATATCTAAAAAAATCCTAAGACTTTAACTCCAACAGAAAATGATGGGGCAAGAATTGAAGAATTTGACTTGGTGACACCAAGCGTGCACGTTGGTATTTATTGAATACTCAGGGCAGGGGGCGGGGGGGGGGGGGGCAAATGAGACATTGTATTTTTTTGTAATTTTAATGTTGCCCTTTTTGTTGTTCAGTCCACCGGTTGTGTCCGGGTCCTTGTGACCCCACGGACTGCAGCAGGCCAGGCCTCCCTATCCCTCACCATCTCCTGAAATTTGCTCAAGTTCGTGTCCATTGCATCAATGATGCCATCCAGCCGTCCTAGCCTCTGATGACCTCTTCTCCTTCTTACTTCAGGGTAAATAAACTTCATTTCTCTAAGATCTTTATTTTCATGATATCATAAATAATAGTTGTTTTTATTTTGAAATTGCATCATTGAAGCTAATTTCTCCACTATCAGATGAGCCACAACAGTTTCTGAAACCCAGCCCATCCATTGTTTCTTCTGTTTTGTAACTTTGCTCATATACTTACCTTTCATCATCTTGCTCTTCCTCACCTGCTCACTGACAGAAAGGTGGTACAAAATTCTCTTTCAGTACATCTTTCCACTTACACATTTGCTATTATTTGATTTATTTGAGTGTTTCTATTGCATGTGTAGATGGTTTGGACTCTTTGATATAGGTATTCTCAATTTTAAAAAAGTCAGTGTTTTGCAGATTTTACAACTTGGGCAGGGAGTGCTGCTCGACCTCATTTTTGAAGCTACGATCTTTGCACAGATTATTTCAGGTGGACAAAAGAGGCTCTTGGAAGCAGACGTACACACGCCCGTCCAGCATCAAGATGTGCCTCTTGGTGGTGTCAGCCTGTCTCAGCTGAAAGCGAGCATGAGCCAGCTCTGTATTCATGGCAGGCCTGCCACTGTGTGCCAAGGTGGTGCCAACGGGACACAGGAAGGCTGCAGGGGCTGCCAGCTTTGGAGGCTGCCACAGAAGAGGA
Organism: Oryx dammah; assembly: GCF_014754425.2. NCBI lineage: Eukaryota > Metazoa > Chordata > Mammalia > Artiodactyla > Bovidae > Oryx > Oryx dammah. The sequence continues at coordinate 2,724,765 of NW_024070204.1, forward strand.
ACCAGTGGAGGCTTCTGTATATAAGCCACAGGGTGCAATGGAAACACACCCAGGAGGCACTGCCCACTCTCCACAGCGCCCGAGGGCCAGGACAGGCTCCTCTGCTCCATAATCGGTCCTGTTTAACACAGCGGCCCTCCGCCAGGCATAATTAAGCCTTTTCTTGACAAATTATTTGTTCCCAGGCTTGGCAAGTTGGAAACCAAAATTGTTCTGTGGCATTTTTTTTAGTCTGAACCAGACAATAATGTTTGGAAAACAGGAGAGAATACAGTCAAGTCTTTGAAAGCAAAAACAGAACAAGACAACAAGAGAAACACTCTACAGGAGGCCAAAGTTTCTGACACGTTCACGCAAAAAGATTAAATGCCTTCCTGTTTTTGGTCATTGTTTTGCTAATTCATGATCATTCTACTTTATTATATTTATTTTATCATAGTTTATTTTGATTTTCATTATGCTGCATGGAAAACAACATTGAAGAGTGGCTGATTCTAAGGTTACAGGACCTGAAGAAAGTTTAATGAAACTAGCATGCCTCACTAAGTAAAGTCCTTGAAAACATGGCACTCTGTCTTTCTTAGTACTTTTAGAGATTTTTGGAACATATCAGACTTAATGAGACACAAGAGTTTTACTGAACGTGGATTTTCACCAACTCTGATCTCCTCCAACACCTGTTGGGAGATGCCTTCATAAATCCCTTGGCTCAACAGAGCAATGGATTCCTATTTATAAAACAATAAATACCATTCACACAATGTTGGATAGTTTTTTAAAAAAGTTTTTGTTTGTATCTACATTATAGATTTCAAAATATTTGTGAAAACTCCCCAAGACACTTCAACATTCCATTTACTTACCCAAATTTTGGAAGAAGCCTCCGGGAGACACAAGGATCCTAGGCATCTTCTTGTTCTCAATTTTGGCCACAGGCATCTCCTTAGTCTTCATGAACTGCTGGGCACTCAGTCCAGGGTCTGTGTCTTGACCCAGTTATGTAATTTCTCATTTTGAAAGTTGGGGCAAGGGTAGGGAAGCTTTCCACACTCTACACAATAAGGAAGATTTCATCATGTCTTACCAAATACTAAGACCAAGATTCGACTCAGCTTTGAGCTACTGATGCAAAATACTAATTAGTTTTCTTGTTAATGTGTAAATTTAATTTATCTCTTTTTAAAAAAAACTTTTAATTTTGTTTTGGGGTTTAGCTGATTGACAATATTATGGTAGTTTCAGGTGAACAGTGATGGCACACAGCCATATGTATGCATGTATCCATTCTTCCCTAAAGTCCCCTTTGAAGAAAAAATACCGTGTTGGATCTGCTCTATTTTCTGTCTCAAGAAGATGGCAATGAGCTGTGGTTGCTCAGACCTGCATCTAGCTGGGCCTTTTCCTTCCTAAGGCACTCTGGTTTAGCTGGTTTCCCCAGTCCTTGGTTTTCTCATCTGTCACATACATATACATAAAACATATATTCAGCAAGAGAAAAATGCCTCAGGGAGAAATGAGCTTTCCCCTAATGCATACTGTTCACAACAGAAACTCTCAATGAATTACCTTCAGTTCAGTTCAGTTCAGTCTCTCAGTCGTGTCCGACTCTCTGTGAACCCATGGACTACAGCATGCCAGGCTTCCCTGTGCATCACCAATTCCCAGAGCTTGCTCAAAGTCACGTCCATCAAGTCGGTGATGCCATCCAACCATCTCATTCTCTGTCATCCCCTTCTCCTCCCATCCTCAATCTTTCCCAGCATCAGGGTCTTTTCTAGTGAGTCAGTTCTTCACACCAGGTGGCCAAAGTAGTGGAGCTTCAGCTTCAGCATCAGTCCTTCCAGTGAAGTATTATGTAACACGGAGACATGACGAGTCTGGGGGCTCGTGGCTGCATTTTGAGGGGTTGGTGAGTGTGTCCTTGGGGAGCTTCTGGTCTTGACTGTTTGGCACAGCTGCTCTGCATGGGCAGTCCCCAGCCTTCCTCACAGAGATCAGCCACCCAACCAGCCCCTGCGCTGGACAGCATTCTGAAACTCTCCGGATGTGGCCACCTGCCTCCTTCTGAAGACTGCCACTGGGGGCCCTGGAGAGAAGCCTGGCTCTGCCCTGGCTGGTTTAGAATAGACCCAACTTTCAGAGGACCCACGGTTGGGGGGCAAAGCTGCCACCCATTCCCCACGCCCTCCAGCTGGACTCTGCCTGGGGAGGGTCTGTGCCAGATGCGGCAGCTGCCGTGACAAAGAGCCGGAGTCCCAGGCACTGCCTTCCAGCGTCTCTCAGCCCAGCGCAGGTGGGCGGGGAGGGGCCCTGCTCCTAGGAGACCTACAGGCATGGCTCTTCCACCACCTTGAGTCACAAAACCATCCGTGCCATCACTTTTTGGACGAATCCAGGCTCTGCAAAGTCCTCTACAAAGGAGCACAGTTAGAGCGTTAACGATGGCTGCTTTCATGCCCCTTGCGTTTCTTCTGCCGGTTCCTGTGGATGGGTTTGTTCAATGTCCACAGGCAACAATGAACGAAATTGGGAGCGAGTGAGAAGAGCACAAGTTCCACAAATATTTCTTCCTGTAGAAATCTGTATCTCACACTCTTTGCCTTTAAACGACAGCCATTAAACTCTATTTTATTTAAATCTTGCTCCGTGTCTTGATCAAAGGAGGAGAAATCTCTGTTCCAAGTTGAGCTGGCATCCCTGGTGTTACAGAAAACAGCAGTGAGCCAGTGAAGTTGCGCAGTCATGTCAGCTCTGTGACCCCATGGACTGCAGCCTAACCATGCTCCTCCATCCATGGAATTTTCTAGGCAAGGGTACTGGGGTGGGTTGCCATTTCCTTCTCCAGGGGATCTTCCCACCCCAGGGATAGAACCCAGGTCTCCTGCATGGCAGGCAGACACTTTACCATCTGAGCTACCAGGGAAGACAGCAAACCCAAGACTTATTTCATTCCTGGGTGATAACCAAGGCTTGACATGGAAGCAGACAGACCCTGAACCAGGGTGTTTCTTTGGAACAGGAGGTCACCTCGTAAGTGTGTTTGTCTCAGTGACAATGCTCTGTATCTGAAAGCGTTTGATTTTCAGGGTGTCTACCAATGAGGAATAGGGTGGCTCAGGGTCATACCTTTTTGCCTTTTCACACTGTTCGTGGTTTGCCATTCCCTTCTCCAGTGGACCACGTTTTGTCAGAACTCTCCTCCCTGACCCATTCGTCTTGGGTGGCCCTACACCGCATGGCTCCTAGTTTCCCTGAGTTAGACGAGGCTGTGGTCCATGTGATCAGTTTGGTTAGTTTTCTGTGACTGGTTTTCAGCCTGTCTGTCATCTGATGGAGAGGGATAAGAGGCTGATAGAAGCTTCCCGTTGGGAGAGACTGACTGAGGGGGAAATTGGATCTTGTTCTGATGGGCGGGGCCATGCTCAGTAAATCTTTAATCTCATTTTCTTTTGATGGGTGGAGCTGTGTTCCCTCTCGGTTGTTTGACCTGAGGCCAAACTATGGTGGTGGTAAGAAAGATAATGGCGACCTCCTTCAAAAGGTCCTAAGCATGCACGGCCATACACAGTGCCCCTAACCCTGCAGCAGGCTGCCGCTGACCCACGCCTCCACTGGAGACTCCTGGACACTCATGGGCATGTCTGGGTCAGGCTCTCGTGGGCTCACTGCTCCTTTCTCCTGGGTCCTGGTGCACACAAGGTTCCGTTTGTGTCCTCCAAGAGTCTGTTTCCCCAGTCCTGTGTAAGTTCTGGTGTTTCTGTAGTGGGGTTAATAAGCCCTCATGGGCTTATTCACCATTCACACAGGTCTGGGCACCCAGAGCCCTTATGGAAGGCCACTGCTGACCTGTCCCACCACAGGAGACACTCATGCACAGTTCTGGCTCAGTCTCTGTGGGTTGGGTGAGCATTTTGTGCCCTTCCCAGGTCTGAACATCTCAGGCGACCAGGCGCTTGGCGAGCTCACTGTCCCAGATGGGCCGAGTGTCTTAATCACATTCCCCGTCTCGGCTACTTGGTTTTCTGGGTGCCCCATGAGAGCACCGTCTCACGTGAGCTGTATGTCTCTGCTGGAGAGCTGATCTCAGGCTGTGACCCTCCTGGAGGATGTCAACCATCCAGGAGCTCAGGAAGATGTGGTTAGCAGCTGGGAACCGGCTCACAGTTTGGTGGAAGATGCCGTCTCTAGGATTCATTGGGAAAGACCCTGAAGGAAGGAGAAGGGGATGACAGAGGATGAGATGGTTGGATGGCATCACTGACACAATGGACAGGAGTTTGAGTCGGCTCAGGGAGTTGGTGATGGACAGGGAAGCCTTGTGTGCTGCAGTCTGTGGGATTGCAAGGAGTTGGACAAGACTGAGCAACTGAACTGAACTGAGAGTGGGCACAGATGGTAAAGACTCTGCCTGCAATCTGACCTGGGTTCCAGCTCTGGGTGAGGAAGATCCCCTGGAGAAGAGAATGGCTACCCACTCCAGTATTTTGCCTGGAGAATTCCATCGACAGAGTAGCCTGGTGGGCTATAATAGTCCATGAGACTGCAAAGAGTCGGACTCGATTGAGCAACAGACACGTACAGAGCAGAACAGCTTCCTTCTGTTGTCTTGTCTTTCGTTCTTTTCTTCCAGTTTGGAAGTCATGAGTGGTAGCAGTCTGATGTGTCTAGAAGTTTTATTTTGTTGACAAATGCCCGTGAGGCCCCCTTAGGATGCCCAGAGGATTCTGTCTCCCTGTTAATAGTGTGGAAGCGGCCGCCTCCTCACCTTCCCAGGGGGCTGGTGGATGGGTTGGGAAGGATGGGCCGCTGTGGGAACCGTGGATGCGGCCAGGGCAGCCCAGCCCATGTGCTCCTTGTGCCAGACCGCCCACAGCCTGGGGGCGAGCAGCTCTCCTGCCTTGAGAAATTGAGTTTTGCTGTCAGCGCTTTCTCAGGGAAAAAAAAAAAAAAAAGCATTTCTGTTTCAAGTGGGAAGAGAGAAGTCTCTATGAAACAAACGTGTCTGTGTGCCTGTTTATAGCAAAGACCTGCCCGAGTCATTCGATCTCTGGCTTTTGAGTCGGGGACAAATACAGCAGATTTAAAACAGGTGAAACTGCAGGCCTTCCAGCCAATGGCTGGCAACCCTTGGAGCAGTGTTTTCATCCTCCCTTTCATGGATGGATGTGAACAAATTTTAAGAAAGTCTCTTCTGTGTCGACTCTTGGACAGTGAAAGCCTCAAAGCCCTGGAAGAAAGGGTAGGAATGAGACGCCAGTCCCTGGGGACCCAGCAGACAAAAAGAGAAAGAAAGAGACAGGAAAGACTTGCTCTGTGTGTGAGGACTGTAACAAGGATGGAATATTTCTTTCTTTCTTTCTTTTTTAAAGGCAGCTCAGAGAGGGAAAAAAGACTTGCCGGGGAAAGAAAATAGGAGATTCCTAAACAGATGGACAGGAATGGATGGGGAACTTTGGAAAGAAAACAGCAGCTCTGCTTGATTCTCTGGGAAAAAGAGCACTCAATGTGCTCTTCTTCCCAGAAACGTAGCGTGATTACCGACTGCAGACACAGCCCCAGGCGTCCATGTTTTCCCGCTAAAATGTTCAGGCTTGTCTCTGCACATGTTGTTGCTGTCTATCACACTTTGCGACCCCATAGACGGTAGCCCACCAGGCTCCTCTCCGTCCATGGGATTCTCCAGGCAAGAGTACTGGAATTAGGGAGATCTTTAATTCCATCCTGCAACTTGGGAGCAGGGCTGCCTGGGGAGATTAGGGAGCTGAAATCGAGGCCTTTAGGTTGTCGCCCTTTCCTGCCCTGTCTGTGCCTGCTTCCACTAAGACACCAGCAGCTCGTTCTGCTCTGGCTTTTCACACTGCCTCATCTAACAGGCCTCCCTGCCCAGAGAAAGGAGCTCTGGCACCAGGCCCTCCTGGAAGGAGAAGCCATCCAGAATACGATCTTTTTCTTCTTTTTGTTCCCTTTCATTCACTGAGTTGACCTGAGAAGCTCAGCACAAAGGACTGGCCCGGATCCAGCGCACCGCTCCTTGGACCAAGGGTTTGTGTTAAGGCAGGGACTCCAGTGCCTTTATCGGACGAGGCACAAACAGCTCCTGCAAGGCCCGTCTGGGTCAGACCCGTTCCTGCGGGCACCCCAGTCTCGCTGAGTGGCTCTCTTCTGCGTTGTCACTGGTTGGGCGGCATTGTACTTTAATACCCCGGGATCTTCACACGGGTGTGCGCGCTGTGTTTTGCAGGTCACGGGCACCGAGGAAGAGGGAATTTGGTGTTGGTCAGTTGTGCCGGGGGATCTCGAAGGCTGACACTCTAGGATCTGATACTCTTTGGGGATGGGACCCAGCAGCTTGTGATCTTCAATAATGAACAATTTACCTAAAAACCAAATGAAAACCACTCCTGCGGCCCCTGAAGCATTGTGAGTCCTGAAGGCAGGGAGTCTGGGAGACAGGGTGGCCGTGCCCGAGAGCAACGTGGCGGGCGTGAGCGCTCGAGGGGCGGGCTGGCTGCTCAGGGCCGCGCCGGGGGCTGAAAGAAGGGGTCGTGGGCACAGAGGCTCCAGCTCAGGTTCACAGCACCATCCGGGAGCCAGGGACCGTCCACGTCTGTGCTAATGTCTCCCTGGTTGCCGGGCTGCCTCAAGGCTGAGGGACCCAAAACAAAACTCAAAGTCTGGATCTGAAATTTGGTGAATGACAAGACTTGCTGAATTTTGTGTTTTCATGGATCTCCTGTGAAAACTGGGACTTTGGCCAATAAAGAGTGGGCCCAGAGAATAGGAAAGGGCACATTTGAGAGAACTCAGATGATAGATGATGCTGAATCCTCACCCTCTCAGCTGGTTCCAGTTTCTACCTTGTAGATTATAATTAACTGTAAAGAGCTGAACTCAGTCCAACAACCTTCCGCAGAAAACAGCATCCACCCAAAACTCTCAGACATCCAACATTCTGGGGCTCCACACTGCCCCTGGCTGTTGGTTCTGGATGGAGCTCACCCAGTGATGCTGGCCACAGGGCTTGAGAGTCCCCGCCATGGCCTCCCTCTACACAGCGAGCTGCCCACCCCTCCTGCTCCCCATTGCTGGTCCCACCGGACGCCTGCTCGATCCTGGGGCTCCCTTCCACCCTGCAGCCTCTGTGAACATCTTATCGTAGGCTCTAACATAGGGCAGCAGCCTTGTCCCAGGAGAGTTTGGGAAAGCACACTCCCACCTCTACTCTGGGGAGGCAAGTTCACCAAGTGAGAAAATCGCCACACATCAGATGGTTGCTCAGAAGATGCTGGGCAGCCCTCAAGAAGGGAAGGAGCCCCCTAGAGCCGGATACAGTCATTCTGATCAGCCGAGCCGACTTGACCGGATCCGATTTGACTTTTGATGGCTTCCGTGCTTCGTGATCAGAACTGTGACTTTGCAGGCATATGGGGTAGGCATCTCGTGGTGTCTGGAGGGGTGGCCCGGGCCGCGCCTGTACTGAAGACAGTGCTGAGCCCAAAGGAAAGTGCTCGTGACCAGGTGCACAGGGTCACGCACCTGGGCCGCCTACGGGGCGTGGGTGCTGGGGTGGCCGGGTGCGCTGGAGTAACAGTGCCAGCTTTGAGGACGTGGAATTTGCTTTCCTTTTAAAAAAAAAAAAATTTATTTATTTATCCGTTTTTGGTGGTGCTGGGTCTTTGTTGCTGCAGGGGCCGTTTTCTCCAGTAGTGATGCTCAGGCTTCTCACTGGAGTGGTTTCTCTGGTGGAGCACTGTCTCTCTGGCAAGTGGGGCTCAAGAGTTGTGGCTCCCGGACTCTAGAACACAGGTTCCGTAGTTGTGGTGCCCGGGGCACGTGGGATCTTTCCAGATCAGTGATGGAACCTGTGTCTCCTGCACCGGCAGGGAGATCCTTCACCACTGAGCCACGAGAGAAGCTGTGAACGTTGCTTTCGTTCATCTGAACCCTACAACTGTCTTGCGAGGTAGGCAGAGCCAGGCATGTTAGCCCATCTGCCCGCTCCCTACAGGGCTCGCAACTCTGCTCCTGTGGGCTCTGGGGTCAGCAAGCTGCAGGCTCAGGTGACAAATAGCTTCCGCATCAGGAGCCTGAGACTCGGGACTGTTTAGCGCCCCAGTACATGTCACATGGCCCCATCACACCCCTAAGCTTTGTAAAGCAGGCATACTGGCTATATCTGCTCCCAAACAAACCCTCCTGCAGATCTACACTTGGCATGGGCATATTTCATCAAAACCTTGTTATTAAAACATGAGAAGGATAAAACTTAACTGTGAAAAGGTCACAGGATGAAACCTTTATGTCCAAAGTATCATAAAGACTAACACATTAAAACATAGATTTCTACATAGAATCAGTTTTGAAATGTGTGTCCTTAGGACAAGCACGGTGTAATGACTGATTTTCTTTTTCTTTTTCTTTTTGCTGATGATCCTTAAAATGATTATTTTGTGTTTTTGAGAAAATAAATAAAATGAGTTGGAGCCTATATTAAAAAAAAAAATTTCTACCATGATACTTTTTATAAGGTACTATTGAACAGAAGACATGTATTAATTGAATCTATTGTGTTTTCACAATATTTTAATCACTTTAATTTTTAAAAACTTTCTCACTTTTGGGTGTGTTGGATCTTCATTGCTGCGAGGGCTTTCTCCAGCCACAGTGAGCAGGGCCTGCTCTCTAGTCGTGGTGTACGGGCTTCTGACTGCGGCCCCTTCTTTTGTTGCAGAGCGTGGGCTCATGGGTGTGAGGGTTTCAGTGGTCGTGGCACATGGGCTTAGCTGCTCCAGGCATGTGAATCTTCCCACACCAGGGGCAGAACCCATGCTCCGTGCATTGACGGGTGAGCTCTAATCCACTGGTCCACCAGGGAAGCCCGTACTTTCACAATATTTAATCGTGTTTATGAACCACTAAAACTCTGTTTTCTTTATGGAAGATACCAAATTTCCTGGGTTTAGGAGGATATTTTTCTTGCCTTCCTCCCTCCCCACGTCTCAAGGGAAGCATAGCATGTCTTGATTAAGGGATTGTAAATAGGAGCCACTCTCCTGCCTCCAAGGAGCACGCTGTAGTTGGAGAGAAGGTGTGATGCAAACTGCAGTAGACGTAAGATAAGAACTGGAGACTGACAATAAATACGGCCAAATAATACAGCAGAATCGCGTTAAACCATGGGGTGGAGGTAAGTGGTAAGGATGTGTTGGAAATGGGGGTTTCTGGGTCAGCGTGCTGCAGGCATCATTTAACGCCTGCTGGGGGTCAATGCAGTCCTACCATCCCACAGGTGCCATTTCCTCTCTGAGGCCCCGGGGACACAGCACCTCACCTCGGAGGTAGGAGCTCTTATTGCTACTGACCCACTCAGCTCCAAGCACTCCCTTCTCTCTCTGCTTTCTGTGAATTCTTTGGAGGAGATGGTCCTCACCCTGAAAGTCATTTTCTCCCCAGAGCCTCTTCTGAACTCCCAGGCAGGACTACGAAGGGACTGTGGGCTTCAGACAGAGCTGGAGGACACACATCTCTGGGTTTAGCTGCAGATGGTCAGTGCTGGCGACTTCAGCGGCCACTTAGCAATCACACCACACTCTGATGTCCATGCAGCCAGCCGTGATCAGAGCTGCACATGTCCACAAGGCGGTCCAAGGCATGTGTATGACCCTAAGACAGCCTCCCATCAACCCTTTAGCCTGAAACAATTTCAGGAAAAATATGACTCCCAGGGTATACCCTGGGCTTGTGTTTCTCCCTCCAAGCACTCTTCCGAAGGGATCCTGGAGGCTGAGGGTTGGCAGCAACAGCTCAACTGTGTCATTTCTTTCCTCTTTGTTGATGCTGTAAATTAAACTCTGCTGGAGAATGAACCATTTCATATTATAATAATGCCTGTCTGGTTTTCACTGTGCATGATAAAATGCCAACCCTTTAATTAACTTTTTTAAAATAACAAATACTAGAAACTGTTCTAAGATCTTATTAAGAGCACATTTCAATGTTCCTTCCTCTTTTAATTTTGGCTATGCAGCTCCTGTGTTGTATATTATCTATCTTTCTCCATATAATTGTCTTGGTGGAACAATCTATTTTGGGAACACTGTTTGAATAATAACTGGAACTCCACTCATTCAGATTTTCCTGTCAGTTCTGTAGCATATGTGATTTTGACTGAAATTTAGATATCTTCAAAAAAGTGTCTGGGAATGTCAGGATACAAACACAGCAGATTCAGGTTAAAAGCAATTTGGTTTTAAAACAAGGAATCAATAAGTTCGGAACGTCTTTGCATGATTTCAGCTCTGGGTGTAGCAATTAGCTTCCATATGCTACCACGCTTTTATAATTATAATATATTATGTGATACTGTATTTTTTTCATTAACTTACCTCCTAATAGTAATACAGATTTATATCTTGCTCTGTAGTATGTAATGTACATGAAAGTAATACAGCTGCATTTAAGTACCGGTTTCATAATTGAGGATTATCACCCCATTATTCCTGATTAAGAAGTGTTGTACCTGTGGGTGAAGATGTATGTGAATGCACCCTGGTCTGATTCAAACCCCAGCCCAATAATAAACCCCTGGATGAATTTTCCAGGTTGAAAATAATAACATTTTTTATTAATGAAAAATAATAATAGAACCACTGTTGGGAAAAGTAATCAAAGAACCACTGACTTCCCAGTTACTTTGGGAAAAGCACAGTCGCTGTTCCCCACAGAGCACAGAAGAGTGTCCCCTCACTGCGCACAAATCAGTCTGTCCTGAGAATATAGTTTACACTCAGGACAGGTCCTGTGTTCCAGGGGAGCCCTTGGGGGCTGATCTCAGAGACATTGGTGAATGTGGGCTGGTGGGAGGAGACGGAGAGGCAGGCTCCCCAGATTTGGTTCCTTGATGGCCTGTGGTCTCCAGGCTGCCAGAGGAGAAATGGAGACATTTTTGGGGGTGGGGACACCAGACCAGCACAAGGGACTTGGATGAAGACGGGCCCAGCGATGGCACCTGTCCTCTGGATTGCCGGATAAAGGTGGCTGAGATTTTTTTGCTTCTCAGAAGAACGTTCTGAGCACGTGTGTGAAGCCACCCTTTCGGCTGAGCCTTGACTGGTGGGACCAGCCTTTTGTTTTTCACATTTTTAAATGAACGGTGCCAACTGCATGTGTGTGTGTTTTACACTGATCACATCATGGACTTATCATAGAACCATGCTCCATCACATGAAGTGAAAATACACTCCCACATGAAACACGAGATCGGCTGAGCAAGCACGAGTCCAGAGATCCAAGGACCTGGGTTTAATTCTGATTCAAGCATAATTCTGATTTAAGCATGACTCAGACGGTAAAGAATCTGCCTGCAGTGCAGGAGACCTGGGTTTGATTCCTGGGTCAGGAAGATCCCCTGGAGAAGGAAATGGCAACCCACTCAAGTATTGTTGTTTGGAGAATTCCATGGACTGAGGAGCCTAGCAGGGGGGTCCATGGGGGTCCATGGGGGTCCCAAAGACTCAGACATGACTGAGCGACTAACACACACAAGCATAATCTGATCTCCAGTCTGTAGGCAAAACATGTCACTGGCCGTATCAGCGAATAAAGGATGTTGCCACCATCAAGCCACCAGGGGCTGCAGCTGCCCCGACTGTGCACCCTGAGGGGACTTAGAGTGGAAAACCACAGAGTGTGCGTGCACGCATGCTAAGTCGCTCAGCTGTGTCTGACTCTTTGCGGCCCTGTGGACTGAAGCCCGCCAGGTTCCTCTGTCCATGGGAGATAGCTGAGGCATGTATCAAAGGAATGATTTCAGTGAGCCTAGACTCTTGTATCTTCCCATCCATAGAAAAGCCGTAAATTCATTAACTTGAGATGTCTGGCTTTCTTTAATTAGCAATACTCTGTTGATGTTCCAGCTACCTGGCTTTTGTTGCAAAGATTCCTATATATCCTGGCTCTTCTCTCACCTCTTTAGAACTGCTCCTTGGAGCAATCTGAGAGGGTGTCTCCTGGGCTTAAGTCCTCAGAGAGTCTGCTGAATAAAACATAACTGTCAATTTTAAGGTTGTGCAATTTTTTTCAAGGCTAAATGCAGCTTGACAATTTCAATACTTTTAACCCATAAAGTGCCAAAAAAGCCCCTTTTAGCTATTAATATTGTCTGTAGTTTCACATGAGCTTAAAAAAGATCTTTCAACAGGAGAGAAAATGAGCAGAACGTCTTAAAAGTTTAGATACAATTAAAAAAGAAAAACAGAAACTCAACTCACCACCTCATGGGTCATAAACAGTGTAGCTCATTGGGTAGCAAGCAATGTCTATTGCAATATTAAACTGCATTCTCTCATCTACTCTTTATCACCCAGATAATCTAAGTAGCATTTTGCAAAAGCTACTGTGTTTTTAAGAAGTCCCTTCAATTCTGGAAAGACCTCTCTTTCATCTCAAAAGGGAGCAACCCTGTGTCTGCCTCACACTTAGTGGGGTCGTCACAGTGTCACCAGAGCCACCAAGCGGTGGGTGTGTGATGCTCCGTGGGGGTGGCAGTGAGTGAAAGCTGGCTTGCAGGAGCATCACAAAGATTTACGGAAAGGAAGCGCTTTCTGGATGAGTTTTTCACATCAGAGGGCCCGTATCTTAATCACATTGTTTGTAGCTTTGTATCATGTATAACAGAATTTTATGCCCCTGGATGACTTCTTGAGGTGAATGTTCAGAGTATAATTTTACGTTTTCCTTCTGGTGCTGGAAAACTGTTCAAATATCAATTCCATGGTGGCCTGTCTAGACCCCAGATGTGGAGAGAGACTGCACAACTCACATCAAAGATTAGGCTTGCTCTTTTTCTTTTCTTTGAATTCTTACACTGCCTTATTTTTTCTTCCCCACCCATCACTTGGAAGCAGTGGTTCCAGCAGCATCATTGTTCTTTTCCATAGCGAGTTTTCTATAGTTGCACTTAATTTGCTGCTTCTAACCTTCTATTCAGTAGCAAGGAGCTAACTGAATGTATTTGAATTGTGGGTAAAAATAGTGTACAGACGCCACCCCTGGGAAAGCAGCCTGGTGGTTCCTGAAAAGTCAAACAGCATTAGCCTGCTCTTGTTCAGTCACTGAGTCACGTCCAACTCTGTGACCCCATGGACGGCAGCATGCCAGGCTTCCCTGTCTTCCAGCATCTTCCAGAGTTTGCTCAAGTTCACACGCATTGAGTCGATGAAGCTGTCTGACCATCTCATCCTCTGCCTCCCTCTTCTTTTGCCTTCAACCTTTCCCAACATCAGGACTTCCTAGCATTACCCTATGACCCGGCAATCACACTCCTAGTTATCAGCCCAACAGAAATGAAAGCATATGTCCACTCAGGAACTTGGGAGTGAAAACTCATAGCGGCCTTATCCATAACAGACAAAGGTGGGAAGCAACCCACATGTCCACCTACTGAGGAGCAGGGATAAACAAAATGGATGTGGTACATCCTTACAGTGGAGTATTATTCAGCTGTGAAAAGGAAAGGCCCGCTGATACTTGCTACAGCATGGATGAGGCTTGAGGGCAAATGGAAGTAACAGAATCCAGTCTCAAGGGACTGAGTGTCCTGAGATTTCATTTATAGGAAAATGTCCAGAAGACGGATCCATGCAGACAAAAGGTAAATTAGTGGTTGCTTGGGACTGGGGGTGAGGGGCAGTGGGAGGGGGAGGGGTTCTTTTTGAGTCGGGGACCACTGACTAATGGTGACTGTTGCAGAAGTCTGTGACTATGCTAAAAGACGTTAATTTGCACGGTAGTGAATTGTGCAAATGTCAATTGCACACAGTAGAACTGTTACCAATACAGACAAACAGTGCCCAGGGCCGAGGGCGGTTTGAGGAAAGGTATCCCCCGAGTGGCCTGGCTGCCCATCACTTGCTTTTTAACTTGCATGTTTCGTGGAGAGTGAGTCCTGCCACTTTGTGATGGTTAATTATTTTTACACAAAGATGGTTTCTGTGTTTGTGGACGCATATTTTAGGTTGGCAGACAGGAAATCTTGACACTGACATACAAAGAGTTGTCAGGATGACAAGTCAAGGGTGAGTGTGTTTGGGGGACACAGGAAGGGGAACGCGTTTGGGGCCTGGCTGGCGTGGGCGAGGAGGCTCATGGGGCACCCACGGTGGTCCAGCAGCCCCAGGCCAGCTCTGGCCTCAGCTCGGGTTCCTGCCACTCTCTCTTCCCCCCACCGCAGGAGGCCCCCACTGCTCAGCTTCCTGCCCCTGCCCTTCTGATGTCGCCGGAGAAGTGTGTGCAAGCCAAGGGAGAGATGTTTCGAGACTGAAGTCCTGAATCAAAGGGTCTCAGGCCACACCGTGGGCCCAGAGTTCAAGCTGGAGGTTCAGTCTTGCACGGATACTGTGGGCTCCTTGGTGATGCCTCAACCAGTAAAGACGTGTCTCATGGCAAAGGAAATTAGCACCTTGGCTGGAGCGCCCTGGCTTAGGCAAAGGGCATTCTGGTCAGCATGGCCTGTGGTCCTGCCCGTGGAGGGCCTGGGACCAGGTGTAAACACGGGGCTTCAGGACGACTCTGCTCCATCCCGAGATACACAGAATTCTCCAGGGCTTGGTCTGCATACCGGGCACAGACAGACAGACAGAAGGTGAGACACAGAGCCCACAGTCCTGAGTCTGTTCTCCTGCTTGCAGAGGAAGCAGATTCCCAGAGCACAAAAGGGCCAGCTTGAAATTCGATCCGTGTTCTGAGCGACTGGCCTGCATGAGAACATCACATGTTTGCCGCTTTTTCAAAAGAAGGGAAACGAGAGTAATCAGGAGCCTGGAGGGCTGAACCGTCCGCGCCAAGTGCGCCCTTGGCCCCGGGGCCCTTCCTTTTCTCACCAGGTGCCCGCACCCTGAGAGGCGGGCCAGGGACCCTGGGGTCATTCTGAGGGTTTCAAGATAACAAAGAGTGTCCACACAGCCGTCAAAGGCTAATTCACCAGGCCAGCACCACCGGCAGCAGAGAAATAAAACCCTCTGCGATTTCCTCCACGACCAGAAGAATGTAAATGAAGATTCTTCATAAATATGAAGACGGAGAGGAAGATGAAGATGAAACGGAGGAGGAGGAGGAAGACAGGCAGGAGGAGAGAGAGGAGGAGATACTGGTGGCAAAGAGCAGAACCGCAGGAGGCTCAGACACAATATTAAAAAAATAACAAAATAAAAGACAACCACCCTGAACCACAGGCAGCTCCAGGTGTTTAAGTGTGATGCTGGGACGGATCGTCTCATTTTCTCCCTTCCTTTTGGCGGTTTCTCAGCCCACCGTAGATTGAAGAAAATAGGAATAAGCATCTTTTGACCACAAACAGATGTGCTTGATAAAGAAAATGTCAGCAAAAATACTAAAGCAGTGTGTCACAGCAGCTTTCTGACAGATAGAGGGAAAAGGTGAAAAATGTTCTATCATGTCCGACAAGGTGTTCTTTTTGAGATTTAAAGATCACTGTGCAACTTTAAACGTGTTTGTCACTTTGGCTGTGACTGGAGCGATCTGGAGCTTCACAAGAACTTTATCAGCCCGGCCGAGGATGGGGAGGGGGAGGGTTT
Organism: Oryx dammah; assembly: GCF_014754425.2. NCBI lineage: Eukaryota > Metazoa > Chordata > Mammalia > Artiodactyla > Bovidae > Oryx > Oryx dammah. The sequence continues at coordinate 2,740,358 of NW_024070204.1, forward strand.
GGGGGGAAGGCAGCCGGGGCCCATTTATCTCGGCTCGCTTCCCTTCAAAGCCAACAAATAAATTACAGTGTACATTTGATACAAATTGATTTCTTAACTCAAATAACAATGTTGTCCTCCCGGTCGGGCCATGTGTCACTCATTCGTGAGCCTGAGTGAAAGCCTCCATCTGCGGGGGTGACAGAAATAGGCCTGACGCGGCGCGGGAAGGATGCTAATCACCGGGGCGCCGGCCTTTGTGCGCCCCGCGATAAGGAGAGCGGCCGCCCCCATCACGCGCGCGAGCCCGCGCGGTCCATCAGCGTTTGTTCCGCAGCCGCCGGGGCCCGGGAGCTGCCAGCCTATTTCATGGAGGAAAATAAGATCCGGCCACGAGGGCCGGGCCGGGGAGCCCACGTGAAAGCAGGCCCACCAAGCATCCCGGGCTGATCTTTATCAGCCGCTGGAGAAATGACATATTGGCAGGGGCTGGGAATGGCTCAGCGCTGAGCAGGAATAGGCTGGGAGGTGGGCCACCCGCTAATTGGATTTGCCCTGGCTTGATAAACAGGGGCTGCCCGCTGCCAGAGACGCAGACGCTGGGTGGCTTTTTCTTTGTTTCAATGGGAGCCAGGAGAGGAAACAGGCTGCCCCTTTTGAAGACGAGGTGTCCTCCTCAAATTCCATCCACAGGGGTCAGGGTGTGTGGAGGTGTCACCCTTCGGAGACGTAGGGGGTTGGGTTCTGATTCTCATCGGAGCCTGTTTAACCTGAGTGACCCCTGGCAGAGCCTGGAGAGCCAGCCGAGTCGGGGAGGGGCCAGGGCGGGGGCTGCCTCTCTGGCCGGACTCTGCATGTCCCTGGGACGGTGCTCTCCACGCACGGGCAATGTCCTCCTGATGCTGCTAGGGGAGCAATCCCTTTCTCCTGCTAAAGAGAAGATCACACAAACGTTGCCCAGGAGGGGCGTTCTACTTCTTCATTTTTTTTTTTTTTTTAATTGGAGCATAGTTGCTTCCCCAGTGGCTCAGACGCTAAAGAATCTGTCTGCAGTGCAGGAGACCTGGGTTCGAGCTCTGGACAGGGAAGATCCCCTGGAGGAGGGCATGGCAACCCACTCCAGTATTCTTGCCTGGAGAATCCCATGGTCAGAGGAGCCTGGCAGGCTACAGTCCATGGGGTCCCAAAGAGTCGGCCATGACTAAGAGACTAACACACACTCTGTTGCAGCTGGGGTGTAGTGCTGTGCTAGTTTTCTCTACACAGCAGCGTGGTCACGCACACATGCACACATGTCCCCTCCGGTTTTGATTCCCATTTAGGTCACCCTTCTGCCCTGAGTAGAGCTCCCTGTGCTACGCAGTAGGTTTTCATTGCGTGCGGAGTTGCTTCAGTCGTGTCCAACTCTGTGACCCCGTGGACTGTAAACCACCAGGCTCCCCTGTCCATGGAATTCTCCAGGAGAGAATACTGGAGTGGGTTGCCATGACCTTCTCAAGGGGATCTTCCTGACCCAGGGATCGAACCCCCATCTCCTGTGGCTCCGGCATTGCAGGCAGATTCTTCACCTGAGCCACCAGGGAGGCCCAGGTTCTCATTAGTTATCTATTTTATACATACTATATATGTCAATCCCAATCTCCCAATTTATCCCACCGACCCTTCCCTCCCCTAGTGTCCAAACATTTGCCCTCTATGCCTGTGTCTCTATTTCTGCTTTGCAAATAGATTCATCTGTACCACTTTTCTAGATTTCACATATAAGTGACATTATGCAACATTTGTTTTTCTTTTTCTCACTTCACTCTGTGTGATCATCTCTAGGTCCATCCACATCTCTGCAAGTGGCACAATTTCATTCCTTTTCATGGCTGAGTAATATTCCATTGTCAGTGATAATTCCAATATCACTGAAATTTTATCCCGTATTTATCATTTCAATCACATTTAGCATATTGGAATTAAGTGGTGAGTTTTAATTGGGCTATTTTTTTTCTTTGCTTTGTGTAACCTCTTTAAATTGTTTTACAAAACATCTTCACCATTCAGAATCTCTAGTTTGGCAATTTAGCCCATGCTCTCTTTTGTTCTAATACTATCCTATCCCCAGAAGAGAAAGAGTCCAGGTGACAACTGTATAATTTCTCCAACATCTTTGTCTAGGGACCTTGAAAATGCCCTGCATTATAGACAATCAGTTCAGTTCAGTTGCTCGGTCATGTCCAACTCCCTGCGACCCCATGGACTGCAGCACACTAGGCCTCCCTGTCCATCACCAACTCCCAGAGTTTACTCAAACTCATGTCCATGGCGTCAGCGATGCCCTCCAAGCATCTCATCCTCTGTCGTCCCTTTCTCCTGTTCTCAAACTTCCCCAGCATCAGGGTCTTTTCCAGTGGATCATCCCGTCACATCAGGTGGCCAAAGTATTGGAGTTTCAGCTTCAGCATCAGTCCTTCCAATGAATATTCAGCACTGATTATAAATGTTCAGCTTAGGCAGTTAACACAAAACTGAACAAAGTTTGGTAAGATTTTCACAGTGAGCCTCACTGGAGAATGTGGATTATTAAAATCATGTGCATTGTCTATTTTTTGGTTGCATAGCAATATTCATCCACAGAAGGTTGTGATCGCAGTGCTGGATCAGATTTCAGAGGAAAAGAAAAGGAGATAAGTATTTGCTATCCAAGGGCTTGCTGTCAAAGTGATTTTGATGGATCCTGCTTGGAAATCTGGGGAGCCTCCCCCCACACCTCCTGGATGAGTCTGTGTCAGTTGTGAGACACAAGAATCAGGTTGAGGGAAAACTCACCCCCGTTTCTGGTAGAGTTGACTCAAAAATACTCTCTGGAGCCCCAGGGCTGCACTTCATTACATTCCTTCCATCTCACATGGTCCACAATGTAGGGTCATAGGGTGATGGATGAGAGCTGGCCTGCACCTGCCACCACCCACCCCCACATGCTGGAGGCAGCGGGGGGCTGGGTGGGGCCGGGGTCCCACGTCCGTCAGGCCAGTCTCCAGAACACGAGTCACGAGAGGCCCTGGATCCTGAGTCACTCAGTTTCTAGGGGAAGACTTGGGGTGCGGGGAGGGCTCGGCTCTGAGCGGCTTCTCTGGGAAGCGGTGGGGAAGCCAGGACTGAGTACGCCCGCAGAGCACACACATCCCAGGATGTCCACACGGGATCACCCACCTCTAGGACCGGCAGTGGCCTACATGGCTAATAGAGTTCCAGATTTCACGGCTAATAGAGTTCCAGATTTCACAGCCTCCTTCAGGTTTTGCAAACTTATATGTTTCACAGATCATGCTTTTGGCCTTTTGAGATAATGACTCCATCAATTAATTCATCCAGAAACATTCATTCACTTCCGCTTTCTGTCTCAGGGTATATCAGTGAGCAGTCAGAGGTCTCCTGGCTAGAGAAACTTAGGTCACAGCTCAGGAACACCACTGACATCAACTATGAACTCAACACAAATGTAAGCAAGACAGCCTGTGGTCAGCTTCTGAGTGCCATGTGCTAACATAATCGGGGCTGGGTCAGGACGATGGGGAGCTCGGTATTGCTGTGCCCTTTCACGCAGGGTGGTCAGGGTGAGGGCAGCCCCTCTGAGAGGCGGCCCTGGCCTGGAAATTGGGAGGTGCGTGCTGGCTGGGAGCGCAGTGATGGAGTAAGAGGCAGGAGAATGTGCTAGTGGGTGAGCAGGGGACCCCCCTCCTGGCCTAGGGCTGAGTCCAGGGGAGGAGGATGGGTCAGGAGATGAAGCAGATAAGACACGGCCAAGAGCCCAGGGCTTTCCACTTGCAGTGACATGGGAGCCAGGGGAAGCTTGCTGGAAGAAAAATGATGCCTTCTTACACTTCAGGAGCTCCTCCAGCTGCTCGGTTGAAAGTGGCCTGGAGGGGCGAGGCTGGAGGCAAGGATGCCTTTGGGATGCTTTCATGTGAGGAGGAGCCCCCGTGTCTCCACTCCTGAGCACAGCAGCGTGAAGGAAGAATGGTGGTTTCATTTGGGAGCAGGGGAAGGGAAAGTTCAGCTGAACCACTGGATGAGGGCAAGAAAGCCACAGAGCCGTCTGGACCTTTGGCTGAGGGTGCATAGGCTGGAGGGACGGAGAAGGGAAAACCGTTAAGAGACAGGGATGTGTCTGACTTTCCAGATGTGGAAACGAAGTGTAGGCTCAGAGAGGTTATAAAGTTACTCAGGATCACACAGCAAGGCGTCAAATGCAAGCAGAGGCTGCACAAGCACTCTGACTCCTGGAGACACAGGCCCAAGACTGACCCTAAAGGCCCTGTTCCCTCCTGCTGGGCAGACCTTCTTCTGCTTGCTGCACTGTATGTACGTATCTGGGTCAAAGCGAGCAATACAGCATTGCTTTGAGACTAATGAGTTTTTATATACAAAACAAACCTTGGTGGAAACCCAGTATGTGTGTGTGTGAGAGAAAGCATTTGTCTAATTACCTACTAGAGACATTTTGTCCCCAAAGCAATCACGATGCTGGGTATTCTGCTTATTCCTGGGGTCTGCTGCAGAAATGGAAAATATTAAATCAAGTCTTTGCTCTCTGGAAAGAAAAAAGATAGAAAGTCTGCTGAGTAAAAGACAACATTATAAAAAGTGTTCTACAGCAGAGAGGAGCACGTTCCGTCAGGATAAATAAAGAAAAGAAAACAATTTAAACCAAACTTTGCTTCAAATTAAAATGCAGGTTTATTTTTAAAGGAAGAAAAATCACCCCTCACTCCAAGTGTGTGTCTGGGACCCAAACCTCTGATAGAAAGTTGGCTCTGCCTTGAAATATTTTGTGTATAATGATTTCTTCCTTGAGCATTTTGAGAGTTTTATTATCTTTGGATATGTATCAACACATTGTAACTGCAAAAGGGAGCAGTCTGTGGATACCAGAGAGGATGTTCAGCAGCGTAATTACAGCATCAGAGCCAACCAGCTCATCCTTCCCTTTGAATTACACTCACTTCAGTGTGCGGAGGCTTTCTGTGCATTTTCTGAAACCTGCCTCAGTCTGCCCAGGCTGCCATAACACAATGCCTTTGAATAAGTAGCTTAAATAACAGAGGAGAGTTTTCACGCAATTCTGGAGGCAGGAAGTCCAAGATCAAGGTCCAACAGCTTTGATTCTTGGTGAGAGAGGACTCTCGTCTAGACTTGAAGCTGGCCGCCTTTTCACTGCGTCTTCGTATGTTGGAGAGAGATGGTGAGATGGAGATGAAGAGGGAGATGGAGATCGTGATCAGTATAGGAGTTGGGGAAGGGGTCTGCCAGGTGGCTCGGTGGTAAAAATGCACCTCCCAAAGCAGGAGATGTAGGGATGCGGGTTTGATCCCTGGGTCAGAAAGATCGCCTGGAGGAGGAAATGGCAAATCCATTCCGGTGTTCTTGCCTGGAGAATCCCATGGACAGAGGAGCCTGGCGGGCTGCCGTCCATGGGGTCACGAAGAGTTGGACACGACTGATCACCTGGGTATGTGTGCATAAGGAAGAGAAGAAGAGAGAGTTCTTGGTGTCTCTTTCTGTAAAGACTCTAACCCTGTTGCATCAGGGTCCCGCTTATGATCTCATTAACCTTCATTACATTTTTACTGCAAATGCAGTCACCATGGGGATTAGGGTCTCCACATGTTTTACGGGGATGTACTTCAGTTCCTAACAGGGTACTGTGATGGTTATAGGATGCGTGTGTCCGCAGGTGAAGGCTGGGGCCGTTTTCAGTTGGGATATTGCTTCAGGGGAAAATCATTTGGAAAAGTATAATCTATACAATGGTACCTCACTCCAGTATTCTTGCTTGGAAAGTCCCATGGATGGAGGAGCCTGGTTGGCTTCAGTCCATGGGATCTCGAAGTCAGACACGACTGAGCAACTTCACTTTCACTTTTCACTCTCATGCATTGGATAAGGAAATGGCAACCCACTCCGGTGTTCTTGCCTGGAGAATCCCAGGGATGGGGGAGCCTGGTAGGCTGCCATGTCTGGGGTTGCGCAGAGTGGGACACGACTGAGGCGACTTAGCAGCAGCAGCACACACCACTTCATGATGGGACCCAAGCCACTCGGCCCACGAGGAGATAGCCATGGGACCTCTGCAACTTCCATGTAGGTCGTTGTCGTTGAAGACCTCTTGGCTTGTAGATAGCACAAGTTCAGAGATGTATCTCGCCCTCAAGCTGCTGACCAAATATACCTACAATCCCCCGTGGGGATCAGCCACGTTGGTCTTGGCCCCCTCAGCCCTCCTCAGACCGCGGCAGCCTTAACTCACTGACGTTTCGGTTTTCTTTGGATAATCTAGTCCCTGTTATTGGTCACTGTAACAAATTTTCCTTATATCGCTTGTTTGTTTCTTTCTTTGTTTGCCACTATTTCAACTAAACCTGTTTTGGCAATACTGAATCCAAATTTCTAGGAGTAACCTCTACGGTGGGATTTCTGGGGTGGAAGACCTTACTAACCACAATACAAATGTTGCACCTTCAAAGCTCTTTCCAGTTTTGCAAAGGCTTTCACAGATGCTTTCCAAGTTTATCTCTGCCTTCACCCCCATGAGCGGGGGCGGTCTGCGTTTTCTTTTCCCAGTGAGGGGAGGGTGACCAGGCCGGGGGATCTTAGAAGAAGCTGCCAGGGACGGGGGTGCAGCCTGGGCCTGGGGTCGTAAAGAAGTAGGAACTGTCATTTGGGATGAAAAACAGCCTTTTATTCCCAGGTGGCATTTGAGATCTATTTCCAGCACCTTGTGTTTTCAAAATACGCACAAATGACAATTTTTTAAAAGGACCAACATAAAGAATGTGCTATTTTTGCTCTTTAAAAAATCGTTGTCATTACTGGTTCCCTACGAACGCAGTGTGTTTGCCATCGTGCGAGATGATTCAAACCCATAGAAGAGATTTCTCTGAGATCGATTTGTGATCATACAGGCTCAGTGGTTAGAATGAAGCAATATATAAGTTGTCAGTCAGCACACTGGGGTTTATCCTGTGAGAGAGAGTCTTTATTTTCTCCCCTTGAAAAAGGACACACGTGCTATAGTGATATTCTGGGTCAAATGATTAAAATGGTTTTGTTTAAAATGTATGAAGGATCAGCGGTCTGGCCAGGTGACATTCTGACCCCTGATGCTGCCAAATCTTATCTCCGTTTCAGTAAAGTCAAGTCACCAGGTTGAAGGCAGAGCCACTTCCTGTTCTCAGCACAGGGGATGCCAGAGGGCAGCTGTTCTCTTAGCCCAGCTGAGGACATAGCCCGTGTTGGGGGCTGATCAAGATCCACCTGGATCGCTTATCATCTCCTGAGATTGAAAATGTGGGATTAGCACATGTACATTATTCTATGCAAAATAGATAACTAACAAGGACTTACAGCACAGGGAACTATTAATACATTCTCTATTTTGGAATAAACTATAGGTCTTCCCAGGTGACTCAGTGGTAAAGAATTTGCCTGCCAAGCAGGAGACACAGGTTCGATCCCTGGGTCAGGAAGAACCCCTGGAGGAGGAAAGGGCAACCCACTCCAGTATTCTTGCCTGGGAAATCCCATGGACAAAGGAGCCTGGTGGGCTACGGTCTACGGGGTCACAAAAGAGTTGAGCACAACTTAGGGACTAAACAACAACAAACAACTGATAAAGGAAGAATCTGAAAAAAATGGAGATATGCAAATATGAATGAATCACTGTCGCTGACCCCTGAACCAACACAACATTGTTAATCAACTATACTTCTATAAAAATTTTTAAAAAGCTAAAAGGGAAAAAAAATAATTAAAAAGCAGAGCACAGGCTCCTGTCCAGTCCTGGACTGAGAATAACCAGCAGGGTGTCTTTCCCAGGACTGCCATCTCCCGAGGCAGGAGGAACATTCAGACACGAGGGAACACCTTTCTGAGGCCAGGACAAAGACGCGTGGGAAGGATGCAGCCCAAAGTTGTTCTGGGGACCGCGGGGGCGTGGACCGACTGCACTGCAGAATTTGCAGAGGGTCTCCTTGCCACCTGTCCCTGCAGCCCTGAGATGCTGACCTTCTGTGGCAGGTGGGTGATGCAGCCCTGAGATGCTGACCTTCTGCGGCAGGTGGGTGATTGGCCTGATGGCTTCGACTCCATGCTCAGTGCTCCCTTCCCTCCTCCAGAGCAGCCTGCTCCATGGGATAGCATCTCCATCACAGGGATGTTGGGTCCACGTATACAGATGCAGGGCTGGGCTTGCCCACCAGCTCAGCTAGAGGCCAGTGGAAGGCTTGCTCTCTTAAATGCATTATGGTTCATAAAGGTCAACCTGTCCTTAAACAACTGACCTAAAGAGGCAGAAATGCTAGTGTCAGAGGTGGGACCTGTGGGACTGGCAGGCTGTGCTCTCTCAGGAGAAGTGTCCAGATGTGGTGGAGTTCACTGAATTACACGGATCCAGTCCTAGCTCAGCAATACAGCTCACAAACCCTTTATGGCCAGCCCTCACCTTTTCCCTTGTGGCTCAGCTGGTAAAGAATCCACCAGCAATGTGGGAGACCTGGGTTCGATCCCTGGGTTGGGAAGATCTCCTCCTGGAGAAGGGAAAGGCTACCCACTCCAGGATTCCGGCCTGGAGAAATCCATGGGCTGTAGCGTCCATGGGGTCGCAGAGTCGGACACAACTGAGCAACTTGCACTTCACTTCCCCTCTTCACCCTTCTATAGATCAATCACAAAGAGCTCCAGAGGTGTCTGACTCTGCGATCCTATGGACTGTGTGTGTGTGAGTCACTCAGTCATGTCCTGTTCTTTGCAACTCCGTGGACTGTAGCCCGCCAGTCTCCTCTGTCCATGGGATTCTCCAGGGAAGAATCCTGGAGAGGGTTGCCATCTCCTCCTCTAGAGGATCTTCCTGACCCAGGGGTGGAACCTGAGTCCCTTGCGTCTCCTGCTCTGGCAGGCAGATTACCACTGTACCACCTGACAAAATTTGCCATTTGCCAATTGCTGACAGGCTAAACGTTGCTTTATTTTTTCTCAAAATTGGATTTTTTTCTAAATCTAATTAAGATTTTCTTCTCCCTTGTATCTTTGAAACTACTCTGCCCTGCCTCATTTCACAGCTCTTGGAGGCGTGTGTGTGTGTGTGTGTGTGTGTGTGTGTGTGAGCGCGCATGTGTGTGCACATGCCTGTGTGTGCTGGAGACGGGGAAAGTGGCGTGAGTAACTTAAGCCTAAAGTATCTTAAGAAGGTTCATCTTCCAGGCAGAGGAAATGCATCTGCCATCCACGTGCTTCCTTGGTTGGAGACGACCCCGTGCTAACTCACGGTGTGCAGAAGACCTCAGGTGACAGGCACGGGCAGCCCACTGACAGCCCTCATCAGCACAGCCAGGCTGTCTCCTGGCATTAGTAACTTGTGAGGAAGTGGGACTGGGGGACTCAGGAGCTGGGGGGATCCCTGAAGAGCGGAGGGCTGGGGGCAGTGAGGTGTCCCGGGAGGCTGCCTGGGAGTAGACAGGGATGCGTTATCCCAAATGCAATCACCATCTACATCAACACAGCATCGCTGTGCCCTCTTATAGAAGTGTGAAGTGATGGAAAAAATGCCCCTGGTTCCTGGCACAGAGTTTCTCCAATCCTAGTGGTTTCCTAAGGGGTGGGACTCTCTTCTGCTCTGTTGAGGTGACTTTGGCTGGGCTTCTACATGGGTGCTGGTGGTCAGAAGGAAGGACCCACTGTTGAAAGCTTGGAATTTTCAGCTCTGTGCTCCATCCTCCTGAGAAGGAAGAGGGGCTGGAAGTGGAGGGAACAGTGGACCCTGTCTCCAATGAGGAAACCTCCCCCCAAATCCCATAGTACGGGGCTCTCTGAGCTCCCAGGTGGGTGAGCACAGCCACATGCCCAGTGGGGCTGGAAGTGGAGGGAAGAGTGGACCACGTCTCCAGTGAGGAAACCTCCCCCCAGACCCCATAGGACAGCCTCTCTGAGTTCCCAGATGGATGAGCAGAGCCATGTACCCAACAGGGCTGCACCCCAGCTCATGGGGACAGAAGCTCTGGCTCTCGGGAGCCCCAGACCTGGCTGCACATCTCTTCCCCAGACTGCTCACCTGTGTGCTTTATCCCGTCCTTTACTAACGCAGTGAACTGAGCTCCGTGAGCTGCTCTGGCAAATTAACTGACCCTGAGGACCAGTGGCGAGACCTCGGATTTGTAGTTGGGGCAACCCGGGCACCCGCTACCCGTCATTGGCATCTGGCAAGGGGGGCGAGCTCATGGCACTGAGCCCCTCACCTGTGGGATCTGACGCCGTCTCCAGGTAGACGGTGTCGGAGCTGAGGCTGGAGGACCCCAGCTGGTGTCCCAGGACTGCGTGGTGTGGGGGAAACCTTAAGTATCTGGTGTCAGAAGTGTTTTGAATGTTGCTTGTGGCTTGAGGGTATAGGAGACACAGGAAAGAAGACTTCAAACTGTGGGGCTGGAGGAGACTCCTGAGAGCCCCTTGGACTGCAGGGAGGTCCGACCAGTCAACCCTAAAGGAAACCAACCCTGAGTGTTCATTGGAAGGACTGATGCTGAAGCTGAAGCTCCAGTACTTTGGCCACCTGATGCGAAGAACTGACTCATTGGAAAAGACCCCGATGCTGGGAGAGGCTGAGGGCAGGAGGAGAAGGGGGCGACAGAGGATGAGATGGTTGGATGGCATCACTGACTCAATGCGCGTGAGTTTGAGCAAACTCCGGGAGACAGTGAAAGACAAGAAAGCCTGGAGTGCTGCAGTCCATGGGGCTTCAAAGAATCAGACATGACTGAGCAACTGAACAACAACAGGGCAGTAATGTGTAGAGTACGTTATGCCAACCATTCATGAAGGAGGAGAGAGTGTTTTAAAGAGTTTTCATGCAAATGTAACCACTCCCGGCCCTGTTTCTGCCCATCCTGGTGGCGGCCAGAGAAGGAGAGCAAACATCCTGCCTTTTCCTGCCAGCGCATTCATCCTGACTGTGGTTCTCAGAGAATGTTAATTAGGGGAAAATGCCATAGATGTCCCCAAGAGATAAACGCCCACGCTTCTTTTTCTCCATTGTTTTCTCAGGACATGAGATTCCGTGACACTCTTTGAAAAGCATGATATCGTTTTTTTTTTGTTGAAAAGTTTTCTTTTCTCAACTTTCTGAAGGAGGGGAAAAAAAATCAAGTGCATCCTCGCAGATTGGCCCTATGTTTTCAGGCCAAACAAACGGGGTGCTTTCTCTTCCCACAAGGAGGATCATCTGCAGCTGTCTCTGCGGGCAGGCTCTGGCCAAGAGAAACAAGGTGCGTTCTCCAAGAAATAAAATTAGTTATCTCTATTTGCTACATATACAATATTTTACGCATTAAGAACACCATTAATATATACAAACACTCAGTGTTGTGCAGTATTTTATTAAATTCACTTATCTTGCCCTTTCACTTTATTGTTATATTACAGAATAAAAAGCACGACTAACATATCTTGTGTCAGATAATTGCATTTCTATTCTCTGTTTTTTTTTTTCTCCTCCTCCTCTCAAAAATATAGTTCACTCAGACAATATCCAAAAAAGATAATTCATATTCAGATTCAACTAAAATTAATCGAGTACTTACCCTGTACCAGAGACAGCATAGGCAACATTAATATACATTACTTCATTAATGAGGAAAGTATTATCAAACCTGGTTTTGCACCAAAGCGCAGAGCTCTAAGGCAGCTTCCTTTCCGTGACATCAGAGATAAGAGAGTCTAACTCCAAAATAAGGATGTTGTCTGCACCCAATGCATCTCCTTCACGAATCTGGGGAGGAGAGTTGGGAATTTGAAAAACTATGGGGGAAATAGCACTACTTACAACTCAGTATGCAACCCAGTGAAAAATTTAGACAAAGGGCTTAAATGAACATTTCTCTGTTGCTGTTGTTCGGTCACTAAGCTGTGTCGGACTCTTTGTGACCCCATGGACGACAGCGTCCCTAATATTTCCCTAATATAAGCCAGGCTTCCCTAACATTTCTCTAAATATATATAAATGACCAATAAATACATGAAAAGATTCTCAACATTAGGAAACAGAAAAGCACCATGAGATATTTATGTCCGTTAAGATGGCTATTATTTAAGAAAGAAAATAAGCGTTAGTGAGGACGTGGAGAAATTGGAACCCTTTACATGGTGCTTAGGGATGTAAAAAGTTGCGGCCACTGTAGGGAAAGTGTTGGTGGTTCATCAGAAAATTAACCTAGAATTACCACGTGATCCTGCCATTTCACTCCGGGATACATATGCACAAGTACCGAAACCAGGAACACGAACAGATGTTTCTGCACACGTGTTCATGGCACCATGGTTCACAATAACCAAAAGGCAGAAGCAACCGAGTGTCCATCAGCGGATGGTGGACACTCACAGTGCGGTTCTTGCGTAGAGCAGAGGATTATTCAGTCTTGAAAAGGAAAGAGTCTGACACGCTTTGCAGTTTGCATGCACCTTGAGGACATTAGGTTGAGTGAAACAAGCAGGTCACGAAAACAAATTTATTTTCCCACTTGTACGAGATCCCAGAGTACCAAAATCCATGGAAGCAGAAAGTAGAATGGTGGTTGTCCAGGGCCAGAGGAGGGGAACAGGGGAAGATGTTACTTAGTGGGAACAGAGTTTCTGTTTGGGAAGATGAAAAAGCTCTGGAGTTGGATGGTGATGACTGTTGTACAACAAGGTGGTTATATTTAAAGCCACAAAACCATACACGTAAGAATGGATAAAATGGTAGATTGTACATACTATGTATTTTACCAGAATAAGCAAAATATATTATTGCTCATGTAAAAACTACCACCGCCAAAGTCAAGGGGGAAAGCCCAGATTAGAAAACATAGTCTAATATAGAAAGATGGGAAACAGGCGTCGTCCAGATTTACAGATCTCCTGAAAACCAAGGCGGGGAAATAAAACTGTGAGTTATTTAGTTGTCTATTTAAATGACAGCTTAAATGGTGTGAGTAAACATCAATGATGCGAAGTATGGAGATTTTAATGGCAGCAAATGCTAATCCGTCCCCAGGGGAGCCGGCCCCGTCTCCTCCATCATAACCAGGTAATGGGCCGCCTCTCCCACGGGCCTGCTTCCCCGTGTTCTCTTTCTGTTGGAAGCATGGCTCTGCTGCAGATCTTTTTCTCTCCTCTTCACTTTCCCGGCTGGCGGCTCCCTCCTCCGTGCAGGAAGTCCTTGGTGCGTAGGCGCCCTGGTGGCATGAAGGTGGCAGGCCCCTGCTCTCCCTAGACTGAGTTATAGGGCCCTGTCACCAAGGCCAGGTGTCACCCTGCTGGATGCTGATCTGAAAGCATGACCTCGGTGCCCAGCAAACGGAGGAGGAGCTGGCTGGCCACGCGATGCTTGGGGCAGATGGGGGGGTCACGTCCAGTTGCCTGGTCCCCACCTAATTCCCCTCATCACATGCGGTCCAGGGAGGGGCGGAGGTGACCATCTCAGCTGAGCTGTGGCTGCAGCACGTTGTCCTGCATCCACTAGGCACCCAGACCTCAAGGTGAAACCTTCCTCTTAAATGTACCTCTCTCTCCTGTCAGATTCTAATAAAGAAGCACCTCTTTATCTCAGATTCAGTTCTCTTCTCAAATGTTTGTGCAGAACAGATGGAGACTCATGCAAAAAGACACATGCCGTTAGCTTAGAGAAGAAAACTCCACTGCTCAAGAGCTGAAATAGAAGAGCTATATTCTAGGTGGAATATTCAGAATTGCTGGGGCTGGGTAGAAACACAGATAGCAGCAACAGGACCTCGAAGGGAGGGCAGGGCAGGCTGAATTTCCACAGGTCCAGGCTTCTCTGGTGGCTCAGATGGTAAAAAGTCCAGCAATCCAGGAGATGTGGGTTCATTCCCTGGGTCAGAAAGATCCCCTAGAGAAGGGAATGGCAACCGACTCCGGTATTCTTGCCTGGAGAATTCCAGGGACAGAGGAGCCTGGCGAGGTACAGTCCATGGGTCTGCAAAGAGTTGGACACAGCTAAGCAAATGATACAACATGTCGGTCTTGTGTGACGCATCTGGGCTTGTAATTTACTGTGATTACCAGGAAATCCACCGGCTTATTGGTGCTCCTGCACATGAGCGTGCACACGCGTGCACACACACACACACACACGCACATCTGTAAGTGGTTAGGAGCTCAGGTGTTTTTTCTTTTTCTTTTTTTCTTCTTTTTGGCTGTTAATCTTATTTCCCTGACAAGGGATTGAACCAGGAACCCTTGGCAGTGAGACCCTCAACTCCTAACCACTGAACCATCAGGAAATTTCATCAGGTGCTTCTTTATTTCAGATGATACAACAATTTAGAGCGCAACTGCTAGTATCTTTGGCCTTTCTTCAGGGTCCCTCCGCTCACATATTGTTATTTTAGGGAGAAAGCTGGCCTGCACTGCTATCTCTGTCCTGCACCTGATTGCTTTCTGCAGGGGTCCCACCTGTGTCACTCTGGGGCCTGCTGAGCATTTCGGAACAGGGGGCCACGGTCCTCCAGGGCTCCCAGCTAAGCCTGTCCTGCCAGCATCATCTGTCCCGCCTGAGCTGGGGTCAGACTGCATCTCTAGTGTTAGAAGCACGCATTTTCTCTTTATCATCACAAGCTATCAGCTCAGCATCCTCACATCACAAATAAGAGTATAAGCCGGGGGTGCAGATTATGCCCAGAAACCCTGAAGTGGGGCTTTTGAGCTTCCAGACACCTGTGTGAAGAACCCAACAGGCAAGGCGAGCCTGGGGATGGGAGGGTGGACAAACTGAAAGTGGTCGTTGCTCAGGCTCCCCTGTCCTTCACCATCTCCCGGAGCCTGCTCAGACTCGTGCCCATCGAGTCGATGGTGCCATCCAACCAGCTCATCCTCTGTTGCCCTCTTCTCCTACCCTCAATCTTTCCCAACATCACAGTCTTTTAATTTGCTGGTCACCATATAATCCCTATTTCTGGTAAAGTGTATTTTAAAGATGATGAAATTGATATATCAGTTTAAACTCATAGGATGGCATTCAGTCTGAAATTTCCGGACGCATTAACCTTATCTTGGGCTGAATGGATGAAAAACAGAAGCTAGTAGGTAAGACTGAAATATGATGGCTCTAGTTCTCACTTTAGGGTTTGTGAGTAGGGTTTTCCTGGCCGTTCTTCCCCGCTCTCTGGATGTGAGCAGAGTTAGTGAAGGGAAAACCTACGGGCACTGGGAGCCAGTGAAAAGGAAGCGCGCCTTTCACAAGGAGCCCGATTCCTGTCCAGGAAAGGGGCTGATATGGGAACAGTGGCCCCGTCGTGACCCCCGACCGGATGGTCTGTTCTCTGTGCATCAGACCTTCAGAGCCTGCAGCGCAGAGGTTTCTAGAGCGTGCTCTATTTCACTCTGATCCCTGAACATTTCGAGAGCTTAGGTTCCATTCACATTAAGAACCCGCATCAACACCCCTATTAGAAAGGCCGGGACCCAGAGCTCTGACAGCACCAGATGCTGGTGACGGTGCAGAGCAGCAGGGATTGGCAGGGCTGGTGGGAAGGACGGTGCAGCTCCCATTGCAAGGCAGGCGGCGGTTTCTTACAAAACTAGACACATTCTTGATCCAGCCATCTCACATCTTGGTATTGAACCATGTGAGTGGAAAACTTGTGTTCACACAAAAACCCGCATGCGTGATGTTTATGGCAGCTTTACTCATGACTGTCAAAACTTGAAAGCAATTAACATCTCCTTCAGTAGGTGAGCGGATACACGCGCCATGGCACATCCAGACAGCAGAATATTACTCAGTACTAAAGGAAATGTCTATCGAGCCATTAAACGTCTTGAAGGAACCTGAGATGCGCATTAGTAAGTTGCTGTTTGGTCATTGAGTCCTGTTCAGCTCTTTGTGGCCCCACGGGCTGCAGCACGTCAGGCTCCCCTGCCCGTCACTAGACGCCACACCCTGGGGGAGCCAGGATTTGCAAAGGCCCCGCGCTGCGCCGAAGGCAGAGTAGTCTTTGTTGCTGTCCTTCGGTCGCTCAGTGATGGCTGACTATTTTCATGGCCATGTACTACAGCCAGGCCTCCCTGTCCTTCACCATCTCCTCAAGTTTGCTCAGGCTCATGTCCATGGAGTCGGTGATGCCATCCAGCCATCTCATCCTCTGTCTCCCCTTCTCCTCCTGCCTTCAATCTTTCCCAGCATCAGGGTCTTTTCCAAAGAGTTGGCTCTTCGCATCAGGTGGCATTTCATTGGAGCTTCAGCATCGGTCCTTCCAATGAACACCCAGGCCTGATCTCCTTTAGGATGGACTGGTTGGATTTCCTTGCAGTCCAAGGCACTCTCAGGAGTCTTCTCCAACACCACAGTTCAAAAGCACCTATTCTTCAGTGCTCAGGCTTCTTTGTGGTCCAACTCTCACGTCTGTATGTGACTACTGGAAAAACCATAGCTTTGACTATATGGGCCTTTGTAGGCAAAATGATGTCACTGCTTTTTAATACGCTGCTTGGGTTTGTCATAGCTTTTCTTCTAAGCAGCAAGCGTCTTTTAATTTTGGGGCCACAGTCATTGTTCCCAGTGATTTTGGAGCCCAAGAAAATAAAAAACTCTGTCACTATTTCCATTTTCTCCCTATTTGCCAAAAAGTAGTGGCATGGTGTAATTCCGCTTCTGTGACATTCTGAGAAGAGGAAAAGCTCAGGAGACAGAAGTCAGATTCATGGCTGCCAGGAGGGCAGGGTTGGGAGAGAGATGCTACATGGGACAGGGGGCTACATTGTGAGTCTGAGGGACGTGTGCTCCGTCGTGATTGGGACGGTGCTGATGGTCACACAACCGAGAGCATTCATCCAGACTCGGGGGCTGGGGCTCCACGCTTCGAGAGGAGATTGTGATGTCGGTAGATGACAGCTCAATAGACCTGACTTTGAAATCTTCGATTAAAAGACACTTCTTTCTGGTTAGGGTTGACTTTTACCACTTCCCTCTGGCAAAAGACAAAGTGACATCTGCTGTGCTGAGCTGACGGAGGCGGCGGGAGAGAGAGTGCCAGGGCAGGGGTGACTTCTGAACCTGAGACGGCTCAGGTGAGCGTGCCGGCGAGGTCAAACTGATGGCCGCTGGCACCACCGTCTCAGGCTCCCGGGGTCAGCGCAGTGGCGGGGCCCATGCGGCGGGGTGAGCAGGGAGCCCCAGGTGTCCCTGGAACTGAAGGCCAGGGGCTGTTGGCTGGCGGGACTCCACGTGGACGCTGAGGGCCCTTGGCTGCGGCTCCAACAGGGACTGAGTGCCCTTCTTCCCCTGGAGCTCTGCTTGCAACTGGCCATGTGCCCCCAGTGTTAGAGTCTGTCCGAGTCCAAGGCCGCCTCCGCTCATTTCAATTCCTTCCCTAGCCTCTGAGTGCACTCCTTCTGAAGGTCAGTCTCCCCTGCGTGGGCTTCCCAGGTGGCGCTGTGATAAAGAACCTGCCTGCCAGTGCAGGAGATGTAAGACATTTGGGTTTGATCCCTGGGTTGGAAAGGTTCCCTGGAGGCCAGCATAGCAACCCACTCCAGTATTCTTGCCTGGAGAATCCCATGGACAGAGGAGCCTGGAGGGATGTAGTCCGTGGGCTCACACAGTTGCTCTCGATGGAAGGGACTGAGCACACACACCTCCGGGTACATTTAGACGGCCAGAAGTGATTTGATTTTTTTTACAGAAGGTTAGCCCTGTAACAAATAGCCTTTCCCTCTGTGTGACTGTTTTTAAGACCATACTGGAAGAAACCTTGGTGGTGTGTTTAAGATAATACTGAAGCTTCAAAATATTGCTTGTTGCATTTGTAAAACTCTAGAACTTAGATAAATTTCAGTAATTCCTACCTGTGTGAGATAAACTATTCTACTCCAGTGTGGAATACACTGTCAGCTTTTAACTGAGTGACAGTTTCATTTTCTCCCCCTCGAAGCCGTCTGTGGTTTATCCCGTGACCACCACCGTCTAGGTGCACACCCGTGTGCCCACACACGCACACGTACTCACAAGCACACCTGTGCACATAGTATTCTTCATTATTTCACCTATATCGTCTTTTTTGGATCATCAGATTCCTAATCTTACCGTCTGCAGCCCGAGTGAGTTACTCGAGAAGCCCTTTCAAGGAAAAGTCAGACTTTATTACCCTTCATCAATCAATGAAATGAGCTTTCTTTTGCTCATGCTGTAAAAAGTGCAGGAAGGCGAGAGAAAGTTCCTTCAGCAGCATCTGCCGGGAGCCACGCCGCGTGTCAGCGCAGAAATGGCATTTACGAGCCCACTCGTGTGAAGCTTGAGGAGGCCGGTTCATGAAATTGGCCGAGA
The DNA here is from genome assembly GCF_014754425.2 of Oryx dammah. NCBI lineage: Eukaryota > Metazoa > Chordata > Mammalia > Artiodactyla > Bovidae > Oryx > Oryx dammah. The sequence goes on from NW_024070204.1 coordinate 2,758,692, forward strand.
TTTGGATTAAATTTAAACCATTCTACGCTGTTTTACTTTTGATTAAGGCTGTGTGTGCAGTGAAAACCTCCCATTTGAATAGAACCTGGGTCTTTAAGAACTTTTGTCCCCAAATCTAAATTGAGCTCTGAGCTTGATCTGGCCGTGAACAGTGGGTCGATTCACACTCAGCATGAAAGCACAGTTGGAGATAGCACGCCATCCTTTTCAATTTTAGCTTTGGACTCGAGTTTATAAAAATCAGGATCAACACAGAGGCCACTCACTCTAATTTACTTATTAAATTGTGAGACAAATTTGCTAAACTGATGATGCCAGTAAGGCAACTGAAAAAAGTAAAGGAAGGGAAAATGAGAATCCCGCGCATATCCCCTCTACACACTCACCCTGGAAAAAAGAAAAGCTCAGCAGCTGACACACGGTCCCAGGAATGAGAACTGCTCTTTTTCATAGAAGGACCTCAGGATGCATTTGATCATAACACTTCACAAAAAAGAAACTGCTTTTGATCCAACTCTACCAACCTCGTCTTTTCCCTTCACATAAATTTCTACATTTCCGTCTGCCACTGTTCTTTTTCTCTGATTACCTGCAGATGTGAATGAACCATTCTAAGCCTCGGAGCTTATTTTAATATCTGTAGAAGATTCCTGTCTTATTCTCCAGGAATCACGGGATAAGAGATGAAGTTACACGGTTCATGGAAATTCTGGGAGAAAGCACCTGGAGAGGCTTGCCCATAGCCCACTCACTGCCAAAGCCCTTGGGCCGGCGTGCAGGCAATGGGAACCCCAGAGGATTTGGGGAGATGGTGTCCCCAAAAGAGGAGCTGGCTCCAGACTGCTAGTTATAGGAACGATGAGAGCAGGTAAGAAAATCTGCTTTCGAGAGTTGGCCAAACACTGTGGTTTATAACCTTTTTTCAATAAAGGTACGTTCACTTCATCTCTGGGCTTCCCAGGTAGAGCTCATGGTAAAGAACTTGTGGGCTGATGCAGGAAACGTAGAGACGAGGATTTGATCCCTGGGTTGGGAAGATCCCCTGGAGAAGGAAATGGCAACTCCAATATTCTTGCCTGGAGAATCCCATGGACAGAGGAGCCTGGTACGCTACAATCCATGGGGTTGAGAAGAGTCAGAAACAACTGAAGCTACTTAGCGCGCACTTCATCTCTCCCAAGATTCTGTGTGCTGGGCCACTCCCAGGGGACCCCACAGCACAGAGCTTGGTCTCCTGCTCTGATTCTAAGAATCAAGTTTGCTCTTTCCCCTGACCACTTCTTCCTGCCCCCAAGTGAGGAGACAGTCAATCTGTACCCACGTGCAGCTGGGCTATGTGGGGATCGAGGCATGGCCACACACAGGCAGATATTTGGAGAAACAGAGATGCCAAACTCAACACAGAAAGAAACCCCCCAAAACAATGGACTTAAAATATATGTGCCTCATCTTATGGCAACCCACTCCAGTGTTCTTGCCTGGAGAATCCCATGGATGCAGGAGCCTGGCCGGATATAGTCCATGGGGTCATGAGAGTTGGATGCGACTGAGTGACTAAACCACCACCACCACCATCTTATACTACCCAGAAATAAGAAAGAGTGAAATAACGCCATTTGTGTCAGTGTGGATGGACGTGGAGATTATCACACCAAGTGAGGCAAGTCAGACACAGAAAGACTAACACCACCTGATATCACTCATATATAGAATTCGATTTTAAAATGACACATAGAAACTTATTTACAAAACAGAAGCAGGCTTACAGGTATCAAAACCAAATTTATGGTTACCAAAAGGGACATGTGGAAAGTGAGAGTGAAGTCCTCAGTCATTTCAGACGCTTTGCAACACCACGGACTGTAGCCCACCAGACCCCTCCGTCCGTGGGATTTTCCAGGTAAGAATATTGGAGTGGGTTGCCATTTCCTTCTCCAGGAGATCATCCTGACCCAGGGATTGAACCTGTGTCTCCCGCATAGTAGGCAGACGCCTTACCACCTGAACCACCAGGGAAATGTGTGGGGGAGATAAATTCGGACCTTGAAATAAGCATACACACACTTCAGTTCAGTTCAGTTCAGTTCAGTCGCTCAGTCGTGTCTGACTCTTTGCGACCCCATGAATCACAGCACGCCAGGCCTCCCTGTCCATCAACAACTCCTGGAGTTCACTCAGACTCATGTCCATCGAGTCCGTGATGCCATCCAGCCATCTCATCCTCTGTTGTCCCCTTCTCCTCCAATCCCTCCCAGCATCAGGGTCTTTTCCAATGGGTCAACTCTTCGCATGAGGTGGCTAAAGTACTGGAGTTTCAGCTTTAGCATCATTCCTTCCAAAGAAATCCCAGGGCTGATCTCCTTCAGAATGGACTGGTTGGATCTCCTTGCAGTCCAAGGGACTCTCAAGAGTCTTCTCCAGCACCACAGTTCAAAAGCATCAATTCTTCGATGCTCAGCCTTCTTCACAGTCCAACTCTCACATCCATACATGACCACAGGAAAAACCATAGCCTTGACTAGACGGACCTTAGTCGGCAAAGTAATGTCTCTTGCTTTTGAATATGCTATCTAGGTTGGTCATAACTTTTCTTCCAAGGAGTAAGCGTCTTTTAATTTCATCGCTGCAGTCACCATCTGCAGTGATTTTGGAGCCCTAAAAAAATAAAGTCTGACACTGTTTCCACTGTTTCCCTATCTACTTCCCATGACGTGATGGGACCAGATGCCATGATCTTCGTTTTTTGAATGTTGAGCTTTAAGCCAACTTTTTCCACTCTCCACTTTCACTTTCATCAAGAGGCTTTTTAGTTCCTCTTCACTTTCTGCACACACTAATACATTTAAAATACATGACCATTGAGGACCTGCTGTATAGCATAGGGAACTCTACTCATTTTTTTTTTTTTTGTGATAACCTATATGAAAAAAGAAACTGAAAAAAGAACTAATATGCGTGCTAAGTCGCTCAGCCCTATCTGACTCTTTGCAGCCCCGTGGACTGCAGCCCGCCAGGCCCCCCTGTCCGTGGGGCTCCTTCAGGCAGGAATGCTGGAGCACATTTCCATTTCCTTTTCCAATATGAGAAAAGAAACTGAAAAAAAAAAAAAGAATGAATGTACGTATATGTATAACCGAATCACTCCTCTATATATCTGAAATCAACAATGTTGTAAATCAATTTTACTCCAATAAAATAAGATAAAAAAGTAAAATAACTGAGTTGTCCAAAAATAATCATTCTGTGATGGAGAGCTGCTGTGTAGCTGTGAGCTGGAGACTAGCAACCCATCCTTCTAACTTTATTCAATTATAAAGCAGAGACATCATTTTGCCGACAAAGGTCTGTACAGTCAAAGCTATGGCTTTTCCAGTAGTCATGTACGGATGTAAGAATTGGACCATATAGAAGGCTAAGCAATGAAGAACTGTTGCTTTCAAATTGTAGTGTTGGAGAGACTCTTGAGAGACCCTTGGACTGCAAGGAGATCCAACCAGTCAATCCTAAAGGAAATTAGTCCTGAATATTCATTGGAAGGACTGATACTGAAACTCCAATACTTTGGCCAACTGATGCAAAGAGCCAACTCTTTGAAAAAGACACTGATGATGGGAAAGATTGAGGGTAAGAGGGGAAGGGGGTGACAGAGGATGAGATGGTTGGATAGCATCACTGACTCAACACACATGAGTTTGAGCAAACTCTGGGAGACGGTGATGGACAGGGAAGCCTGGCGTGCTGCAGTTCATGGGGTCACAAAGAGATGCATATGACTGAACACACTTGAGTGTTCAGCTAGTAACTCAACAGCAACAACAAAGTCCATTGTGTCAGGCTTGTTATCCTGTACCTCACACACAAGCCTAAAAAAATTCTTACTGCCACAAAATATATATAGCTACAGTTCACTGGTGGGAGACTTCCTTTTCTGAAACTGGCTGTATGGCTTTAAGAAGAGTTTCCATTGGATCCCATCTGGTGAAGGATGGAGCCCTTTTAGGGCTCCCAGGTGACGCTAGTGGTAAAGAATCTGCCTCCAATGCAAGAGACCTGAGTTCCATCCCTGGGTTGGGAGGATCCCCTGGAGGAGGGCATAGCAACCTGCTCCAGCTTTCTTGCCTGGAGAATCCCGTGGACAGAGGGGCCTGCCGGGCTACAGTCCGTAGGGTCACACGAAGTTGGACACAACCGAGGAGACTTAGCACACACTCATGGAATCCTTTTAACGAAAGCTTTCTGCTCACACGTGAGAAGCCCCATAACTGCTAATTTTCTTCCCTCTGTGGATGCTATGTCTGATGCTCAGAGAGGCCCGTGTGCCTGCTGGTGGCTGAGCTAGGAAGACGTCGGCCCGGGACCTTGCACTCGAAGAGATAATTATCATGGATGAGGACGCAGACACACTACACTTCAGCCATGTGGCAGGAATCCCCTGCCTGACAGGCAGGTGTCTCCCCTCACATGCCTGCAAGTTAGCTGGGGATTTGGAGTGAAATCCAAGAGAAAGGAGGTCCAATTCCCAGACAAGCCGAGAAATTCCCTGGAAGTCAGTTTGTCCCGAGACCCCTGGGAATGCTTCTGAAATCTGCTAAATGAAAAGAGATATTCCTGGAAGAAAAGGATTTGTGCAAAGACAGGGGTCTGAAGAGCAGAGGGCTGTGCAAGCTGTACCCTGGATGGGTCCTGGAGACCTGGATTCCACACCATGGCTTCCGCTAGTGATGTGAAGTTGACTATCACGAAAGCTGGGCCACTTATCAGTCTCCCCATCTGAAAATTGAGAGAACCGCTTTGAGATTTCCTAGCAATATCTTTAATGGGTTTTTTTTTTTTTTTTTGGCTGGTAGCTCATTGATTCTCAGCTCTCAAGTTTCTGCAAATGATGTGAACGTACAGACCCCTACAGTTCTGTTTACCCGGCTTCATCTCTCTGCACATCCAACACGCGTCCATTTTCCCAACCACATCCTCAGTAATGTGGAGACACTCATCGCGTTTATGGGCTCACTTGCTTTTGTCACACGTGGACCGCAGGCTTTTCCAGAGGCTGCGGGACCTAGTGATCCCAGCTGACTTAAGTACAGAGGCAGAGAGAAAGTCAGACTGCCTTCTGGGAAACCAGACAGGAGGGAAATTGGCGAAAACGTGAAACTGAGCTGTTTTGCTCGTTGTGTCCTTTTATCTTTCAGAAATTATTGGCTTTTTAAAATTGTAGTTGATTTAGAATGTTGTATTCGTTTTGCTGCACAGCAAAGTGACCCAGTTACACATATACATATTCTTTTTCTTATTCTTCCCTGTTACAGCTTATCACCAGCTATTGAATAGAGTTCCCTGTGCTGTGAAGTAGGACCTTGTCTGTTTTATATATATTAAGAGTAGTGTATATATATTAAGCTCAAACTCCTGATTTGCCCCTCCGTGCCCTCTGCCTTTGGTAACCACAGTTTGTTTTGTACACCTGTCAGTCTGTTTGGTGAACAAGTTTATTTGTGTCCTATTTTAGATTCCGCATATAACAGAGAGCATGGTGTGCTTCCTCCTCTGTCTGACTGATTTCACTGAGTATGATCATCTGTCAATGGGCACTGAGGTTGTTTCCATGACTTGGTTATTTATGGTGCTGCTGTGAAGATCAGGGGCCTCCCTGGTGGCTCAGATGGTAAAGAATGCCTGCAGTGCAGGAGACCCGGGGTCGATCCCTGGGTTGGGAAAATCCCCTGGAGAAGGGAATGGCTACCCACTCCAGTATTCGTGCCTGGAGAATCCCATGGACAGAGGAGCCTGGCGGGCTACAGTCAGACACAACTGAGTGGCTCACACACACACACACACACACACACACACACGTGAACATCAGGGTGCACGTACCTTTGCAGATCACCGTTTTCTTGGGATACCTGCCCAGGACTAGGATTGCTAGATGCTATGGCAGGTCTGCTTCTGGTTTCCTAAGGATCCTGCACGCTGTTCTCCATGGTGGTTGCACCGATTTATGTTGCTACCAGCGATGTGGGAGGGCTCCCTTTCCTCCGCATCCTCTCCTGCATTTATTATCCGTAGACGTTTCACTGACCAGTTTCATTTTGACCAGTGTGTGGCTGTGCCTCATGGTAGTTTTGATTTGCAGAAAACTGTTTTAACACATAAAGATGTGCTACATAGATTGCCATGCCATGGTTTCACTGTTAAATAGTTAAATATACATTTAACACTTTCTCAGCTTTAATATAATGGAAATTAATAGGCTGCTGTTGTTCAAACGCTCTGTCATGCCAGACTCTTTGCGACCCCATGGGCTGTAGTCCACCAGGCTCCTCTGTCCATGCCAGGAATATTGGAGTCAGTTGCCATTTACCTCCTCCAGGGGATCTTCCTACTCAGGGATTCAACCTTCATCTCCAGCATTGCAGGCAGATTCTTTACCACTCAGCCACCAAGAAGACCCCAGATGCTATGACAATTTAATAACAAAAATATTCAATAGTGGCTTCTATTGGTTGATATGTGATGAAATACACATCAAAGTGTCTCATTTATGTATAAATATGTCAATTTTAAAACTTTATGGAAGAAAGATAATGTACTAACTATTGATAATAATGTAAATAGTATTTAATTAAAAGGAGACCATGTCTAACGTGAAATAAAACAAAGAACGAAAATCTTAGAAATGTTTCATTTTCTTAAAAAACAATGAGCAAGAGAGCAGAGGAAGCCAGTTTTCAGGGAAGGGAGGGGAATGGAAATGCAAAGAGGAAAGGAGTCTGGACTGGGTCCCCAGAGCCTGGCCGGCGGAGGGCGTCTTGACCCTGTGGGTGATCAGGGTTGGATCAGGAAAGGAGTCTGGGCTGGGTCCCCAGAGCCTGGCTGGCGGAGGGCGTCTTGACCCTTTGGGTGATCAGGGTTGGCTGATCGAGGTCTCCATCCAGCTGTTGTACCTCCAGCCCTGAGTTACCTGTTTGAGCTTTAGCTGTTCACCTTGTGGAAGTCCAGTGGCCACCAGCCTGCCCAGATGTCTTTCCAAGAAGTCCATGGGCTTCTGTGGCTACATGACCGCCATGGACGACACCAGCAGAGAGTGTGGGGGAGGAGTCGTGGAACCAGGAGAGCTGGAGGGACGGGGCGGGGAAATAGGAAGCATCCTCAGAGACTGTGCCAGATACTGGGAGAACATCCTCGGGCGCTCAGAGGAGGGGCTGGGGGAGGGGAGGGCTGGGGGAGGGGAAGGGGGTCAAGGGAGGCAGAGGACGCCCAGGGGAGAGAGGAGTCAGCGGAAGTGGGGGTCCGGGGGTCGGCTGGAGACCGTTCCAGCTGAGAGTCAGAGCCTGGACCAGGACTCACGGGGAACGGCTGGATGCGGATCCCAAACACGGACCACCGACTGCAGGACTCAGTGCAGCTTGGGAGCCACGCCACCCCCTTCCCACTCACCGCTCTCGCCCCGGGGTCTGCTCCATGGCCAGGCCAGCCTTAGAGGTAAGCAGCTCTGGGCTCTCCCATCTGCTGATGAGTCCACCAAAGGCTCAGGCGCTCCGGACGTGGAGAGCAGGGTAAAGGGGAATGGGTGCCCGGGTCGGGGGAGGCAGAGGCCCCTGGTGGCTGCTGCTAGGATGGGGTGGGTGGACCAGTGAGGTGGCCAAGCTTCCTCGCCAAGTGTGCATGTCACTGAGTGTGTCTGAGTGTGAGTGAGCTAGTGAGACCTAGTGTGTGCGTGTGTGTGTGTGTGAGTGCAGGGGCGTGAGACAGTGTGCCTGGGAGTTGTGGTATGGGTCCAGACCCAAGTGGGCAGGTCCCTGGCTCAGCCCCACGGGCCCCTCCTGCTGGTGCTCACGGGGGACTGATGACAGCGGGCGACTGTGATTACGTACCTGGAATATTCCTCATTAAGCTCTGATGAACGCTTGCCAGACTCAGGATATTTTGTCTAAAGTTGCTTACCTTTGGGCCTCAGGTGGCCTCTGAGCATTTCATTTAAAATAACAAGGCAGTATCTCCATCATGAACTTTTGCCATAGGAAAGGGGGCGTGTGGGCTCTGACCACTTGAGCATGTCCTGGGCCGGGCTTGTAGCCTCTTGGGTCTGGTCAGTGGGCTGGTGGACAGTGCAGACTGCTAAGAGGAGCTGGCATCTAGGCAGACCCCCACCCACATGAGCACCAGAGCTGGTGGTGACCTACTGGGGACCTACTGGCCTTTGCAGAGTGTAGGTCAGTCTGTGGCCAACTCTCTGCACACCTGGGCCTGGCTACACCGACTGGACAGGGTTACGTGTAAGCCAGCCCACAGCCCTTGCTGGCATCTTAGCTGGCTCAGGGTGCTCCTTTAAAATGTCCACCCAGGACGGCTCCAGAGCTCACCACACAAAAGCCTTGCTTGTGGAGACCTGAGGGCAGCCTAGATGCTGAGGTTCTCTTTGGGGAGAACCAGGGGAGGGCGGGGGGGTGCATTGCTGAACATCTGGTGGAAGGAGTTTCATTGCCAAAGATTAACATCTGTTGCTTAAGCATGAACATATAGTGGCTGGAAATGTAATAAGATTCATGGTCCTGTTTTAAGTAGATTAATTTTGTAATATTTGCTTTCCACCCCCTACATTTAATACTCAGATTTGGACTTGGGAATTGCCTTGTAAAATCGCTCATACAGCTCCGTCTGTATGGCCCCATGGAACGCAATGCGGCCAGATCCTCACAGCGCCTCTCCATCCACTGGGCCACCTGCCCCTGGGCAGAAGCGTGGTGCTCCTGCCCGCCTGCAGCCAGTGCCAGGCGGGGCTGTGCTTGCCCTCCAGGATCTGTCTCAGAGCCTTGTAACCTTGGCGAGGACAGGCGTTGTTACAGTGGGTGACTGTATCTTTAAGGTAAAGGACAGGCAGATGACAGTGTGTATTGCCAACTCTAAAGAAGGTGACGTTGTTCACTCCCCGTATTGTATTGTCCCGGTGGCCATAGCAAAACATCACAGACAGGGTGGCTTCAACAATAGACAGTTTATTTTCTCACAGTTCCAGAGGTTGGAAGGCCAGGACCAAGGCGAGTGTAGGGTTGGCTTCTTGTGAGGCCTCTCTGCTGAGTGTGCACACGGCCGTCCCCTCCTTGCATCCTGCTGGGTGCTTCTGTGTCGTAATCGCCTCTGTTTGTAAGGACATCGGCCAGATTGCATTAGGGTCCACGCTCCTGGCTCCCTTTCATCTTATTACCTCGTCAGAGACCCCGCCTTCAAAGAGTCACACTTGGAGGTACTGGAGGTTAGGAATCTACCTATCGATTTGGGGGGCACGTCACAGTGTCAATCCACTACATCCCCCAACAAGAGTAAAAACAGGGAGTCCAGTCTTGAAGGAAAACCACAGATTTGTATTCTTGTAGAATCTCAACATGCACAGACAGAGTTTTATTTCTATGAAAAGCCACTTGCCAGGCCTAGAGGAATGAAACCATGTTGTCATGTCAACCTGGTATTTCCTGCTTATAACTAACTTAACTGTGCTGGTCCAGGATCGTAATAGAATACTATGAAGATACGTGTTGTGCTGGTCTTTTTTTTTTTTTGCAGAGAACATCCAATATACACAGAAGACAACAACTGCTACCATATTATTGATATATGAAATGTATGAGTCACTTGGTCATGTCCAGCTCTATGCAACCCCATGGACTATATAGCCCACCAGGCTTCTCTGTCTGTGGGATTCTCCAGACAAGAATACTGGAATGGGTAACCATTCCCTTCTTCAGGGAATCTTCCTGGCCCAGGGATCAAACTCAGATATCCTGCATTGCAGGGGGACTCTATGCCCACTGAACCACGAAGGAAGCCCCTGATATATAATCTACCTTTTTAATCAGTTCATTAATCAGAAAAATTCAGTTGTCAGCTTAGTAATGCCTCCTAATGGAGCCTGGATCAAATTGATGATGGGAAGGTAAAGAGGTCCCAAATCAAAGGATCACACAGGTATTAGCTTAATGTCTTGCTTTTTCAGAGTCTGCTGTTAAAGTATGTTCTGAGTTTGGTGGCAAATGTGTCTTTGAAAATGTGTATGCCCACATATGTGACTCCAGCTGGCACGTGTCTTATGGATCATATGAAGGGTGGATCCGTTAGGATCAGCATCTTGAAAGGCCCTTCTTTGCTAAGATAGCAATTTCACCCTATGGCCATCAGGGTTTTCATTTAAGATTTTCCTTAAACGAACCAGTTGTGCTGTTTTCTCAGTCTTCTCAGGGAGAGGCTGACAGCGAAGTCTCAGTTTCAAAAGGACAACTGGTCAGATAAAAATGTGAAACTCTGGGCTTTTCTGGCTTCCTGATAGAGAATCAGGGCCTATGTGATATCTCCCAGCTGAGACTTCGAGGCTAAAATAAGAGAAAGTGTCTTTGCCAGGGCAGGGTGACAGAGGCCATGGGGAAGAGCCTGGTCTGGAGCACGTGCTGTGCGGGTCTGTTTTGCAAAGAACACCTGGTATAGGTGGCAGAAGAGGACCGCTGCCACCTTGCTGATAAGTCAGTTACTCGGGTGTACCCTCCAGGCAGCCTCTAACTGGGGCTGCCATCTTGGTTCACACTCGAAAAGTCTGCAGGTGGCACAAGTTTGTTTTCCATAGTCGTCCCCATCTGACAAACACAAGCAACGTGAATGTTCCCGTGGGAGTGCGCCTGGCTTGGGTCTCCTTGTTGTTGTCTGGCCAGGAGTTGCTGTTCAGGCCAGGAGTTTGTCTGGCCAGGAGTTGCTGCTCTGAGAAGTGGAAATGGCCCCTGTCTGGGGGCAGGCCTGTCCTTTGTGGAGGATGGGGGTCCCCCGGTGAGGAAGGGGACCCTGTGTGGCATGGCTGAGGCCTGGTGCTCGTCCCCAGCACACCACCTTGGGTTGCATTCTCCCGGTAACCCGTGGGCTGAGGGCGTTCTGTGCTGGCGGTATCACAACGTGGTCCTTGGGGTACTGGCCCTGTCTCTTCTGCCCTTTGTCCTCAGCGAGTCCTGGGTGAGTCAGGCGGAGCCGGGGGTGGGCAGCTAATTTCATCTCACGTCATGCTCACCCAGCCACCCCGAAATGCATATAAATGGATTCCATGTGTTTTCAAAAAGAGTGCCGTACAAATAGAAGGTGTTAAACGAGGGGGCAAAAAAAAAGATAAAATACCCCACAGAGGTCATGTGGGTGTTTGCAGTTGGAGGGAAGGCTGCTTTCTGTCACCGTCTGACTGTGTATAAACCTAACTCGATCACCTTCTGAAGAATGTATGAATCATGCTTAATAATCAGCTTTAGGCACTTCTGAGGGAAGCGTCGCATTTTGAAGCTACAAAGGTCCCCTAAACAGCTCCTGGGAAATGACCCTGCATCTCATTAGATGGGAAAATCCACTGCCATCGGATGGGGTGTTGGAGCTGAACCACTTCAGTCTCAGCCCACTTCAAAATGTCAAGGAGCCTCCACTTAAACACCTGATTAATCTACAAGGGCCAGGGAAGACAGTGCCTTCCCGGGGAAGGGGAAAAATCACGTGTGCATTTTTTCCTTGAAGAAACTTTTTCTTTGCACTCAAGGAAAAAAAAAATAACCTCTTCTTTCTCTCATATTCATTATTTTCTGTCTTTAAAAAGACCTTTATCTGACTTTTATCTCTCCCATATGCCCGTGGCCAATGCCAGCATCTTCCCGTTTTACAAATCTGCCCAGGTAGAGGCTTTATCTGACTCACACCGGCTTACTATTTTCCTATTTAAATGGTTGATGCTGAATCAAAGTCAAATGTGAAGGTCAGGGAGACGGGTTTGGAGCTTTGTGATCGGAGACACACACAGGGCTCACTCGACAGAAGAAAAGGGGCTCAACAGAATGAAATTCCCACCAATTGTCACTCTTACAACCTATGTTTGGAGCAATTTGGGCTCTGCTTGCTTTGTCTTTATTATAAATAATAATATGTAATTACTCTACTTATTATACATTGTGTATAATTTGCAATGATAACACCATTAATAATTTATTTGTTACACATATTATGATTAATAAATAAGAATAATCATTCAGGTAATTTGAATTTTAAATTAAAACCAGGTCTCATAGAGCCTACTGAATAGGTATTTTATTTGGAAAGATTTACAGAATCTCCGTAATTGCCACAGTTACAGCCATCATGATATAATCATCCTATTTCCATGGGAAACAGATTAGTTCCTGATTGCCCATTGCTTTTTTTCTGGGAATCCCATTGTTCAAAGTTGTCTTGACATTTGGGTGAAACGAAGGGCATACAGTGTCCGCTATTTATTTCACACTTAACATCCCTGTGCACTTCAGAACTCGTGAGTGTCCTCTGTGTCTTTATGACCGGTTTGCATTCACAGTTTCCGTGCAGTCCTGAGCCTTTGACCCACTGTTATCTCCTGGGGAGCTCCTGTCATCTCCTTCGGGTGAGGGTTAGGGGGTGGTTCCATGATTCTTGGCAGCTTCTCACCCTTTCAGACCCTCTAAGTTATTTTTGGTTTTGAATGCGCTTTAACATTTTCTAAGAGGGTAAATTTTGTGTTGTGTTCTTACCATCAAAAAAAAAAAAGAGAAACAAGGTGACCTAGGGTGGCCCTGGGAGGTGTTGGCTTGCCTGTCCCCTCGCTGGTGGAGGTGGTGTCCTGATCCTCCGTAGAGCCTGCCAGATTCAAACTGTACCCATGAACCACGTGCTGCCTGTGTCAGGGACACCTCCATAGCGCGGTTTAGAAGGAAGCAGCCCTCGGGGCACCATGGGGCTGGCAGCAAGCTGATGTCATTGAGTCTGCAGAAAAATAGCCCCCAGAACCCCCCGGAGGCCAGAACCCGGGCGGGCCTGCTCTTGCACTCCCAAGTTAAACCCAGCTCTGTGAGTCAGGGCATGGTGTGGAGACTCCGGGAGGGTGGGGCAGGGCCGGCTGAGCAAACAAACATATCGCACAGCAGAAGGAGGACAGCTCAGCTCCCGTCTGTCTCTAAACACCCTGGTGTGGCGGGACAAATGCTCTCTGCCTGGCGCGGCCTGGGGTGTGCATGTGCAGAAGTCAAGGGATGCTGGGCTCCCAGAGGGCGGGCTCCAAGAGGCTGGTGGCCGAGGGCACGCAGGAGCATCCAGGGCCCCAGGGCCGGCTGCCAGGATGGAGGAGCCTCTACGTGGTCCCCACTGTAGGGATGGGCTCTGGGTTCCCTGGGCCTCTCTGTGGACCCATGTGGGGATACCCTACAACCCCAAGAGGGATGGAAGGCCTTGCTCCAAGCCCTGACTGCCTGTGAGCAACAGTGGGGGCTTCCTGGATCCTTTGGGAGAGAAAGGCAGCTACTGGCCTGGCCACCTGGGGTCGAGGGCCCTGGGGACCAGAGGTGGCCCTGCGCCTGGACATGGCAAGCCCGCGGCTCCAGCCATCTGCCCTCTGAGGCCTGCCTCCCCTGTTCCTTCCCTCTCTGCAGTGACACGATGAGGGACCTGGGCAACCGGGAGGAGCTGTGATTTCATTAGACTAGAGGGGACGCCCAGAGTCAGACGTGAGCGGAGCAACTGAACGCACACACAGACTAGTCACACGCAAGGGTGAAACGTTTGTGCTTTTCACCTCTGTTCTGATTGGTTGGTTACAGGCCACTGGATGTGAAGGGTTTGGGGACATCTCTGCCTTGGGTTGGGGGTTGTATCAGTGTGGAAAGACAGCCGTCCTTCTGAAGCGTGATTCACGTGGAGGGGACTGTCATAGTGCTTCCTTTGGAGATGCAATGGCTCCTAGGCACATGGGTGGAGCACCACTCTCTAATTTTCAGCAGCAGAAAGATGAACAGGGCCTGAACTTAGCCTTGAGACGATGCTGCCCATGCAGCAAGCACCGAACAGTCACCATCTGGGCTTTGTGGAACCAGCTTTGGTTTTTTTTGGGGGTGGTCCTCGTCTCTGTTAAATTGAACAGAAATGTCACCTTTATTGTGAAATAAATACCCCAGCTTTCCCTCATTAAGGTACATTCCCGGCCAGGTTGGACTGTGACAGAAGCTGAGGTCCACGGAACAGTATTTCTCACCCTCGTGATGGGGGCTTCTCACAGTGGCCAGTCACCTTGCCATCCCAGGGCCAGACAGTAGACACTGGCACAGGGAGGCCATGCCCCTGCTGGGCGGCTCCCCCCACCCCTGTGCCCCCTCCCTGCAGAGCCAGTGCACAACACCAGCCCAGCACCCCAGCCCAGGAAGTCCCCCAGCTCTGAACACACGAAAGGACACTGCTCAGAGTGCAGAGGCCCCCAGAACTCTGACCCACGGCCTTGGCCTGGCAGAACAGACCCGTGGGCCCAGAACTCTCTAGACTCGGTCAGTGACTTCTGCCCACATTTCCAGATCAGCCCCAACCGGAGAAAGCCTAAATACCCCCATTATTTAGGACACCCGCCTCTGGCGGGCCACCCCGCCTCCCCTGGGCCCCGGCTGAGGCCCCCTCTTCAGTCTGACGTGGACCCAACTCCTCTGCCTGCCTTTGGGAGTCTGCCAAATGCGAGGGGTGGCCGAGCTCCTCCCGCTCTTGCCTGGGTGGTCTGCGGTGACGCCCACCCTCCCCAGAAGGCAATCTTCCAGCGAGGGCACAGGAAGGGTGAGAGCTCGCCCGGCGCTGCTGTAGGTCCCGGCAGGCTCGACACAAAGTCAGCGGCTCTGACGATGGAAGCTGATCCCACGGCTCCTGCTCTGTGCTTCCAGCCACAAGGGTTCCACAGGGCAGGCCGGGTCCACGTGGCTGGAATGCCCAGGACGCGTGGACTTTGGCATATGGAGACGGGCTGTGTGTATTCTCAACCACTCATCAGTACTGCAGCCAGGAGTCACCTGGGAGCCCAGGCCCCCGCTTGGCGAGGGATGCCCAGGGCCACACCCGATACCCTGCTTTCGGAGTCTTCACTCACCGGTCTAGAAGAGGCCCCAAACATCTCATTTTCCTTCCTTGGGCTCTTGGAATGATTCAGAAAAAGATGGCTCTCTCCTATTCCTTTGGAAAGACACTCCCGGCAGTTGGCCCGTGACCACACAGGAGGTCTCGGGGGCCAAATCCTCCATGCTTGCCCTGGGGTCTTGCACACAGAGTCCCCTGGCCCCGCTGTACCTGAGCGTCGGCCCAGGACATGGTTTCCTGTTAACATGACCTGAGCCACCGGAGCCGTCCTGCCCGGGGACCCCCTGGGTCAGGACATGGCTCTCCCGCCAACACAGCCCGAGCCGGTTCCCTTTCTCACGCCACGTGATGCTGCGGACTTGAGTGACGTGAGGTGAGCAAGACCAGCAGGTCTTTGTCTACGAAGCTCAAGTTCCCTCCTCTTGCTCTTTTGTGTGAGTTCAGCTCCTTGCGCTGGCCTGGGATGTGCCCCAAGGAGCAGTGGAGGGTCTAGAGATGATCAGTGTTCATAAAGCCAGACACTTGGCTGCAGGGGAGAGTCACTTTCGGGTCAGCCAGGTTCTGGGCGTCATCTTCATCCTGACCCCTGCACCCCTGCATTCCTGCTGGTGAGCATCTCAACTCAGGGGCACAGACCAGAGACACACTTTAGGGGAGAGACATGTGTCTGTACACTTAATATGAAGAATCCTTTAAATATCGACAAATGGAATCTCAGAGAAAAAGATGATGATGTTTATGTGAAATACTCAATAGGGGCATTATTTTATGGCTGCCGTGACTTTTGTGGAGATGCTTCACTGACTGGATTCTGGACCAATCAGATCATTTCGTTGTTGTTTGGTTGCTAAGTTGTGTCTGACTCTTAGACTGAGCCAGTAAAGGAGACGGAATTCTATCTCTTCATACCACAGAACTGCAGGGGTGATGGACAAAGTAATTTGGGAAGGTGTGTCCTAGGTCACTTCAAGTGTCCAACTCTTCGTGGCCCTGTGGACCTTAGCCTTTCATGACTCTCTGTGGCTTCTCCAGGCAAGATCCCACAGGTGGATTACTACGCCCTCTGCCGTGGGAGCTTCCTGACTCGGGCATTGAACCTGCACTTCTTACTTCTGCGTTGGCAGGCAGGCTCCCTACAACTAGTGCCACCTGGGAAGCCCCAATTTAGGGATAACACACAGTGATTTGGGAAAATACCCATGACTTGGGGATGAGGATAAAATGAGGTGATGCTGCCTTCATCTGCCCAGGTTGCCATTAAAAAATGCCACAGACTGGGCTATATAAACAGCAGACGTTCGCTTGTGATGGTTCTGGGGGCTGACGTTGAGGACAGGGTGCCAGCAGGGTCTGTTCTGGGGAGGGGTACAGAGTAGGGTGACCTTCGTCTCTGAAGTTTGTTTTTTCCGTCTTTAAAGAGAGCACTGTGGACCTTACTGAACTGGTCAGGCAAACTCAGTCAAATGCTTGCTGGTCTTTGAATGTAGGCTTCCAGCCCTCACCGGGGAGGTTACTCCAGGTCAGAGGGATTTGGGTTTGGGTTTGGACACGAGCTTAGCGATCACATTTGAGCAGTGTCTTCCTGGACCTTCCGGCCTCCTTTTCGAGGATAATGGCACCCCCTTCATCGGCTCCTGGGGTCCCTATGAATGGCATCTAGCGTGGGCTCTGCCCCTGCTTGGGCCTCTGCGCCCCTTATACAGGCTGTGGGGTCCACCGTTGGAGCGAGTGAGGGGCTGTGAACCCACCTGCAGTTCTCTCTTCGGGCCCTGACTATGCCTGACCCACAAAGCGGGGCTTTGTGGACTGGCCGTGGCAACGATGGCTATAACTTTTCAGCATGCTGCCTAAGAAAATTATTTACAAGAACATCTTCCCCACTCCTACTCAGTATCTCTGATCCTTTGTGAGCAACCAGACATTCTGTGAAATGCTACCTCGGAGCCTGTTTGCCAACGCTAGACAGAGGAAAATTTAAACCTCATAGCACAGCAACCCCAAACCCACAACTAATATGATACAGCTGAACAAAAACACCATTTAGCTATCGTATTTAGATGTAAAATGTTTAAAACACTGCTTTCTACCGTCCAGCTTATATGACTGTTAACAAATAGGTGCTCTTCTGCATCAAAGCCCCCTTTTTAAAAATGAGGCAGGGTGCTCAGGGCTGGTGCCCTGGAATGACCCTGAGTGAAGGGATGGGGAGGGAGGGGTGGAGGGGGGCTCAGGATGTGAGACACATGTACACCCAAGGCTAATTCATGTCAATGTATGGCAAAAACCATCACCATATTGTAAAGTAATTAGCCTCCAATTAAAATAAATAAAAAAGAAAAAAATGACAATTTTCTCAGTCAGCTTGTTGCTTTCTCAATAATTACATCAACTTTTTCAAACATGAACTAGACAAAAATAAGATCTAGCTGCCAAAGGTGACGTGGGAAGGCAGTGAGGACAGACATCCCAGGCAGGGAATGGCTCGCTCTTAGGAGGCACCATGATGCCCCTGGCCTGCACATCTAAGGACACACATCGGCATGGATGGCTTTAGAGCACTTTGCAAATGGACTAAATGTGGTTTTGTTGAATGACTAATTGTGTTGGAAAAGTGGCTCCATAGATTTCTGGCACACTGTTTTGTTAAAAAACCTGAGATTGGGAGATGTCATCATAAACTGCTCTTAAATCTTCACTGGCTAGAAAATATTTTATTGGAAAATGCATACATTACAAAGAAGTGGAGTCTTAAAAAGCAATAGGCAATCCACAGGAAAAATATGAACAAATAAATATCAACCATTTGCTCATGTGTTTTTTTAAAAAATAATACAATAATTCATAATTAGTTCGTTCATCCAACTCTGTAATTACCAAGCAATTATTAGGTGGTTCCACTGTGGTGGTGCAATGGTAAAGAACTCACCCGCCAAAGCAGGAGACACAGGAGATGCAGGTTCGATCCCTCAGTCTGGGAGATCCTCTGGAGAAGGACATAGCAACCCATTCCAGTATTCTTGCCTGGAGAATCCCATGGGCAGAGGAGCCTACCAAGGTACAATCCATGGGATCACAAAGAATCAGACACAACTGGAGACTGAACACATACACTATGATATGCATCAGAAATAGAATTTTGAGACAGATACAAATATATGTCCTGGTTTTGTAAAGTTTTCACTTACAAGCAAAACAGCAGAATTAAAGTATTTTCCAAAGGCACTTTTTAAAAATTTAGAAAACAGGCTAAATTTCTTTCTTTTAGAGTTAGATTTTATGTAAAAGACATATCTGTAATAATAGTGAAATAATCTAAAAATGCAAAACATAAGATCGCTTTCATTAATTCCTTTTGTTGGTAGATTGTTGAAGTGGCAGTGGGTGTGTTTCTGTCCACATCTAGAATATATCACCCTATACCTAATGTCATGTTCTTATAAAAACACATGTACATTTAAAATAATTTCTATATGCATATTCGTATACATGTTTAGTGGGACTTTTAAAAATTTGACAATATGTCCTGCAGTTTGCTTTACTGTTATATGGGGGTTTAGATTACTTAAAAATACATGTTGGAAACTGTCAGACAACCACTAAACATTAGTTAAAATAAATATGAGAGATAAAATGCTAAGATCTGCCAAGAGAGGAAATAAAACGGAATTACACAGAGTTTAATTAAAACCAGGTAGGATAAAAAAAAAAAAAGGAGGGGGGAGAAAAGCAAAAAACAAAGGCAACAAATGAAAGTAGTTACTAATCTTATAGAAACGAATGCAACTATATCAATTACCGCTTTAAACATGAATAGTTTAAATAAATTAACTAAAGACAGGGATTATTGGAATGATTTTAACATGTGGATTAAGAAACTATTTTTTTGATCTAAAAGAAACTAATTTTAATTATAAAGTTACAGAAAAGTGAAAGGTAGAGAAAAGGCTTCCCAGATGGCTCAGTGGTAAAGAATCAGCCTGCCAATTCAGGAGACATAAGAGATGTGAGTTCAGTCCCTGGGTTGGGAAGATCCCCTGGAGAGGAAAATGGCAGCCCACTCCAGTATTCTTGCCTGGGAAATCCCATGGACAGGGGAGCCCGGCGGGCTGCAGTCCACGGGGTCACAGAGAGTCAGACACGCCTGAGGTGACCTAGCACACAAACACGTCGAACATGAAAGGAAGGGAGAAAGCAGACAGGTCAGCACTGCCTGAAAGAAAGACGGAGAAGCTGTATTAATTTCAGGCAATGTGCCTTCAGAAGAAGGGACTTTATCAAAGGTAAATGAGCGTATTCCATAATGATAAAGTGGTCAGTTCTACAGGAAGGTACAGCAAGCTTGCCTCTGTATGTACCTAACCACAGGATATAGAAATATGTGAAGGAAAAGCTAATAACACTAAAAGAAGAAATATATAAACACAGTTGCTTGATGATTTTAACACCTTCTGTCAGAAATAGATCAAGCAGACAGAAAACCAGGACACGTACATATACTCTAAGCAGCACTATCAGTCGACTTCTCTCAACTGACTTTTATAGAATGATCTATCCAACAGCAGCAGAAAACACGTTCTTCTCAGACTCACATGGATCATTCACCATGAAAAACCATATTTTGTGTCATAAGCACCCATGAATAAATTTAATATTCTGTAAATTGTACTAATACAATGTATAGTCTCAGATCACAGGGAGTCAAACTGGAAATGAATAACAGAAAAATAGTTGAAAATATCCAACTATTGGGAAATTAGGCACTGTCCATCTAAACAACTCATAGGTCAAATAAAGTCTTCTTGGAGAAATGCCTGACTTAATTAGGACTATGGTGGGAAATAATGGGGATGAACCCTGAGCATCGAGAGACAGAAAGCAAGAAAGTGTTCAACGCACACACACGCAAACACACACACGTGCATAAGTGCTTGTACAAATGCATGCCCTCACATGCATATCCGTGCACACACATGATATGGAGTATGTCAAAAGGACACAGGAGTTAGGGGAAAAGGACCACAAAGACCCAAGCCATTTTCTTGTGAGCAAAATACAAAATAAAGCAGCATTGGATTATATCCCAAAGCATGAAATTAATATTCACGATCCCATTATGATATAACTAACTGATCCAATAAATGAATACAGGGGGAATACAGACAACCGATACAGGATTACTACAGATAATGTCTGTAGCTACTCTGCTCTCTGAAACTGGAGCATAGCTCTGTCTTCCTTCAACGTGGAGGTAACGTAGTAAAGTAACTTCCTTCCAAGGGGTACAGTAAGGAAGGGGGGATCTTATGGTGGGGAAATACTCGTTCCTTTGCCAGGTAGTGAAGGGCGGTGCAGCGGTGCCAAGCCATGTTGAAGTCATGGACACTTGATACTATGCTTTGAGAAAGACTTTACCTCTGAGCGCTCCTTGGTAACCTGTAGCCCAGCCTAATCATGAAGAAAACATGATGCAGATTCTAACAGAGGGACATTCTACAGACTGCTTGACGGGCACCACTCAAAACTGCTGAGGTCAGCAAAAACAAGCTCTGTTCGTGAAGCTGTCACAGCCAAAAGGTGCTCCAGGAGACACGATGATGGATGGGACCCTGGAAGAAGAAAGATATTAGGAAAGAAGCAGGATAAATCTGCTTAAACTTTGGGCTTTCGTTAACAGTGATGTGTCAATACTGGTTCTTTAATTGTTGCAAATGTCTTGCACTAAAGTAAGATCCTGAATATAAAATAATGCAGGTATAGACATGTAAGAAGTGTTTATACTATCTTTGCAACTTTCTGTAAATTTAAAGCATTTCTCAAATAAAATTTACATTTTTAGGAAATCTAATTGCTGATTTAATCTTTCAATGTGAAGAGCCAACTCATTAGAAAAGACTGTGATGCTGGGAAAGATTGAAGGCAAGAAGGGAAGGGGACAACAGAGACGAGATGGTTGGATGACATCACAGACTCAATGGACATGAGTCTGAGCAAGCTCTGGGAGATGGTGAAGGACAGGGAAGTCTGGAGTGCTGCAGTCCATGGGTCAGGGAGTCAAACATGACTGAGCGACTGAACAGGAACAAAATTTACTAAGAGTACCTTCCCTCTGAAGATGATACAGTATGGTGATCACTGGTGGAACTAAAGAGAAAGCCAGAAGGAAATAGGCTACTTTCAGCCACCTCCAAGGAACCTGAATTTGATGGACGTTTTAGCTTCGTAAAGATTAACAGGTGCAAATTCACAGGACTTAACCTCGCTTGATGATGGTGAAATCGCTGCAGTCCTTCTTAAGCGGCTGGTGCCGTGGTGCTGTCTCTGTGTATTAATAGCAGCACTGAATAAGTTAGAACGAGGCCTCAAGATAATAGCATTTGTGAGTTTGGAAAGGAGTCATCACAGAAAAGATAACAAGGACAGTCATTGAACAGCTGGAGTATCAGAGCTCCTTGGGCCAGTTTAAGTGTTTCAGAAGAGCTACACCCACCCTAATTACGCAAAGAGTCCGTGTAAATTTGCAATTTGTGACGATTGAACTGTTCACCTCCAAAGCACCCGTTTATTTAAACTCAATTACTTACATGACCGGGGCCAATGATTTCTAAAAAGGAGCCTTTCGTCTCCTGTGATAGGTGTTCTGCCAAAACTCAGCATGTATTTTGTTTTCTTTAAAAACTACCATTTCTATATAATTGGATTAACCCAGCATGTGACTGAGGCCAGATGTCGACGTTTCCTAGCTTGGGTAGATCCCTCATGTGAATTTTCTGAGGCTTCTCTCATAATATTGTGAAAGTTAAAACTGAGTCATTGGTTAAAAATGACCTTCACGTGTCCTTAAGAAGTTTTACAACTATTGGTCAGAAGGAAAAACACTAACAGCTTATTTAAAGTTTCAGACGGGCAAGTAGCCATGGGCAGAGATCAAGAAACTGTGTTTATTAATTGCTTGCCACAGTCTATAATTTTGTTAAGAAGTGTATGAGGGAAAAGTATTTCTCAAGTAATAGGAAATTCACCAAAGCCTAGGTATTTGAGCTTGCAATCTTTTTGAAAAAAATAGTTCAGCCGCTACAAATCCAGCTTCTTCCTTTCCCCAACAATCTTCATCTTTCTCACCTGTATTCTGTAGAGAAGTGTCTGTTTATATCTTCTGCCAATGTTTCCATTGGGTCATTTGTTTTTGAAATTGAGATACGTAAGCTATTTGTATGTTTTGGAGTTAGTCCATTGTCTTTTGCATCATCTATAGTTTATACAAATACGGACGTTGGTGTAGTTAAATAGTGCTAACATAGTCGTCATCCCACTCTAGTGTTCTTACCTGGAGAATGGACAGAGGAGCCTGCTGGGCTGCAGTCCATGGGTCCCCCAAAATCGGACCAGACCGAGTGACCAAGTGTGCATGCCTGCAAAATAACCATCATAAAAGCAGCTGCAGAGGCTGATAATAGTATAATCAGTGGTTAATCTGTATTCCAAAATAACTGAGGGTTAGATTAAATTAATTTCACAAGCTGGAGTTTAACATAGGCAGAATTTGAGCAAAGAAGAATCACCTTCCCTGAGATAAGAGTTTATCAGTGGTGCATGAGATTGAGTGAAGTGAGACTGTAAATATTTTTGCTGACACAGCCAGATGGATGGTTTGAATAGAAAGTCAAGACTTGAGGGTAGTCTGAGGATATTTGGAAGATGCTATGACTTTAGGAGAATATAGATTAAATTATTATTAGTTTTTTTTTTTTTTTCACTTTTGGAAAGAAAGCTTTAATGAGGCCAAAGCCTTGATATGTGACTTTTTACCCATCCATTGATGAGGCCAAAAACTGTGTAATATGAAGAAAGACAAATTTTTCTTGTGATAATTTGAAATGAATTTCAACAATTTCTGCTAAAAAGAAGCTAAACAAGACAAAACAAACCAACAAACCCTTACACAAGCACAGGCCATTGCGTGTGTGCTATGCTAAGTTGCTTCAGTCGTGCCCAATTTTGCCACCCTGTGAGCTGTAGCCCTAGCTAGCTTGGATAGATACCTCATGTGACTTTTCTGAGGCTTCTCTCACAATATTCTGAAAGTTAAAATTGAGTCATTGTTTAAAAATGACCTTCAAGTGTCCTTAAGAAGTTTTACAACTGTCGGTCAGAAGGAAAAACACTAACGGCTTATTTCAAGTTTCATACGGCAAGTAGCTACAAGCAGAGATCAAGAAACAGGCTCCTCTGTCTGTGGATTCTCCAGACAAGAGTACTGGAGTGGGTTGCCATTCTCTTCTCTGGGGCATCTTCCTGACCCAGGGATTGAACCCAGGTCTCTTACACTGCAGGCAGAGGGTGAAGAATCTGCCTTTACCCTCGAATCTTTAGACAACCAGAGCTTGGAAGACAGCTCATCTAGGAACACTTCCCAGGGCATTTTGGGCTGGATTTTCCACTCCTTTTCTTTGACCATCACCTACCAGCTGGAGTTGTGGCTTTCTTAACGGCCTCTCTGCTGCACCCAGAGCCAGGAGGGCAGGTGCTGTGTCTTACTTGCTTTCCATTCAGGGCAAAGCTGGTCCAATCCCAGAGCAGGAATAAAAGAGATTCCCCTATGACCCGGAGTGTCAGGGTTACCGTATTGTGAGTGCTGATTTGCTGCATTTAAAATCACACACCCGCTGGGCTTGATTTCCTCCCGACTACCTGGCCGAATCCTGCGCCACCAACACCAGCCTAGAAACACGTGTCTTCTAGGAGCCAGGATCGTGCACACGTGAGGCCTCCGGAAGCTGGCGTGTACTCAGCTGCTTTGGGCACATCTGGCTTTTTTCGAGCTGACTCCTCTCTGCCTGATGTTTTTTAGTTGATTTGAGAGTATTCAGATTCCAGAGGAGGTGCCAACGGGCCTGTCACACTCATCTTCGGATGACATCTGCTGAGAATTTTTCAATAACATCAAGTGTACAGAGCCTGTGGAGAAGGGGGCCAGTGGATTACGACAGCCATGTGGGGAGACTGCTGGGCAGAAAGTTTGGATTTGATGATGCTCCTGATGTGGTTTCTGTCCCCTGGAGGGAGGGCCAAACCCACACTGTGTCCCCCTGAGCTGGACGCAGAGGCCGGCGTGGTGTGGGGGGGAGCCTGGCTGGCACACCAGGCACAGAGGGGCCCCATGAAGGCAGTGGCTCCCGTTTGGGTGCATCCCACTTCCTCATGCTCACTCCTCAGTGCTTCGGTTATGACTCACAGTATCCCCCACTTTGGAAGTTCTTTCAGTTCAGTTCAGTTGCTCAGTCATGTCTCATTCTTTGTGACCCCATGGACTGCAGCACTCCAGGCCTCCCTGTTCATCACCAACTCCTGGAGCTTGCTCAAACTCATGTCCATAGAGTTGTTGATGCCATCCCACCATCTCATCCTCTGTCATCCCCTTCTCCCCTCCCCTTCAATCTTTCCCAGCATTAGAGTCTTTTTCAATGAGTCAGATCTTTGCATCAAGTGGCCAAAGTATTGGAGTTTCAGCTTCAGCATCAGTCCTTCCAATGACTATTCAGGACTGATCTCCTTCAGAATGGACTGGTTGGATCTCCTTGCAGTCCAAGGGACTCTCAAGAGTCTTCTCCAACACCACAGTTCAAGAGCATCAATTCTTCAGCCCTCAGCTTTTTTTATAGTCCAACTGTCACATCTTGGAAGTTCTTTGGGGTTTTTGAATTCCTCAAAAAACAACTTGCTAAGTAAGTCATCAAAACAACTTGCTGAGCCATCAAAACAGGCAAGAATATTTTCTTTCTATAGCCCTTAAAATATATAATGTAGGTCACCCTGTCTACAAGTAAGCTGGATTTCACAATGAAGGGCATGACCACACTTTAAGTCAGGCTCCTCGGAGCCAATGGCTTCACCATGGAGGTTTCCACCTTGACCCTGTCCTTGCCAAGCCTGCAAACCCTGTCACATGGATCCACCGGTCAGAGTCCTTCTGAGAACCCCCTACCTTCATGCTCTTCATTGTAACTTTTTATCCCCTGACCCTCTCTCTCTACCTGTTGCTTGTAAATCCCACCTTCTTCTGTGTGCTTAGAGCTGAGCCCCACCTCTCTTCTCTGTTGCAATAGCCCTGAATAAAGTCTTCCTTGCCCTTTTAATAAATGTCGAGGTACAATTCTTCTTTAACAATGTGTAATTAAGGTTATTACACATTAATTAATTATTACACATTAATTAAGGTTATTATGCATTTGACTCATTGGAAAAGACTGTGGTGCTGGGAGGGATTGGGGGCAGGAGGAGAAGGGGACGACCGAGGATGAGATGGCTGGATGGCATCACTGACTCGATGGACGTGAGTCTGAGTGAACTCCGGGAGTTGGTGATGGACAGGGAGGCCTGGCGTGCTGCAATTCATGGGGTCGCAGAGTCAGACACAATTGAGCGACTGGACTGAACTGAGCTGAACTGAAATCAAGGCTATTTCCCACATTCCTGCCGGGCGGCTCGTCTAGGTTCTGTCTGTGCTGCAAGAATTCTCTAGGTTGGCTGTGACGTCGCTGCCAAGCCCATTTGACCACACACATCTGGCCAAGGACAGATTTTTCCATATTTTTCCTCCTGTCATTATATTGATCTCTGACACTGCTTCTGCTCCTGGGTGCAGACTTAAGTGTGCATTTAAAGGGGATGAAATTTTCACAGCATGTCTCTGGTCTTTCTCTAAATCAGAAAGTATGGTGGGAAATAGCAGGACAAATTATCTCACTTTACACAAGAGAAAAGTAAGCTTTGCTGAGTATGTGGATATTCAGTGTTTAGGAATAATTACATGTAGTGTGTTACTTATTCCAACTTCTGTCTGAAGGACTCAATTCCACTCACAACAAGATGCCAAGCTAATTTACTATGTAAATGCAAAAATGGCATATTGCATTTTAGTTTTGCATTTTACAGAAAAAATAATTTTAAAAGATATTTGGGACAAGATAAAATGTTTGTCATCTCAAGGCATCTCCCCTTCTACACTACCATCACTACCAGCACATACTCCTTCCCAAAATAAATCTTTTGTTCCAATTTCTATAAGGAAATTATTTTGATAGAGTGGGAAGCTTTTAGCTTTGGTTGGGGTTTTCTTAAATCAGTGACATCAGGTGGTAGCTAATACTCCCTACATTTTTTTTTTGAAATTAAAAAAATTAAAATGTAGAGTTAGAAATATAAAGCAAAAATTCAAGTCTATACCAAAAGATACAGAGTTCAAGCATGAATTTAAAATATTTCTTGAGAGAGATGATAGTGCTCTTGTGAAGCCTGTAGTGAAATTTTCTAGAACTCTATTATACTAATCTGAGAGCTCTTAAATAAATAGACTGCTATCTTACTACCCTTGGAAATCCTGATTGAGCAGGATGCACATTTTAAAAATAAGGGGACATATGTATACCTATGGCTGATTCATGTTGATGTATGGCAGAAACTAACATAATATTGTAAAGCAATTATCCTCCAATTTAAAAAAAGCTTAAAAATAAAAATAAAATGAAAATAAGATTCTGTAATGGTTCAAATGGTGAGCAAACTTGACACCCAGTGAACTGGACAAGGTCCTGCCTAGACCACAGACCACGTCCACACTCAGGGAAAGCTCGCCTTTTTATTTCTGATAACCTTGAGTGCTAGTCTGAATTATGAACTACTGGTCACTTGCAGCTTTCAGATCTTAGAGATGTTAAAAGCAGTACAAATCAGTGGCTTTCAAACTATGCTTTAATCCAGAGAACAGGAGCTGGGGTAAAGATGTAGAAACGTGGAAAAAGCAATGGGGAAGAATCTATACAAAGAAGAAAGCAACGTCACAATTGCTTATTGTTAGAGTGTTCATCCACAAAATTTTCTTTAAATAAAAGACTTATCTGCTTCAAAAACAATGTTTGAGAATAATGATAATACAAAGGTTTCTTAAATTACGTTGAACTGCAGATTGTGATTCAGGGAGTCTAGGGTTGGCGGTGGTGATGTTGTTCAGTCGCTCATTCCTATCCAGCTGTTTGCGGCCCCAGGGCCTGCAGCACGCTACGCTTTCCTGTTCTTCATTATCTCCTGGAGTCTGCTCAAACTCATGTCCACTGAGTCAGTGATGCCATCCAGCCATCTCATCGTCTGTCCCGTTCAGTGTGACATGCTTCTTGCTAGCATAGAAATCAGTACTCTACTCTTGGTCCCCCCAAAAGATGAAGTTCTCTCAGCATCCCAGGATGTAATCAGCCCAGGCCCAGAGATGAGGACTCACTTACAGCCTGAAAGTTACCCTCTTCTTATCTATTTGTCCAATTTGAACTTTCGCTTCCTGTTCTGATACTTATTTGATTTGCATCTTCTTGTCTAAAGTATCTTTAACCTCAACAAAGGGGGTAGATGAGAAGCTGAGGAATTCCGTGTCTCTCGGTTTTCTGCACAGTGTTTACACAATTGTCCTGTTATCACCACCAAGCGATGGCTGGAAGTTCTTTTCGCCAGTGTCTTGGTCCTGCTTTCTATTCCATGAATTCATTCCATACCTCTTTTACTGAGTAGCTCCTACATAGGAGGAACTGCCCTGGGCACAGGGGCAAACTGAACGGAACCAGCAGAGTCACTGACCCCAAGATCTTCGACTGCAGTGGGGGTCAGCCACGTGGAAGCTGGAGCCAGGCTCCGGGGATGTCAGGGGCTGGTTGAGAGCCCTAAGACTGGTTGGATGACTACCGCAGAAACCATGTATGTTAATGGCAGGCTTGAGTGGAGGAAAAACTTTGCTGTTTGCTTGTGACTTCATTTCTCTAGGTCTATTGAGATCTAGGTTCCTTTGATCTAGAACATAGATTACCTGATTTAACCAGCTTTCTGATTTTAACCTATAACTGCTTCATCCAGTATAACACCTTAGGCAGACATCGTACATAATGAAATCATATTTTCATACGTTTATTTTCCAACTGTATTTGAGAGATCCACAGTAACATGTGATGTAACGTCAAAGAATGATAGGACAGTCATCAAATATCCCTTTTAACAACATATTTATTGATTTTTTTTCATTTATAGAAAAAGCATTCTTGAAACAGAGTTGAAAGCACAAAATTTTCAAATGTTCAAAAGAATTAATTTTATGGATTGTTTGAATTCATTAAAACACATTTCCCGAAGATGCTGTGACGATGATTTTAAGCTATGTAGTGGTTTGTAGTTTTATTCATTTGTTCTGAAAGAACTAAAACCCTGTTCTGGATCCTTATTTTATAAAGCATAACAACATATAACTCAAGAAACTGCATAATCACTAAGGAAATAATTAACTGCCAATATCAGCCACAGAGCAATGGCGCTGTGGCCTGCCGACATCATTCTTTTGGATTTCAGGAAATGTGGACTCGATGAACTAAGGAAAAGGAAACACCTAATAATTCTCTCTAAAGATAGCTCTCTTGAATTCTGTAAGTGTGAAAACTGTTATTTTTAAAGAAAAATTTGGCCTTTCCAAGAACGCAGAGCATCCTCTGCCATGGTCCTGACCCAGAAAAGCAGCCGTAAGCAGCCTGCAGACAAATCCTTTGATATTCAGTTTGTGTAAAGCGCTGTCCTCCCACACTGAACCCAGTAGGCCCGCTTATGGCCAAGTGATGTCTGCACTGGGGCACAGGGTGGAGGGGGGTCTCCCTCCCCTCCAGGGGCCTCTGAGGAGCCACGGCAGCCGGGGGAGGACCCCACCCCACCGGGGTGCCTCCTGACCTCCTGCCCCATCTGTCTCCATGAGGACAGGCAGCTGGGCAGCGCCTCCTCCTTACGGCTGCAGACCAGCAAGGCAGTGGGATGGGGAAATGAAAAGAAAAAGTAGCTGCTCTGGAAAGCAAGCATACTTAGAACAAACTCACAGTTCCAGGCTTAATCGATCTACATAAGATTTCCATGTATATGTACCACTACGCAATGTACATGTGAATGCTTTAAAGTGTGTGTGTCGTGTGTGTGTGAGTGTGTGTGAATGTGACTGTGTGTTAGAGTGTGTATGTGTGTATTAGTGTGTGAGGGTGTGTGTTTGTTAGTGTGTGTGAGAATGTGAGTGTATTAGTGTATTTGTGAGTGTTGATGTGTGTGAGTGTATGTGAATGTGAGTGTGTGTTAGGGTGTGTGTGTGAGTGTGTGTTAGTGTGTGAGTGTGTGTTTGACTGAGTTGAGTGTATGTTTGTGTGTTAGTGTGTGTGAGAATGTGAGTGTATTAGTGTATGTGTGAGTGTGTGTTGATGTGTGTGAGTGTATATGAATGTGAGTGTGTGTGAGG